>NC_035163.2:13545381-13861418 GCF_001659605.2 Manihot esculenta | reverse complement strand
CCTGCGCCAACTTGTCCACAGAGTAGCCACTCCTGACAGGAATGAAGTGAGCAGATTTGGTGAGTCTGTCCACAATCACCCATATGGAGTCCACTCTGTTGGACGCCGCCGGTAACCCCACTACGAAATCCATAGCTATATTCTCCCATTTCCATTCTGGAATAGGTAGCGGGTTAAGCATTCCAGCCGGCTTCTGATGTTCCAGCTTCACCCTCTGACATACTTCGCAGGCGGACACAAACTGTGCCACTTCTTTCTTCATCGCTGGCCACCAATAAACTTTCTTCAAATCTTGATACATCTTGGTGGCTCCGGGGTGAATGCTGTATCTTGCATTATGAGCCTCTCTCATAATGTCTCCTTTTAGCCCAATGTCATCTGGTACACATAGTCTGCTCCCATAGCGGAGGATCCCCTTACTGTCGAATCTGTACTCGCTATCATTGCCTGACTGAACAGTCCTGGCAACCTTCACTAACTCCGGGTCCTCATGCTGTTTCTGAGCCACCTGCTCCAGAAACACGGGTGCTACTCTCATCTGGGCCACTAAGGCACCTGTACCAGACAACTCCAACTGTAGACCTTCCTCAATAAGCTTGTAGAACTCCTTCACCACTGGTCTCCTCTCTGCCGCGATGTGGGATAGACTGCCTAGTGACTTCCGGCTTAGGGCGTCTGCCACGACATTCGCCTTACCCGGATGATACTGAATCTTGCAATCATAGTCACTCAGCAGCTCCACCCACCTCCTCTGCCTCAGATTCAGATCCCTCTGACTCAAGATGTACTGCAGGCTCTTATGATCTGTAAAGATCTCACATTTCACCCCATAGAGGTAATGCCTCCACATCTTGAGTGCAAAGATTACTGCTGCCATCTCAAGGTCATGTGTGGGGTAATTCAACTCATGCTTCTTCAGCTGCCTAGAAGCATAAGCGATCACCCTCTCATTCTGCATCAGTACACAACCCAGTCCCACACGGGACGCATCACAAAAGACTGTAAAGTCCTCATCACTAGATGGCAGAGCTAACACTGGTGCTGAAGTCAACCTCTTCTTAAGCTCTTCGAAACTCTCCTCGCACTGGTCGGTCCACAGAAACTTCTGATTCTTCCTGGTTAGTCTGGTCAGAGGAGCTGCTATCTTTGAGAAGTCCTGAACGAACCTCCTGTAGTAACCTGCCAAACCCAAGAAACTTCTAATCTCCGTCACTGAAGTGGGTCTAGGCCAGTTAGCCACAGTTTCTGTCTTCTTGGGATCTACCTCAATACCATTCTCTGACACTACATGCCCCAAGAACGAAATGCTCCTCAGCCAGAACTCACATTTAGAGAACTTGGCATACAAGCCATGTTCCCTCAAAGTCTGCAAGACCAACCGCAGATGATGGGCATGCTCCTCTGCATTCCTGGAATACACTAAGATATCATCTATGAAGACAATAACAAAGTGATCCAGGTACTGGCTAAACACTCTGTTCATGAGATCCATGAATGCTGCAGGGGCGTTAGTTAACCCGAACGGCATCACAAGGAACTCAAAATGCCCATATCTGGTCCTGAAAGCCGTCTTTGGCACATCCTCATCCCTTATCCTTAGCTGATGGTACCCCGATCTTAGATCTATTTTGGAGAAACAACCCGCTCCGGCTAGCTGGTCGAATAGATCATCGATCCTAGGCAATGGGTACCTATTCTTGGTAGTGACTTTGTTCAACTGCCTGTAGTCGATACAAAGTCTAAGGGATCCATCCTTCTTCCTCACAAACAAGACCGGAGCACCCCAAGGTGAGGTACTCTGTCGGATGAAACCCTTTTCTACCAGCTCTTGCAATTGCTCTTTCAACTCCTTTAACTCGGCTGGAGCCATCCTGTAGGGAGGGATAGAGATCGGTCTAGTTCCAGGCACCAACTCTATCTCGAACTCTATCTCCCTAGCAGGTGGTAAACCTGGAAGCTCATCAGGAAAGACATCCTGAAACTCTCTGACAACTGGCACCGAGGCCGGCTCCCTGACCTGACTGTCTAGCTCTCTCACATGAGCTAAGTACCCCTGACATCCCTTCCTAAGCAACCTACGAGCCTGAAGAGCTGATATCAGACCTCTAGGTGTGCCCCTCTTGTCTCCTCTGAAGACGACCTCTGACCCGTTCTGATCTCTGAACCTGACTACCTTGTCCCTGCAGTCCAAGGTAGCACCATGGGTAGATAGCCAATCCATCCCTAGAATGACGTCAAAGTCTGTCAAATCTAGAACCACAAGGTCGGCGGAGAGGCATCTTCCCTCAATAAAAACTGGACTGTACTGGCAGACTGACACTGCCACTGACGGGTCACACTTGGGTCCACTGACCCATAGGGGACACTCTAACCCAGAGACTATCAGACCTAACCTCTCAACGGCTCTCGGAGCAATAAATGAATGAGATGCACCCGGGTCCATTAATGCATACACATCAGAACACCCAATGACGAGATTACCTGACACCACGGTGTTGGATGTGTTAGCCTCCTGCTGTGTCATGGTGAAGATCCTGGCTGGAGCTGATGGACCTTCACCTCGGGAACCAGAAGAAGAGGCTGCCCCTCTCCCTCTACCTCTGCCACTGCCCTGAGTTGTGGCTGGAACTGCTGGCTGTGCCACACTACCAGAAGCTGTCTGCTGGGGCTGGCCCATAAAAGGCGCTCTAGGACAATCCCGAGCTATGTGTCCCTCCTGTCCACATCTGAAACATGCATTAGTCCCAGCTCGACACACTCCCCTGTGCGGTCTTCCACATCTCTGGCATTCTGTACCATCTGAGCCTGAGCTCGAGCCACCGCCAAATCCCAGACCGGATTTCAACTTGTTCCAAAACTTATTCTTCTTCGGCTTCTTGGTGGTGCTATCCCACCTCTTCTTACCTGAGCTCTGAGAAGAGAAACCTGGTCCTCCTCTGCTTGGGGTCTTAACCCCTGAAGACTGGGTCACTGACTGCTTCACTGACCCCTCAACTATAGCACTTGCCTCCATTCTTCGAGCCATATCCACCACAGTGTGGAAACTTTCTCTCTCAGCTGACTGAACCAACGAGGAGTACCTGGAATGCAGCTTCATAACATATTTCTTGGCTTTCTTCGTATCTGAATCTAGAGCTTGCCCTGAAAAAGGCAATAGCTCCAAGAATTTATCCGTGAACTCCTCTACACTCATGTGCTCTGACTGCCTCAGTTGCTCAAACTCAATCATTTTCAGTTCTCTAGAACTGTCTGGAAAAGCCCATCCAGCGAACTCATTCGCAAATTCTTCCCATGTCATACCGTCTAGTCTCGGGTCCACATAACACTTGAACCATTCCCGTGCCTTCTTGCACTTTAAAGTGAACCCTGCCATCTGAATGGCCCTGCTGTCACTTGCCCCTAGCTCATCAGTTATTGTCTTCACTACTCTCAGATACTCAAAGGGGTCATCCCCTGACTTGTATTTGGGAGCATCTAGCTTGAGGTAATCTGTCATCTTTACCTTGCTCCCATCGACTGAGCTAGGTCTAGGAGGTTGAGTAACTGGGGCTGCTGGTTCTGTAGGTGGTGGAGGTGGAGGTGCAGCATTCCCCGAGGTGGGGTTTGCCGGGTTTGGATAGAAAGGTGAGGGTGGATAAGCTGGGTACTGTGTATAGGGTGGATAGAAAGGTGGATAAGGCATGTAGGTAGGGTAGGGGTTAAAGCTGGAGTAATCCGATGTGCCTCCCATCGGATACCCTGAACCCTGTGGGAAGGGTGGATAATGGGGTGGAAAACCATACCCCGAGGCCTGAACGCCTCCCTGAGACTCCCCTGTCCCTTCTTCCTGCATGCTCACATCCAGGTTCCCATCCCTCCTCTGATCCTCTTCCATAACCTCCCTCACATCTGAAGAACTTCCTCCTCTATCTGTCCCCCTTCTGCTAGCATCAAAAGACCTTCTAGGGTCCCTTGACACTCTCTCTCTGTTGGCTCTACAAGACATTGCCCTAGGCAATGTAGGAGGACGGGCGCTCGTGCCCTCATCCTCAGGTGGCACTCCAGTCAATCGCGCAGATCGACGAGTTCCTCTCATCCTATTCTCTGAAAAACAGCTCATAACAAGCAAACATTAGCATCATATGGTTCATGTGGGCACACATGAACCCTCATCACATACATCACATAGCATAGCATATCATTAATGCACATGCACAAAATCATGGCATTTCACATCATCATACAAGACAGGACTCAACATCCTATCCTAGTGGACATGACCTTCCTATTGTGCTTGACCTTCTATAACATCTATGAGCCCGACACTCTAGGTCCGATCCTATGAACCTAGGGCTCTGATACCATTCTGTAACGCCCCGAAAATCGGACCGCTACCGGCGCTAGGATCCGGGTCGACTTAAGGCCGCCGGGACCCGTAGCAAGCCTGACATATAACCTGTAAACCTGTATAATCCCATACATGATCAACAACATGCATAAAAATTAAAACTTTTCTTCATACATACTGTCATCAACTAACTCAACCTGTGCATACTCTGAACATATACATAACATAGTCCCTCTGTGGGATCTCATCAAGCCTTAAAGGCAAAACAACCTGTGTTGAGTTAGTTTACATAAACATCATAACATAAGATCATGTATATACAAAAGGGATTAACAATATATTATGGTCAAGCACAACTCTATCCTCAATGACCTCATTACATAACATCCTGAATATTTTTACATTTCATCATAATACAATTGTCATGTCCACAAACTAACTATTACATACATATGACTTTTTCTCTTCTTGCCTTCTCTATCTATCCCGTACCTGCAAACCTGGGGGTTAGGGGAGAGGGGTGAGCTAGATGCCCAGTGAGTAGAACTATAAAAAGAATATTTAAAACATGCTATCATGAAATGCGTCACTGCACAAATAAATCACACCACGGATGGACTGATTCAAAAATCCCTCAACTCCATGCCCGGCCCTATTATGGGCACCACAGGACTTCGTATTGCCCGGCCCTATTATGGGCACCACAGGACTTCGTACTCGGAGTTATTGCCCGGCCCTATTATGGGCACCACAGGTCTTCGTATTGCCCGGCCCTATTATGGGCACCACAGGACTTCGTATATAGAAGGCTAATGAATCATCCTAATGTCCATCCACTATCATCTATCACAACAATACAATGCGGCATAGTCGTGAATTCTAATGCAAACAACCTATAATATGATCATGATGCATGAAGCATGATAAAAGCATTTCATTTCTTAATTTAAAAGGTTAAGCTTAGTTCCACTCACCTCTGGCTGACTCTGACAAACTCTGTAGCAGCTGGCTCACTGCTGGGGTCCTTGGTTCCTCGGGTCCGAACCTACACAGGTGGACTCCAATGAGGGACCAAACATACATAAACATAACTCTAATATATTCCCCAAAAACCCCCCTAAACGTCCTGAAAACATCACATGAAAATATGCATGAAATGGCTGAACAGGGCACTTTCGGCGGCACCTTCGGCGGCCGAAAGTCCTGGACAGAGACGAAACTCAGGTAGGTTCGGCGGCACCTTCGGCGGCCGAAAGTCCCAGACAGAGACGAAAGTCTCTTTTTGGGGGCAACTTCGGCAGCCGAAAGGCCTGCCTCCCCAGCCATGTTCGGCGGCCGAAAGTGCCTTCGGCTGCCGAACCTGGTTTCTGCCAAAGGGCAGAAACTCGGTTCCTTTGTGCATTTTTGCCTCCAACTCACCAATCATGCATATACCTCACTTAAAACATGCATACAAGATCCTAGGGGCCTCAACAAACATATACCCCAACTACAACACTTCAAGCATACTCAAACATGCCACATTGTTCAAAAATCACATAAAACCTAACATTTGCTTAAAAACTCATACAACCCTATACATGCCATTCTATCCCATAAAATCACTTAAAACTTACTTAAAACACATGAGGAGCTTAAGATCGGCTCTTACCTCTTGAAGATCGAGAGGAAGACGACCTAAACTTGGAGATCCACGAAAATGAGCTCCTGAGTTCCCAAAGCTCCAAAACTTGGTTTAAAAGCTCAAAACCTTCAATGCAAGCTTAAAACTCAAGAAAAATGGTAGAGATTTGGAGGAAGAACACTAGATTTGCAAAGGGAAGGTCGGAAGCTTGCTGTGGCCGAAAATGGGAGAAAGCTCGCCCATTTCGGCTAAGTGCCCCATTTATAGGTGGCTGGCCAGGCCACGTTCGGGGGCCGAATGTGCCTCCGCATCCATGCAATGTTCGGCGGCCGAACTTGACTTTCGGCGGCCGAACCTGAACTTCCCTAACTCATGCTTTCGGGGGCCTAACGTGCCTCCAAAACGCATGCATGTTCGGCGGCCGAACTTGACTTTCGGCGGCCGAACCTGGGTTTTCCTCCAATGCTATTTTCATGCAAAAACTCATTTAGTTTCATACTTTAAAACATTAAAATTCATGAAAACATTTTATAAAACATGTCTTTACCCTTCTAGAAGTTCCCGACATCCGAAATTCCACCGGACGGTAGGAATTCCGATACCGGAGTCTAGCCGGGTATTACATTCTCCCCCCCTTAAGAACATTCGTCCCCGAATGTTCCTCACTAGCACACATAGCATGGCAAAGAACATAACACACATACAAGGCACATAAACACATAGGGATCTAACCTTAAAAGAGATGAGGGTACTGCTGGAGCATAGACTCCCGTGTCTCCCAAGTGCATTCTTCCAAGTTGTGGTGGTTCCACAGGACTTTCACCATCGGGATTTCCTTGTTTCTTAACTTTCTGATCTGGGTGTCTATGATCCGCACTGGCTGTTCAACATAGGTGAGATCCTCTTGGACCTCCACATCAGGCTCACTAAGAACCTTGCTCGGATCTGACACAAACTTCCTCAACATTGAAACATGGAAAACCGGATGGATTCTTTCCATCGAAGCAGGTAAATCCAGCTTGTACGACACATTCCCAATCTTTTGCAAGATTTCAAAGGGTCCGATGTATCGTGGGGCTAGTTTACCTTTCTTCCCGAAGCGAACCACTCCCTTCATTGGAGACACCTTGAGCAATACCAGATCCCCCTCCTGAAACTCTAACTGTCTTCTGCGGACGTCTGCATAGCTCTTCTGTCTGCTTGCAGCAGTCTTGATTCTTTCTCTGATTATGGGTACCACCCTGCTGGTGATCTCTACTAACTCAGGCCCTGCCAAGGCCTTTTCTCCAACTTCCTCCCAGCAAACAGGTGATCTGCACTTCCTTCCATACAAAGCTTCATATGGAGCCATCCCGATGCTAGCATGATGGCTGTTGTTGTAGGCAAACTCCACCAAAGGTAGATGCTGCCTCCAAGAACCGCCAAAGTCTAGCACACACATTCTGAGCATATCCTCGATAGTCTGGATGGTCCTTTCTGACTGTCCATCAGTCTGGGGGTGGAAGGCAGTACTGAAATCCAACCTAGTACCCATGGCATTCTGCAGACTCCGCCAAAATCTGGAGGTGAACTGGGGCCCTCTATCTGACACTATCGAAACAGGAACCCCATGCAGCCTGACGATCTCATCCACATATACCTGCGCCAACTTGTCCACAGAGTAGCCACTCCTGACAGGAATGAAGTGAGCAGATTTGGTGAGTCTGTCCACAATCACCCATATGGAGTCCACTCTGTTGGACGCCGCCGGTAACCCCACTACGAAGTCCATAGCTATATTCTCCCATTTCCACTCTGGAATAGGTAGCGGGTTAAGCATTCCAGCCGGCTTCTGATGTTCCAGCTTCACCCTCTGACATACTTCGCAGGCGGACACAAACTGTGCCACTTCTTTCTTCATCGCTGGCCACCAATAAACTTTCTTCAAATCTTGATACATCTTGGTGGCTCCGGGGTGAATGCTGTATCTTGCATTATGAGCCTCTCTCATAATGTCTCCTTTTAGCCCAATGTCATCTGGTACACATAGTCTGCTCCCATAGCGGAGGATCCCCTTACTGTCGAATCTGTACTCGCTATCATTGCCTGACTGAACAGTCCTGGCAACCTTCACTAACTCCGGGTCCTCATGCTGTTTCTGAGCCACCTGCTCCAGAAACACGGGTGCTACTCTCATCTGGGCCACTAAGGCACCTGTACCAGACAACTCCAACTGTAGACCTTCCTCAATAAGCTTGTAGAACTCCTTCACCACTGGTCTCCTCTCTGCCGCGATGTGGGATAGACTGCCTAGTGACTTCCGGCTTAGGGCGTCTGCCACGACATTCGCCTTACCCGGATGATACTGAATCTTGCAATCATAGTCACTCAGCAGCTCCACCCACCTCCTCTGCCTCAGATTCAGATCCCTCTGACTCAAGATGTACTGCAGGCTCTTATGATCTGTAAAGATCTCACATTTCACCCCATAGAGGTAATGCCTCCACATCTTGAGTGCAAAGATTACTGCTGCCATCTCAAGGTCATGTGTGGGGTAATTCAACTCATGCTTCTTCAGCTGCCTAGAAGCATAAGCGATCACCCTCTCATTCTGCATCAGTACACAACCCAGTCCCACACGGGACGCATCACAAAAGACTGTAAAGTCCTCATCACTAGATGGCAGAGCTAACACTGGTGCTGAAGTCAACCTCTTCTTAAGCTCTTCGAAACTCTCCTCGCACTGGTCGGTCCACAGAAACTTCTGATTCTTCCTGGTTAGTCTGGTCAGAGGAGCTGCTATCTTTGAGAAGTCCTGAACGAACCTCCTGTAGTAACCTGCCAAACCCAAGAAACTTCTAATCTCCGTCACTGAAGTGGGTCTAGGCCAGTTAGCCACAGTTTCTGTCTTCTTGGGATCTACCTCAATACCATTCTCTGACACTACATGCCCCAAGAACGAAATGCTCCTCAGCCAGAACTCACATTTAGAGAACTTGGCATACAAGCCATGTTCCCTCAAAGTCTGCAAGACCAACCGCAGATGATGGGCATGCTCCTCTGCATTCCTGGAATACACTAAGATATCATCTATGAAGACAATAACAAAGTGATCCAGGTACTGGCTAAACACTCTGTTCATGAGATCCATGAATGCTGCAGGGGCGTTAGTTAACCCGAACGGCATCACAAGGAACTCAAAATGCCCATATCTGGTCCTGAAAGCCGTCTTTGGCACATCCTCATCCCTTATCCTTAGCTGATGGTACCCCGATCTTAGATCTATTTTGGAGAAACAACCCGCTCCGGCTAGCTGGTCGAATAGATCATCGATCCTAGGCAATGGGTACCTATTCTTGGTAGTGACTTTGTTCAACTGCCTGTAGTCGATACAAAGTCTAAGGGATCCATCCTTCTTCCTCACAAACAAGACCGGAGCACCCCAAGGTGAGGTACTCTGTCGGATGAAACCCTTTTCTACCAGCTCTTGCAATTGCTCTTTCAACTCCTTTAACTCGGCTGGAGCCATCCTGTAGGGAGGGATAGAGATCGGTCTAGTGCCAGGCACCAACTCTATCTCGAACTCTATCTCCCTAGCAGGTGGTAAACCTGGAAGCTCATCAGGAAAGACATCCTGAAACTCTCTGACAACTGGCACCGAGGCCGGCTCCCTGACCTGACTGTCTAGCTCTCTCACATGAGCTAAGTACCCCTGACATCCCTTCCTAAGCAACCTACGAGCCTGAAGAGCTGATATCAGACCTCTAGGTGTGCCCCTCTTGTCTCCTCTGAAGACGACCTCTGACCCGTTCTGATCTCTGAACCTGACTACCTTGTCCCTGCAGTCCAAGGTAGCACCATGGGTAGATAGCCAATCCATCCCTAGAATGACGTCAAAGTCTGTCAAATCTAGAACCACAAGGTCGGCAGAGAGGCATCTTCCCTCAATAAAAACTGGACTGTACTGGCAGACTGACACTGCCACTGACGGGTCACACTTGGGTCCACTGACCCATAGGGGACACTCTAACCCAGAGACTATCAGACCCAACCTCTCAACGGCTCTCGGAGCAATAAATGAATGAGATGCACCCGGGTCCATTAATGCATACACATCAGAACACCCAATGACGAGATTACCTGACACCACGGTGTTGGATGTGTTAGCCTCCTGCTGTGTCATGGTGAAGATCCTGGCTGGAGCTGATGGACCTTCACCTCGGGAACCAGAAGAAGAGGCTGCCCCTCTCCCTCTACCTCTGCCACTGCCCTGAGTTGTGGCTGGAACTGCTGGCTGTGCCACACTACCAGAAGCTGTCTGCTGGGGCTGGCCCAAAAAAGGCGCTCTAGGACAATCCCGAGCTATGTGTCCCTCCTGTCCACATCTGAAACATGCATTAGTCCCAGCTCGACACACTCCCCTGTGCGGTCTTCCACATCTCTGGCATTCTGTACCATCTGAGCCTGAGCTCGAGCCACCGCCGAATCCCAGACCGGATTTCAACTTGTTCCAAAACTTATTCTTCTTCGGCTTCTTGGTGGTGCTATCCCACCTCTTCTTACCTGAGCTCTGAGAAGAGAAACCTGGTCCTCCTCTGCCTGGGGTCTTAACCCCTGAAGACTGGGTCACTGATTGCTTCACTGACCCCTCAACTATAGCACTTGCCTCCATTCTTCGAGCCATATCTACCACAGTGTGGAAACTTTCTCTCTCAGCTGACTGAACCAACGAGGAGTACCTGGAATGCAGCTTCATAACATATTTCTTGGCTTTCTTCGTATCTGAATCTAGAGCTTGCCCTGAAAAAGGCAATAGCTCCAAGAATTTATCCGTGAACTCCTCTACACTCATGTGCTCTGACTGCCTCAGTTGCTCAAACTCAATCATTTTCAGTTCTCTAGAACTGTCTGGAAAAGCCCATCCAGCGAACTCATTCGCAAATTCTTCCCATGTCATACCGTCTAGTCTCGGGTCCACATAACACTTGAACCATTCCCGTGCCTTCTTGCACTTTAAAGTGAACCCTGCCATCTGCATGGCCCTGCTGTCACTTGCCCCTAGCTCATCAGTTATTGTCTTCACTACTCTCAGATACTCAAAGGGGTCATCCCCTGACTTGTATTTGGGAGCATCTAGCTTGAGGTAATCTGTCATCTTTACCTTGCTCCCATCGACTGAGCTAGGTCTAGGAGGTTGAGTAACTGGGGCTGCTGGTTCTGTAGGTGGTGGAGGTGGAGGTGCAGCATTCCCCGAGGTGGGGTTTGCCGGGTTTGGATAGAAGGGTGAGGGTGGATAAGCTGGGTACTGTGTGTATGGTGGGTAGAAAGGTGGATAAGGCATGTAGGTAGGGTAGGGGTTAAAACTGGAGTAATCCGATGTGCCTCCCATCGGATACCCTGAACCCTGTGGGAAGGGTGGATAATGGGGTGGAAAACCATACCCCGAGGCCTGAACGCCTCCCTGAGACTCCCCTGTCCCTTCTTCCTGCATGCTCACATCCAGGTTCCCATCCCTCCTCTGATCCTCTTCCATAACCTCCCTCACATCTGAAGAACTTCCTCCTCTATCAGTCCCCCTTCTGCTGGCATCAAAAGACCTTCTAGGGTCCCTTGACACTCTCTCTCTGTTGGCTCTACAAGACATTGCCCTAGGCAATGTAGGAGGACGGGCGCTCGTGCCCTCATCCTCAGGTGGCACTCCAGTCAATCGCGCAGATCGACGAGTTCCTCTCATCCTATTCTCTGAAAAATAGCTCATAACAAGCAAACATTAGCATCATATGGTTCATGTGGGCACACATGAACCCTCATCGCATACAACACATAGCATAGCATATCATTAATGCACATGCATAAAGTCATGGCATTTCACATCATCATGTAAGACAGGACTCAACATCCTATCCTAGTGGACATGACTTTCCTATTGTGCTTGACCTTCTATAACATCTATGAGCCCGACACTCTAGGTCCGATCCTATGAACCTAGGGCTCTGATACCATTCTGTAACGCCCCGAAAATCGGACCGTTACCGGCGCTAGGATCCGGGTCGACTTAAGGCCGCCGGGACCCGTAGCAAGCCTGACATAAAACCTGTAAACCTGTATAATCCCATACATGATCAACAACATGCATAAAAATTTAAAATTTTCTTCATACATACTGTCATTCAACTAACTCAACCTGTGCATACTCTGAACATATACATAACATAGTCCCTCTGTGGGATCTTATCAAGCCTTAAAGGCAAAACAACCTGTGTTGAGTTAGTTTACATAAACATCATAACATAAGATCATGTATGTACAAAAGGGATTAACAATATATTATGGTCAAGCACAACTCTATCCTCAATGACCTCATTACATAACATCCTGAATATTTTTACATTTCATCATAATACAATTGTCATGTCCACAAACTAACTATTACATACATATGACTTTTTCTTCTTACCTTCTCTATCTATCCCGTACCTGCAAACCTGGGGGTTAGGGGAGAGGGGTGAGCTAGATGCCCAGTGAGTAGAACTATAAAAAGAATATTTAAAACATGCTATCATGAAATGCGTCACTGCACAAACAAATCACACCACGGATGGACTGATTCAAAAATCCCTCAACTCCATGCCCGGCCCTATTATGGGCACCACAGGACTTCGTATTGCCCGGCCCTATTATGGGCACCACAGGACTTCGTACTCGGAGTTATTGCCCGGCCCTATTATGGGCACCACAGGACTTCGTATTGCCCGACCCTATTATGGGCACCACAGGACTTCGTATTTAGAAGGCTAATGAATCATCCTAATGTCCATCCACTATCATCTATCACAACAATACAATGCGGCATAGTCGTGAATTCTAATGCAAACAACCTATAATATGATCATGATGCATGAAGCATGATAAAAGCATTTCATTTCTCAATTTAAAAGGTTAAGTTTAGTTCCACTCACCTCTGGCTGACTCTGACAGACTCTGTAGCAGCTGGCTCACTGCTGGGGTCCTTGGTTCCTCGGGTCCGAACCTACACAGGTGGACTCCAATGAGGGACCAAACATACATAAACATAACTCTAATACATTCCCCAAAAACCCCCTAAAACATCCTGAAAATATCACATAGAGATATGCATGAAGTGGATGAACAGGGCACTTTCGGCGGCACCTTCGGCGGCCGAAAGTCCTGGACAGAGACGAAACTCAGGTAGGTTCGGCGGCACCTTCGGCGGCCGAAAGTGCCAGACAGAGACGAAAGTCTCTTTTCGGGGGCAACTTCGGCAGCCGAAAGGCCTGCCTCCCCAGCCATGTTCGGCGGCCGAAAGTGCCTTCGGCTGCCGAACCTGGTTTCTGCCAAAGGGCAGAAACTTGGCTCCCTCAAGCATTTTCGCCTCCAAACTCACCAATCATGCATACCACTCAACCAAAACATGCATACAAGCTCCTAGGGGCCTCAAACAAGCATATACCCCAACTACAACACTTCAAACATACTCAAACATGCCACATTGCTCAAAAATCACATAAAACCTAACATAGCTCAACTAACTTAAACATGCATTTCTACCCCATAAAACTTCTTAAAACTTCTTTAAAACATATAAGGAGCTTAAGATCGGCCCTTACCTCTTGAAGATCGAGAGGAAGACGACCCAAACTTGGAGATCCACGAAAATGAGCTCCTGAGTTCCCAAAGCTCCAAAACTGGGTTTAAAAGCTCAAAACCTTCAATGCAAGCTTAAAACTCAAGAAAAATAGTGGGGATTTGAAGGAAGAACACTAGATTTGGAAGAGGGAGGTCGGAAGCTAGCTGCGGCCGAAAATGGGAGAAAGCTCGCCCATTTCGGCTAAGTGCCCCTTTTATAGGTGGCTGGCCAGGCCACGTTCGGGGGCCGAATGTGCCTCCGCATCCATGCAATGTTCGGCGGCCGAACCTGGACTGCCCTCACTCATGCTTTCGGGGGCCTAACGTGCCTCCAAAACGCATGCATGTTCGGCGGCCGAACTTGACTTTCAGCGGCCGAACCTGGGTTTTCCTCCAATGCTATTTTCATGCAAAAACTCATTTAGTTTCATAATTTAAAACCATTAAAAACATGAAAACATTTTATGAAAGCATGGTTCTACCCTTCTAGAGGTCTCCGACATCCGAGATTCCACCGGACGGTAGGAATTCCGATACCGGAGTCTAGCCGGGTATTACATTCACAGTTCATTTAGTTTCCATGGGCAGTTTCTCCCGAAAGCATGACCGCATCAGAAGAATTTGAAAGCAATTAAGGAGATTTTTAGTAACAAGTATAAAGTCTCTTTTCTTAGCTGTGTTAGATTTTGTCTTAACATGCCGTCTATATTGTTTGTAGTGTTAGGACATTTAATAAGGTACCTCAAACAAGAAAGTTACACAACCAACACTTTTCTCAATAGTGACTCAATACTCTTTATAAAAAAAACATTTACTTATCTTTTACAGTTGCTGATGAGGACTGAGGACCGAGAACTGAGGAAGACTGAGGGCTGAGGAAGACAGAGGATTGAGGACAACCAAGTTGCTGACGGCGCGGAGAGCCGATGGACTGGAGAGCGACGACCGACGATTGCGTGGAGAGCGACAACCGACGCCGACGATTGTGTGGAGGCCGCGAAGAGGCTCTTCTTGCATGCAACACATCAGAAAGCGAAAAAATGTCAACAACACAAAGAAGCAAGTACTGGGAGAGAGGATTTGGGTTAGAAGCTAGAGAAATTGAAAAAACCTTGGGAGAAAACTACAAATCCACCAGTGACAGAGAGACTAGAGAGCGACAGTGAGGTGAGGAGGAGTCGGCGTTGCTAACTAAGTCGCGCATCCGCAACGTAGTGAAGATCGATGACCCGAGTTAGCCGCGATGGTTAATTAGTCGATGTCGGGAGGAGAGTGGAGGTTGGTTGGACAGTGGACAGTGGACCCGCTGGAAGTGGTGGAGCTCAGTGCTCAGAGAAGAGGCAGAGGCATGTGTGATGTGAGGCGGCGTGGAATAGAGATTAGCGTCTCTACTCAGTGGCACGACTTTTAGATTTAGGGCAAATAAGGGTACATTTCAAAACGACGTAGTATAGGTGATTTCGGTTCGGTTCGGTCTAATCGAAAATTTTGAATTTAAAATCGAACCGAACCAAAATTATCGATTTTTCAAAAAATTAAATCCGAATCGAACCGAATGAAAAATAAAACCGAATCAAATTTTTGAAATTAATCGGTTCGGTGGTTATTTCGGTTTAAACCGAATACTGCTCACCCCTAGCCGATGCCGATTGGGGAGAGGCAAGGGTTGTCTCCAGCAGTCGTCAGTGAAGTAGGGGAGAGAAGCGTCAATTGGAAAGAGTAGATGTCATTGACTGGGGAGAGAGAAAGAGATGTCGCCGATACCAACCGGAGAGAGGGAAGAGTTGTCTCCGACGAGAAGTGGGAGATGTCGCCACTGGAGAGAGAGAAGGAGATATCGGGAGAGAGAAGATTTATCGTCGCTGGGGAGAGAAAGGAGACGTCGCCAGTGCCGACTGGGCTACCGGCACTCTTCAGTGAAGTGGGGGAGAGAGCCATCGATTGGGAATTATGGGAAGGAAATCGGGGGAGAGAGGCGCCGACGGAGAGAGGGAAGTGTGACTCGAGTAAAATGGAAAAATAAATGAGGGATTAGGGTTAGTTTTGTTAGTATAGCTAATTAGGGATTAGGGATTAGGGATTAGGGATTAGGGATTAGGGATTAGTAGGGGTGAGCATTCGGTCGGTTCGGTAATAAACTGAATAAACCAAAAACCGAAATTTTAGTGTTTATGAAAATCGAACCGAACCGATTTTGGTCAGAAATCAAATCGAACCGAACCGGTCTGATTCGGTTCGATTCGGTTCGGTTTGATCGGTTTCGATTTTTAATAATTTTTTATTTTTCACACTTTATTTTTAGTATTTTAAAATTTAATTAAAATATTTTAATCTTAATATGATTTAATTTCTCTATATTATTGAAAAAACATATTATTATCATTAATCGGTTCGATTCGGTTTTTTTGATTTATTCTGATCAAAACTGAACCGAATCGAAATAATTGAAAATTTTAAAATTAAAAATCGAACCGAACCGAAATGTATAAAAAACCGAACCAAATTTTCAAATCGATTCGGTACAGTCGGTTCTTTCGGTTTGAACCGATTTCTGCTCACCTCTAGGGACTAGGGTTAATTTTGTTAGGGATTAGGGATTAAGGATTAGGAATTAGGGATTAGGAATTAGGATTAGGGATTAGGGTTAGGGATTAGGGATTAGGGATTAGGGATTAGAGATTAGGGTTAGTTTTGTTAGGAATTAGAGATTAATTAGGAATTAGGGTTAGAGATTAGGGATTAGGGATTAGGGATTAGGGTTAATTTTATTAGGGATTAGGGATTAATTAGGGATTAGAGATTAGGAATTAGGTTAGAGTATCCTTAAATTGTCAAAACGACGTCATTTTGTATACCGAATTGAAATCACTTAATTTAAAATTTAAAATTTTAAAAATGAAATGGTTGCTGATTGGTCGCTATTTAGCGACTAAACTAATTAGTCGCTAAATATGGTCGCAAAATATTTCCGCCCAAAAAGTAGTCGCAATTTCGTCGTAAATATGGTCGCAAATATCTCGCGCCACTAATTTCTGCTAAATTTAGCGACGATTTAAGATTTGTTAGCTAAATAGCGACCAAATAACGATCAATTTTTGGTCGTTGAGCTTTTTGTTAAATAAAAATATTATTTCATTCATGTAGTAGCAGAATGGTCGCTGATTGGTTGCTATATAGCAACCAAAAATTTTGGTCGCTAATTTTGGTCGCAATTTCACAGTTTTTTTGTAATGTATTAGCCTATCCTTAGTTTCACCTAGCAACGCTATTCCAAACCTTACCTCCTTACCTTGCTCTAAGAGTATGATTTTAATAGGGTTTGCGGGCTCAAGTTTCACATAGGACTTGGGCTTTTCTAACAAGTCAATCAACATTGAAACTTTTCCAAAGTCCTTAGTGAAGTGTTTCTAGTATTCTTGAGCTAACTTTTGATTGTCTCTTACCATCGTTATTCCTCCTATGGCTGGCAACTTAAAACACAAGAGACTTGTGTTAATAAGAATATCATGTTATTCAAGATCGACCTTCCAAGTATGACACTATAAGTTAGGGGTATGTCAACCGCGACAAATTCTGTATATAACTATCTCTTGTACTTTTCATCTCCTAGTACAAAGGAGAGGTTAACCATTTCTTGGACAACCACAATCTTGTCTCCTAGCACAACTAAAGAATATAAGACCATAGTTAAACTTTCTTTGTTTAAGCCTAGCTTACTAAAAACTTCAAAAGTGAGAAGGTTTTTTAAGCTTTCCATATCAATGAGGACTTGTTTGACTTCATACCTATTTAGGTGGATACTTACCACTAGATGGTCATTATTGGGCAAGTCAACCACCTTTTCTCTTGGTTAAAAAGTGACTCTTGTTTGGTCTATTGTTCTTTTTCTACTAAGAGTATAGTCTTTAGGGCCTCTCCTATTCTTGCCCATGTAATTTCTCGGTCTACTTATAATTATGTTAATTAGCCATATAGACTTATCGCTATTATGGTTACCTTGCTTTCTTACCTCAAACTAGGTCTTCCTCTTTTCTCTGTCTTTTCTTGCAAACTTCCTCAATATGCCATCTCTAATAAGCCTTTTGATTTCATATTTTAATTGTTTTTACTCTTCAATGGTATGTTTATGATCTTTATGAAACGGACAATACTTGCTCTTGTTCCTCCTACTTGCCATGTCAGTAGTAAGCTCGCCCATTCACTTGATTTCTTTATTGTTTTTGATCCATATTAGAACATAAGTCTGTGAGTCATCCAGTGGAATATAATTTCTATACTTACCTCGATCATGTCTAACACAAGACACATGATAGCTTCTCTTATCTCCTTCATATCCTCATTTATATGATTTTGAGTCTTTACTTGACTAACCTTCTTATTCTCCCTTGGTGTTTGGACCTCATCATTCAAGCAAATGTATTTGTGGGCCTTTTCCATTAACTGCTAGTATGTTTTAGCTAGATTCTTGATTAATAAATCCATAAATTTGATGTTACTAGTTTCCTTCTTGATTGTTTCATGAGAAATCTCATGATTCAAAATTTTAACCTGTATTGCTTTAATATTGAAACGTGAAATGTAATTCTATAAAAACATACCCTCGCCTTGCCTAATCTTACGCAAGTTCGATGAGAGCCTTTTAGAGAGACATAGATAATAAATTTTGATTTAAATGCAATAAGTTGAGTAAAATTTTTGAGTCAAAACTATCAAGGTAGAAGGAAAGCCTAAGCACAACACAAAACTTTTTGCAGTTGCATTGTAGTTCTAAAAATAACCAAATGACTTTTTGGATCAGTAGTCCATCATACTTATCCAAATTTGGTAAATTGAACTTTGGCGAGAAGGTCTCAACTAAGATCTCCTTAGATAAGGGCGACACATCCCCTATTGCAAAATAATCTTTGTCCTTTTTTTAAACCTCTGAATAGTACGAACAAGCTTCCAATCCATGTTTCGAGGTGTTTTATTGTAGAATTCATCATCTTCAATCTTGCTTTTGCCCTTAGAGTTGGTATTATATGTTCTCAGAGTGGCCCTGGTAGTCCCCTAATAGATTTCCTCCCTAGCTCTAGCAATCCCTTCTGAGCCTTCCTCCCTAGCCCTGACAGTCCCTTAAGTGTCTTCCTCCTTAGTTTTATATTGCTCAAGCATTGCATGCAATCTCTTGGCATAATGGACCACCTCCTCGTTTGTCATGGTTATGAGGTCGACCTCTAGAGCCACATAAGGAATGTTTTTTCCACTTTTAATGAGAATGGACACCACGACTATAGCAGCCCTATTCGTAGCAAATTTTAAAAGAGCTTGTGAGTTTTTGGTCATGAAAAAGTGCTTGAAAGATAAAAGAAAAGAAGGAAATGGTAAAGAAAAGGCAGTTGGGTCTTCCAAATGACAAATCAAAAAATCTTTGGATCTTGGCAATGGAACCTATAAAGAAAAGAAGCCAAGGAGGTTGGTATCTTGTTGATAACCACTCTGACGCTCAAGTCACAATACTATAAATATGGATGAATAATCAATGTAAAGAGCAGCTCGAGTATTTAGAATTATATACCTTATATACTGTTTTTTGGTTACTTTTATACTATTAGAAAATAAGGTCAGCTATCATTTTTCCTTAAAATCTAGCGTTATTAGCTAGTGAATAAAAAGATCTTGTATTTATAGGGATTATATAGAATGTGTGGTAACAGTAACTAATGGACAAGTGATAATGATCAAATTGTAAGAATGGGTAAGTCTTGGTTATGCGAGTATCAAACATTTGAAGGGTTATAGTTTAACTTACACTACCAAGTATCTATTGACCCATTTGAATCTACAAAAAATCTCAACTAAAATAACAAAACACATATAGAGATCATGAGCAACTTAACGAGATGAATTCATATTAAGACATTTTAATTTTAGATAATTTCAAAGCTAAATAATTTTGTGTATTACCTATCGTGCTTTATTTTTTATTTAAAATCATAATTTATCTTAAAAATGATAAATAGCTTGAATTGGATGAATTTAAGTTGGATTATTTTGATTTCAAATGTCACGCCCAGGGAATGATTTCCACATTTTCAAAACTAATAAGTAATGCGTTCATTAATTCAAAGTTAAATAGAAAGTAAGTATAAAAATAATTTAAAATAATTTTAATCGATCCCATTATAATTAATAGTAGAGTAACTATGAATAAAAAAATAAAATAAAATTAGTGAATCTCAAAGAAAAGTGAATACTAAGAAAGTTGAATTAAATTTAAACGAAATATTAACTAATCAAAACACTTAAAAATTTAATTTAATTTAATAATTATACTCGATAGAGCAAGAAAAAAAAAATGAATATAATATTTAATTTAAAATTATTAAATAATTTAAATAATTGTTTTGAGCCAAATAAAAAATAAATTTAAAAATTATTTAATTCTTTATTAATTAATCCATCAAATTATTACAAATTTGGATTGCATAACTAGACTATACTAACCGATCATGTTTGATTACTATAAAAGATTAAATAATTCAGTTTTTTCTTTATTATATAAGGGAAATAATTTACTCGGAGAGTTGGTAAATGCCGTTTTCTTCAGGAATTGCCCCTCCAATAAAACTGTCCAAATTAATTATGAATAATTTTATATGAACAGATATACGTGTTGCTGTGACTATAAAATAATAATAAATAATAATAATAAAATTTATTAATAAAAAGTTTTCTCTTTAAAATAAAAATTTAAAAATTAAAAATCGAGAAAATAGAAAATGAAATTTTTCAAATTTATTCAAATTTACTTACCATCAGTAATAAAAAGTTATAATTATATTTTATTTTTTAATAAATTAAATATAATTTAATATTTTTAAAAAATATGCTAACCTAAGAAATAATTGATTTTGTGTATAATTATTTAAAAAATATCTGTCATATACTTTTTGTTTTTGAAAATGAAGCCATTAAAAAAAATTCTATTTTATTTTTTTATATATTCATAATTTATATAAATATATATATTTATTAATTTATAAATAATATTATTATTACACATTAACCTTTAATCAATAAAACTTAATTATTTATTATGATAATAAATTTAAAATTATAGTTTACGCTTAATTAATATTTATTTACATTAAACTTATGTATTTTGATCGATTAAAATTATCATTTTTACTTTGAAATTTCATTAAATTTCTAAACTAATTAAATTAATATTTATTTTATTTTATTTCAACCTATTAAAAATTAAATTAGTTATAATTAAAAATAAATGTATCAATTCTATACAAATACTATTGAATAGAATTATAATTTAAAGTAATAAAATTATTTAAATAATAAAATATATAATTGTAATAACTTAAAGAATTAAAAGACGCAATTTCATTATTCTCCCTTCCTTTTCCTTTCGACCTTTATATGTATTATACATATAAATACTACAACTTCTAACATAATCTAGAAAGGAAATACAATGCTAGTGTGCTTAGGTTAACATAAAAATATTTCTAACCTTTTGAAGATACTGTGTTAATGTGTTTCAGTAAAAAAACAATACTATTTAGAACTTAAAAAGGTGAATAACAAAAAATTACTTTTTATAGTGTTTGTAAATTATTATTAAAATAGAAAAAATTTACTATTTAGATTATGGCTATTGTTATTTAGATTTTAGGCATTTTCAAAGATCTGTTAAAACGTTTTTATTTTTTTTTCTGTTAAAAAAATAGTCATTTTGTCCTTTTTTTCGTTAAAATTAGATAAAAAATTAGAGAAAATTTTTTAAAACCTACTTTTGCTCTTATTAAATCTCTGAGTATCGTCATTATTAACAAGTCAATCCCTGTATTTTCAAAAATCTATTAAAACGTTCTTATCTGTTTTTTTTTCCTCAATCAAATAATTCTTTCTCTTTCTTTTTCTTAAAGAATAAGAAATAAAAAAAAAAAAAAAGCAAAGAGAAGAAAAGAAAGTGATAATTTGATCTTTTACTATATTTTTAATAGTAAAAATGGATGGAATTTAATATAAGGACTATTTTATTGAAGAAGAGAAAAAGATAAAAATGTTTTAATATTTTTCTCAAAACTAAAACACTGACTTATTAATAATGGTAATATCTAGAAACTAAATAGTAAATCTCTCTTAGTATAATTATCTATTCTTTCCGTTCTATAATTTTTATTTATCTTTTCCTTTTTTAATTGTACTAAAATTATTATTCACTTTTTTAAGACTATACTAATATTTAAATTAAATATTATAATTTTATTTTATTTCCAAAAAATCCTTTAAAATATCTTTTAATATATAATAAAATTTAATATACCTAAGATGAATATAACTAAAAAATTAATAAATAAATAAAATAAATAAATAATTATATAAGGAAAAAATACTATTAAAATAGTTAATATTGCGGAATAAAACTTAACACAATAAAGAGTTTCACATGATCAACGCATGTACACATCACACAATGTTTGTACTATTCTTTTGATAGTAGAAAAAGGTATATATAACTCTTCCATTACCATATATTACACTCCACAATTAAAAACATGCTATATATCATTATTACATATCTATCTACGAATGCAATTAATGATAAATACATTTTTTTGTTAAATAGAAAGTAAAAAAAAATTATTTTATATTTCTAAATTTAAAATCCCTTATCAATAAATTTTGGCACTATCGCAATTTTAAGATTTGTAAAATTTTCAATTCAAATTTAATAAAAAATCGCATTTACAGATTTAATCCGGTAGTAAATACATCTCAGTAAATTTGAGAGATCTAATATTTTACTCTTCCAATCGCCTTTAAAAAAAAATTTCAATCAAAATTAATTATAAAAAAATTTTAAAAAAATTACCTTCACCGACCAATGTAGCAGTCAAGAAAGAATCTTTGGGCAAAATGAATTGCTAGCTGCAAATTGTAGTGGGTTCTCTTTATTTTTATTTAATTCTTTTTTTTTTTAAACTAATAGGTAGTATTATATGTTTTCTTTTAGGCAAGATTAGCTTGTCCACAGTATTTTCTAGTAGAAAGATATCAAAGCAAAAACAAATCTCTCCGTCTCCTTCCCTCTTCTTCAAAAACGCATCTTATTCTTCCCTATTTGCATCGCATTTGTTCTTGAATCTCTTTGCGTTTCTTAGGGAGAGAGAGAGAGAGAGAGAGAGAGAGAATGTTCCATGCCAAGAAACCCTCAACTATGAATTCCAATGATAGGCCCATGTGTGTTCAAGGGGACTCTGGTCTTGTCCTAACCACCGACCCCAAGCCTCGTCTGCGTTGGACAGTTGAACTTCATGAGCGCTTTGTCGATGCTGTTACTCAGCTTGGAGGACCTGATAGTACTGAATTTTTCCATTTCATCTGTTTTGAGATTGATCTCGTGTTTAATTCTTCTGTTGTTTGCTTCCTTATTTCTTTATTTGATTCCAACGTCTCCTTTTTCTGATCAAGTATCCTCTATATGTTTGATCAAAATTTGCAGAAGCCACACCAAAGACCATCATGAGAGTTATGGGTGTGAAGGGTCTCACCCTTTACCACCTCAAAAGCCATCTTCAGGTTTCAATATAACATCACCAGTCCAATTTCCTGCTTCTTTTGCTTTTTTCTTTCCTCTATCATTGGGTTGCCTTGAGATTTCATTCTTTTGCTTTCTTTTCTTTTAATAATGTTCTTTTTTTTTTTTAATTAGAAATTCAGACTTGGAAAGCAACCTCACAAGGAATTCAATGATCACTCAATCAAGGATGGTTAGAGTTTTTCTTTTCTTCACTTTTTCCTCGTATTCTTCCAGTAAAACCTAGATTATCTGAATAATTTCTGGTTTCATGGCAGCTCAAGCATTAGATCTTCAACGAAGTGGAGGATCTTCTTCTGTCATGATGAGCAGAAGTATGAATGAGTAAGTATTATGTAGAAATATTTTTCTTCATTTAGAACACACGACAAGTTTTTGAGAACCAATCAATTGCCCTTTTTTCTTCTAAAAATAAATACCAATACAAAGCATTGCTCACTTAAGTTGGCCTTTTCATCTTGTTTGGGGTTGGGTGCATGTTTTGGCTTTTCTTGTCACATATAACCCAGTAACTCACACATGGTTGATGCGACTAGAATGCAAATGGAGGTGCAGAGAAGATTGCATGAACAATTAGAGGTGAGCAAAAAATCATCTCTCCTAGTATACATGTGTCTATATATTAAAATTTCATCTGGGTTTTGACCATCTGTGGCTTCAGGTACAAAGACATCTTCAATTAAGGATGGAAGCTCATGGAAAATACATGCAAAATATGTTAGAGAAAGCTTATCAAACACTTGCAAGTGAAAACATGGCCTCAGGAATCTACAAAGGCATTGGAAATCAAGGAGTTCCTGATATGGGTGGTGGGATGAAAGATTTTAGTCCTCTAAATTTCTCACTATTTCAAGACCTTAACATTTATGGAGGCGACCAACTTGATCTTCAACACAACATGGAAAGGCAATCATCACTTGATGGGTACATGCAAAACAATGATAACATTTGCTTGGGAAAGAAGAGGCCAAGCCCTTATAGTGGTAATGGCAAAGGCCATTTATTCTGGCCTGATGATCTTCGTTTTCAAGAACTGGGATCAGCACCAACTTGCCTTGGACCTCAAGATGATCATCTTTTCAAAGGTGATCATCTGATTCAGATTGCTTCTCAATCAGTGGATAGAGGAAGTGTTTTAGATTCTATATCTGATATCTATGAATCAAAGCCCCCAGTGTTTCAGGGTGATTCAGTGAGTGACAAACACACAAGGCTGGAAAGGCCATCACCGAGAAGAGCGCCGTTTCCCGCAGATAGGATGAGCCCTATGATCAATACTGCCGGTGCAATGCTACGAGAAGGAAACTCAACTTTTGGGTGACGAAGCTAGCTTTGTTTCACTTAGATGTAAGTCATGATTTGATGATATTAATTAAGCTCTTGGTCTAGGGTTTTTGGTATCCAGAAGTTGTCAATTTATTACACTAGATCTTCTGCTCGATCTGGTTTGATCATATTGTTCAAAATGGTGAGATATATATATATATATATATATATTTTGCACAGAATTATATTGTGAGAAATCTTACAAGAAATGTTGCATCTAGCTATTATCATCTTCATTCATTTCTTGATTTTCTATCATTCTGAATTTCTGTTTCGCACGATTGTAATTAAGAAATTTAAAACAATTCAGATCAATTAATTTCTCTTTTTTTTTTTGTAATTTATTCTCATATTCAGAATGGAAAAATTTTTTACTTTTTAACTTAAATAAATTTTCAATTTTTGAAAAATTGACATCCTGCACAATTTGTAAAAATTGAATTAAATTCTTTTCTCACAAATAATTTATTTTAAACAGAAATTTATATATTGTATGTAAATATGTTTTCTTTATTAATTGAAACAGAAGGATATAATTTAAAAGATATGAAATTTAATGTTTAATAATAACATAAATTATGCTAAAATAAGTCGGTGAAAGTCAGAGATAGAACCCTATGGAGCTTCCCGAGATTACTCAAGCATTTCCTGGTTGAGATTCATAAGCTTCTAAGAGATTCATAAGCTTTCACTAAGGTCGTTAAAAGAACCTCGTAAGACTTTGTAAAGTCTTTGGAGTCTATTTCACGTTATTTGAAGCTTTTCTCAACCTAAGATCGTTGTTGTCCTAAACAATGAATGTGAATCCCGATGTGTCCATTTCATAGAAATAAGCATTGATATTGCAGTCACAATACAGACATCAGAAGACCCAAGTGTCAAATTCAAAAGATGAATTCTAACAGTAACCCACACCCGGATTTAGCAAAAATTAATTAATTATTTATTATAAACGTGAAATTTGGGAAAATGAATGTTCCACATGCATCTTTAGCTTTATACGTGGGGGAGTATTGCATGCTGGTGTCCTTTAGTCAATGTGAATTTTGTTAGTATAATCCAGTTTTGGGTGAAACTTTTCTAACGGCTGCTTTTGAGTTGGTTATCTCTCTCGTTATATTGCAGACAAGACCATTGGTTAAAGTTATATATATATATATATATTAGCCTGACCGTTAGAGTAATTTATATTCCAAAAAATACCTCGATTGTATCACTATCAATTAAGGACAAGTAGGGTTTAGCGAACACATGCACAGGAAATGGAGCGAATTCCTTAAGGAAAATTGCATGGTTTCTAGTCACCGTTAACTGAGAGACTAATCTAAGTTACTTTTTCATGAACGAAGAATAACCTACGAGAGAAGCCAAGCCGACAAAGAGCATCTATCTTTCATGCCTGTTCCTTTTCTTTCTTCTTTTCTGTGCTAGGGTATCAATGAAGATGAAGGTAACTAGGTATAGGCATCATTTTTTTTTTGGTGCCAATCATTTGAAAACACGCATATGCATTGCCCTTTCACCAACAAGAAGATTTTGAGTTGCTTGAACTTACCGTTCAAATCCTATAATAATTAGTGTTCTTTTTCTTAGAAATTTTCCATTTCCTCTACTAGATACTTCTCGTTATGAATAAATTCTAAAGAAAGGCTCAAATATAAGTTAGATATATGTGAGTAAGTCTACAAAGAGAATTAGCCCTTATAAGAATAAATTCGACCTTGATTGTTATTTCAATAAAATCACAAGAGCCAGGTTGGTAAAGTTTCAGACATAACATCCAAGTACGAATTTTTATAATAAATTGAAATGAAAGCCGTTAAAGTTAACTGAATAGAATTAAGACAAGTTATATATGATATGGGTTCCCACACTTTCTATACAGTTAGGATTCAATTCAAATGATAGATCCAAGCAGAGATTTGTCTTTAATATTTAGGAAAGAAAGAAGCTGGTGGTGCCACCACCTTTATTGGTTGCAGAGCAAAACTTTGCATGGGTACTGCTAGTTGTCAAGAAAGCTCTCGCTCTCTCTCTCTTTCCCTGTTCAGACACAAAGAGAGAAAGAGGAAAAGTTAATAAAGACTAAAGCAGACAGACGAAGAATATAACGCACTTCCATGAGAGTACAAATCGAGGAAGCTTCTATCTTTTATGTGCACAATGGTAAGATGGGTCTTGTCTTAAAAGCTGATGCATGGGATTGGCTCTTAATTAATTAATTAGTAAAATTACATGCACAACCATGATTTAGTAGCTAATGCTGGTTCTTACAGCCAAATTAAATCATCACTGATTTGCAAATCTTGCTTTTGGGACTTTGGATTCTGTACTTTACTTGCTCCTCGATTGATAGGGTTTGGGTTCTGATTTGATTTTTTTTTTTATATTTCATTATTACCAAAGTACAGCCACGGAAGCTTCTTTTGTCTCCTGCTCTCTTTCATACTTTAAGATTACTACCGGAATTTGCCAGTGGGCCAGATAGACTTGTTAAACTTTCATTAAAATTTGAGTTTATTTATTTTAGATTTCTTCATTGGTGCCGTTTCTTTTCAACTTCATTGATCTGTTGCAAACATTCAGTTCTTTCACACCTCCGTTTTCTACGTTTCACTGTGTTTAGAGAAAATCTTTGTATGATTTTTGGAAAGAGAGAAAAATAAGAGATATAATTGGGATTTGATGGTCTTTAATTTCATTGTCATATTTCCTATTTACTAGTTTTATTTAACAGGTATATTTTTTTTTTTTAAAAGCGAAAATATTGATTGTATTAATAAAATTCTGTTAAATAAAGAGGGATATCATTCCAAACAGAGAGACAATTATGCCTGATAAATTTTCTAGTCAAAATATGAGCAGTTAGAGTAGTATTAGGACGAACACATCTAACAGAAATATCAGTTCTAGAGTCTAATAAAAATTTATAATCATTAAAAATCAAATCGCTACATAAGATAATTTGGCAAAAATATTCTTCAAGTGCCTGTCTAACCCCTGCATAAGATAATTTGGCAAAAATACTATTCCTTTTTTCTCATTTCTGGAGCATAAATTATTAAAGTCTCCCGAACAAATCCACGGAAGAGAGTTTCTACGAGATAAAATCGAATAAGGTTTCAAGACTAACGTCGTCGTTGCGATTCCGAAAACTCATAATAACTAGTAAACTTTCATTGAACATTACCTTCCGAAACAACAATCGAATCAATAAAATTTGAAGAAAAGCCAACCACATATACAGACCCACGACTCCTCCACATTAACGAAAGATCTCATCCCAATCCTTATCTATTAACTAAGAAGCAATCATCAAAATATAAAAAATTACGAAAAAATTTCATACGAAAAATAAGAGCTTTTATTTCCATGAAAAATAAAATGTTCGGCTTGTAACTAGGAACCAAATCCTTCAATACAATAACTGTTCGAGAATTGCCGCCATAAATCTGCCAAAAAGGTCTGCATATTTTAAAAATTGATTAGATTGTATGTGAGAAATATTCCACCATATAGAAATCATAAATGACAATCGAAATATTTTTGGAATTCTTAATAGGGACAACAACATTTTCTTCTTCATTGATAGTGAATTGACGCAGATCATCTTTCATGGGAATGGGGAAGAAAAAGTTAGGTTTAAGGAAGAGAAAAAGGAAAAGGCGAGATCATCGAGTCACAAAGGGATAACAGAGAAAAATTTGCGTCGAAAGTATTACATATTAACAGGTATATTTTTATAATCGTTGTAATAAATAATAAAATTTTAATTTTTATATAACTTATTTTATATAATTTTATATAGAATTGTAATAAAATTAGAATTTAAATGTATGAATAATAGTTTTAAATTTTTATAAATCTTAAATGGTAAATTTATATTAATTCTTAACTAAAATTAGTTTCAACATAATAATTTTAATTTATCCCGACTAATTTTATTATAAATAGTTATGTCATTATATATATATAAAATTTTGTTAATTTTATTCTAATAAACAAAATAATTTGAATTAATTAATATTACTTGTTAGATTTAGATGGTAAAATTATTTAAATTATTATAAATTATAAATTATAATTGAGCTTTTGGTATAATTAGGATCATTATTAAAATTTAAATTTATATAAACTTTAAAATTATATAACTAATTTAAATTAAATTACAGATAAAATATAACTTAAATTTAAATAGAAATCAATTTTCTAATTTTAAAACAACAAAAATTTTATATTATTTTTTAATCAATTAAAATAACGGACAATTAATAATTATTAAACTTATAGTTTAGAATTCCCATTATTCATCTTCCTTTCACTTTTATATATAATGTACATTATTAATTAACAATAATATTCATTCAAAAAGAATGATTTAAAAGATTAAGAAATGAATTAATTTATAATATATAATATAAAATACATAATCTATAATTTAATTTACGATTTGTAATCTACATTATATATGAAAAATTATTGATATTAAGAAAAATTAATTTTATACTAACTTTATTCAAAAATTAATTTATAGTTATAAAAGATTTATGGTATTAAGAATTTTATATGTTATTTGTATTTCTGTATAGAGTACATTTATATAGTATATACTAGATCTATCAACAGTTAGCTAGTGGTTGAGTTGGATACAGATTGTATGATAACAAATATTATCTCAACCAACTCTAAACCTTATTATAACTCTAAACCTTATCACAATTCTAATCTTATCATAACTGTAAACCTTATCACATCTCTAAGTCTTATCATGCCTCCTCAATTTGTGCGTTGTAGGGACAAAACGAATTGTTAAGTGTTGCATTAGAGTTTAATGCCACGTTTTAAATAATGGTTTAGTCAGAATGTCAATTAATTGATCTTTAGAGCAAATAAATTGCACTTTGACTTCATTCTTTTGCACTTTATCACGAAAGAAATGAAAATCGACTTCCAAGTGCTTCGTCCGAGCATGGAAAATAGGATTGATAGAAAGATATGTTGCGCCAATATTATCACACTACAAGTTGGGAGTTTTGGTGGAATGGAAAGTAATGTCACGCAATATTGACTGAATCCAAGTTAATTCAGTGACAGTAAGACCAATAGCTCGATATTCAGCCTCTGTTGACGAACGAGCAACTATTTGTTGTTTCTTGAAATTCCAAGATATGAGATTTGTGCCCATGAAAATAGCATAACCTGTGGTAGACTTGCGATTATCAATGTCACTCGCCCAATCAACATCACTATAGATATTCAAATCTGTGTTTGCCAATTTGGAGATGTAAAGATCATGACCAACAATGTGCTTGAGATACCTCAATATACGCTTAACTGAACACCAATTATCCTCAGTAAGTGCATGAAGAAATTGAGAAACCTTGTGAACGGAATAACAGACCTCGTGTAACGACCCGAAAATCGGACCACTACCGGCGCTAGGATCCGAGTCGACTTAAGGCCGCCGGGACCCGTAGCAAGCCAAACATACATCCTGGAAACCTGTTTAATCCCATACATGATCAAGAAAATACATAAAAATTTAAAACTTTTCTTTCATTCATTCACCAAACTCAACCTGTGCATGCACTGTTCATAAACATAATCATAATCATAGTCATGACCCCTCTGTGGGATCTCAATCAATGCCCCAATGGGCGATACATCATACGTTGAGTTGGTTTGCATAATCATCATAAAATATTTAAGATCATGTATTAAAAGGGATATCTTATACATATAGTCAAGCACAACCTCTAATCCTCAAAGTCATTACATACCTAAAACTGTACTTTTACATAACATTAATACATTTATCATGTCCACACTAGCTAATACATACACATGACTTCATTACTCTTACGGACCTCCTGGTCTACCCTGTACCTGCAATCCTGGGGAAAAATGGGAGAGGGGTGAGCTACTAGAGCCCAGTGAGCAGAATAATAAAAACATTTAAATCATATGGATCATGGAATGCATCACATCACAGCTAATCACATCAAGGATGAACTTGTCACCAATAGCCCTCTACATAGTCCAACTGTGCCAGAACGTAGAATGGGTCCTGGTCTTTCCCTTACATAACATGTCATAACATAACAGTCCAACTGTGCCAGAACGTAGAATGGGTCCTGGTCTTTCCCTTACATAGTGCCAGCGAACGTAGAATGGGTCCCACTGGTCTTACATTCCGTACTGTACATATCACATCGTCATATCATAGATTGAGGGCTTTGGATCATCCAACGTTCATCCACATCAATCAACAATAAAGTATGCAATGCAACATATTTGTGAATTCTAATGAAAACAACCTAGTACTTCTCATGGCATTCATGATGCATGAAGCATGCTAAAAAGTCCATTAATTGCTTTAAAACATAAAGAGTTATTCCACTCACCTCTGGGTAGCTCTGACCAGACACTGGATCAGCTGACTCACTGCTGGGGTCCTCGGTTCCTCAGGTCCGAACCTACACAGGTGGACTCAAATGAGGGACCAACAAACAAGAACATAACTCTAAACTACTCCCTAAAAACCCCCCTAAAACATCATGAAACAATCATAGAAAAACATGCAAGAGAGGGCTGGACAGGGCACTTTCGGCGGCAGGTTCGACGGCCGAAAGTCCCTCTAGAGCCGAAAGTCAGGCAGGTTCGGCGGCACCTTCGGCGGCCGAAACTCCCAGACAGAGGCGAAACTCATGCATGTTCGGCGGCACTTTCTGCGGCCGAAACTCCCAGACAGAGACGAAAGTCTCCTTTCGGGGGCAAGCTTCGGCAGCCGAAGGCTGCCTCCACAAGCATGTTCGGCGGCCGAAAGTTCCTTCGGCTGCCGAACCTGGTTTCTCCCATTGTGGCAGAAACTCAGCTCTCTTATGCACATTGCCTCCAAAACTACCCAAATCATGCATAACCTATTCTACAACATTCCCAATCACACACAAACAAGCATACAAGTTCCTAGGGGCATCAAACCAACAAAAACCCCAACTACAACACATCAAGCAACTCACATTATTCATAATCACATATAAAACCCATAAACCTAACCATGAGCTAAACATGCATTCTACCTCATAGATCTACTTAAAACTTGCTTAAAACATGCAATGAGCTTAAGATCGGCTCTTACCTCGTGGAGATCGAGAGAGACGACCTAAACTCGGAGATGGGAGGGGTTGAGTTCCTTTGAACCTCAAAGCTCCAAAACTTTGCTCAAAGCTTGAAAATCTTCAAAACAACGTAAAAACTCATGAAAATCGAGTAGGATTGGAAGGAAAGAACTCAAGATCGATGAGGGACGGCGGAGAGCTCACCTTGACCGAAAATGGGGAAAAAGCTCGCCCGTTTTCGGCTAAGGGACCCTTTTATAGTGGCTGGCCAGGCCACGTTCGGGGGCCGAACGTGCCTCCGCATGCATGCCATGTTCGGCGGCCGAACTTGAGGTTCGGCGGCCGAACTTGAGGTTCGGCGGCCGAACCTGAGTTTTCCTCCAAGGTTGTTTTTATGCAAAAACTCATTTCCATTTTACTTAAAACCATGAAATACCTTAAAACATTTTATGAAGACATGTTTCTACCCTACTAGAGGCTTCCGACATCCGAGGTTCCACCGGACAGTAGGAATTCCGATACCGGAGTCTAGCCGGGTATTACATTCTCCCCCCCTTAAGAACATTCGTCCCCGAATGTTCCTCAACTAGCACATAGCATGGCATACAACATAACATACATACATAGCACATAAACACATAGAGATCTAACCTTAAAAGAGATGAGGGTACTGCTGGAGCATAGACTCCCGTGTCTCCCAAGTGCATTCTTCCAAATTGTGGTGGTTCCACAGGACTTTCACCATCGGGATTTCCTTGTTCCTTAGCTTTCTGATCTGGGTGTCTATGATCCGTACTGGCTGTTCAACATAGGTGAGATCCTCTTGGACCTCCACATCAGGCTCACTAAGAACCTTGCTCGGATCTGACACAAACTTCCTCAACATTGAAACATGGAAAACCGGATGGATTCTTTCCATTGAAGCAGGTAAATCCAGCTTGTACGACACATTCCCAATCTTTTGCAAGATTTCAAAGGGTCCGATGTATCGTGGGGCTAGTTTACCTTTCTTCCCGAAGCGAACCACTCCCTTCATAGGAGACACCTTGAGTAATACCAGATCCTCCTCCTGAAACTCTAACTGTCTTCTGCGAATGTCTGCGTAGCTCTTCTGTCTGCTTGCAGCAGTTTTGATCCTTTCTCTGATTATGGGTACTACCCTGCTGGTAATCTCTACTAGCTCAGGCCCTGCCAAGGCCTTTTCTCCAACCTCTTCCCAGCAAACAGGTGATCTGCACTTCCTTCCATATAAAGCTTCATATGGAGCCATCCCGATACTAGCATGATGGCTGTTATTGTAGGCAAACTCCACCAAAGGTAGATGCTGCCTCCAAGAACCGCCAAAGTCCAGCACACACATTCTAAGCATATCCTCGATAGTCTGGATGGTCCTTTCGGACTGTCCGTCCGTCTGGGGGTGGAAGGCAGTACTGAAATCCAACCTAGTACCCATGGCATTCTGCAGACTCCGCCAAAACCTGGAGGTGAACTGGGTCCCTCTATCTGACACTATCGAAACAGGAACCCCATGCAGCCTGACGATCTCATCCACATACACATGCGCCAACTTGTCCACAGAATAGCCACTCCTGACAGGGATGAAGTGAGCAGATTTGGTGAGTCTGTCCACAATCACCCATATGGAGTCCAATCTGTTGGACGTTGCCGGTAACCCCACTACGAAGTCCATAGCTATATTTTCCCATTTCCACTCTGGAATAGGTAGCGGGTTAAGCATCCCAGCCGGCTTCTGATGTTCCAGCTTCACCCTCTGACACACTTCGCAGGCTGACACGAACTGTGCCACTTCTTTCTTCATAGCTGGCCACCAATAAACCTTCTTCAGATCTTGATACATCTTGGTGGCTCCGGGGTGAACGCTGTATCTTGCATTATGAGCCTCTCTCATAATGTCTCCTTTTAGCCCTATGTCATCTGGTACACATAGTCTGCTCCCATAGCGGAGGATCCCTTTGCTATCGAATCTGAACTCACTATCTTTGCCTGACTGAACAGTCCTGGCAATCTTCACTAACTCTGGGTCCTCATGCTGTTTCTGAGCCACCTGCTCTAGAAACACGGGTGCCACTCTCATCTGGGCTACCAAAGCACCTGTACCAGACAACTCCAACTGAAGACCTTCCTCAACGAGCTTGTAAAACTCCTTCACCACTAGCCTCCTCTCTGCCGATATGTGGGATAAACTGTCGAGTGATTTCCGGCTTAAGGCGTCTGCCACAACATTCGCCTTACCCGGATGGTACTGAATCTTGCAATCATAGTCACTCAGCAGCTCCACCCATCTCCTCTGTCTCAAGTTCAAATCTCTTTGACTCAGGATGTACTGCAGGCTCTTATGATCTGTAAAGATCTCACATTTAACCCCATAGAGGTAGTGCCTCCACATCTTGAGTGCAAAGATTACTGCTGCCATCTCTAGGTCATGTGTGGGGTAATTCAACTCATGCTTCTTCAGCTGCCTAGAGGCATAAGCAATTACCCTTTCATTTTGCATTAACACACAACCCAAACCCACTCGGGATGCATCACAGAAGACCGTGAAGTCCTCACTGCTAGCTGGCAAAGCTAACACTGGTGCCGAAGTCAACCTCCTCTTAAGCTCTTCAAAACTCTCTTCGCACTGGTCGGTCCACACAAACTTCTGATTCTTTCTGGTTAACCTGGTCAGAGGAGTTGCAATCTTTGAGAAGTCCTGAACGAACCTCCTGTAGTAACCTGCCAAACCTAAGAAACTTCTAATCTCTGTCACTGAAGTGGGTCTAGGCCAGTTAGCCACAGCTTCTACCTTCTTGGGGTCCACCTCTATTCCATTTTCTGACACTACATGCCCCAAGAATGAAATGCTCCTCAGCCAGAACTCACACTTAGAGAACTTGGCATACAAGCCATGTTCCCTCAAGGTCTGCAGAACCAACCTCAGATGATGGGCATGCTCCTCTGCGTTCCTGGAATACACCAAGATATCATCTATGAAGACAATAACAAAGTGATCCAGGTATTGGCTAAACACTCTGTTCATGAGATCTATGAATGCTGCAGGGGCGTTTGTTAACCCGAACGGCATCACAAGGAACTCAAAATGCCCATATCTGGTCCTGAAAGCTGTCTTTGGCACATCTTCATTCCTTATCCTTAGCTGATGGTACCCCGATCTTAGATCTATTTTGGAGAAACAACCCGCTCCTGCTAGCTGGTCGAATAGATCATCGATCCTTGGCAGAGGGTACCTATTCTTGGTAGTGACTTTGTTCAACTACCTGTAGTCGATACAAAGTCTAAGGGACCCATCCTTCTTCCTCACAAACAAGACCGGAGCACCCCAAGGTGAGGTACTCTGTCGGATGAAGCCCTTTTCTACCAGCTCCTGCAACTGCTCTTTCAACTCCTTCAACTCGGCTGGGGCCATCCTGTAGGGAGGGATAGAGATCGGTCTAGTTTCAGGCACCAACTCTATCTCGAACTCTATCTCCCTATGTAACAGCCCGGAAACCGAACTGCCACCGGCACTAGGATCCAGATCGACTTAAGGTCGCCGGGACCCGTAGTAAGCCTGCTATCCTGTCTGTATACCTGTGAAATCCCATACATGATCATACATTTTCTGTAAAACCATAAAACTTTTCTTTATTCCAAGGCTTAACCTGTGCATGCACTCTCTCTGTAATCCCTACTAGAGCTCCTCATGGCCCTAGGCGGATCAAACTCATAATGTTAAGCCTGGTTTAGAGATAATGTTTATGTACAGTGTATAGAATGGTGCTTGATTTATAAGACTTGTAATCCCTTTGTGGAGTCACATGATCAGTTTATGTATGTTTCTTTCTTGTTGTATGTTTATGAGCAAAACCAGGCTTAACATTATGAGTTTGATCCGCCTAGGGCCATGAGGAGCTCTAGTAGGGATTACAGAGAGAGTGCATGCACAGGTTAAGCCTTGGAATAAAGAAAAGTTTTATGGTTTTACAGAAAATGTATGATCATGTATGGGATTTCACAGGTATACAGACAGGATAGCAGGCTTACTACGGGTCCCGGCGACCTTAAGTCGATCTGGATCCTAGTGCCGGTGGCAGTTCGGTTTCCGGGCTGTTACAGATTGGTATCAGAGCCCTAGGTTCATATGGTCGGACCTATAGAGAGAGAGTTGGGCTCATAGAGAAGTTTAGTAGGTCAAGCACCATAGGAAAACATGTCCACTAGGATAGGATGTCAGTCCTGTCTATATGCTGATGTGCAATGCCATGAATTATGCATGTGCATTTTTTTGATGTGTTGCTTATGTTTGATGTGTTTGTTGTTTTTCCCAGAGAGTGAAGATGCGAGGAACTCGTCGATCCGCGAGATTGACTGGAGTCCCACCCGTAAGTGAGGGTACAGCTGCTCGTCCACCTGCCTTGCCAAGGGCAAGATCTCACAGGTCAAGCAGGGAAGGAACGTCACGAGACCCTAGAAGGTCTTCTGACGAGAGCAGGAGAGGAGTAAGCAGAGGGGGAAGGTCAGTAGAAGAAAGAGGTGTGAGGGAAGAGGATCAGAGTAGAGATGCAAGCATGGGTGTAGGAAGGTCAGAAGAAGGTATGGGGGAGTCCCAGGGAGGCATGCAGGCCTCTGGGTTTGGCTATCCACCCTTTCCACAGGGCCCAGAGTATCCGATGGGAGGCACGTCGGATTACTCCAGTTTTGCCCCATATCCACCCTACATGCCATATATGCCCTATCCTGCTTTTTATCCACCATATCACATGTATCCACCCCCACCTGTTCATCCAAGTCCAGTACAACCTGAAGTGAGGGAATCAGTTCCTCCACCACCACCTCCTGAACCAGTAGCCCCTGTTGTGGAAGCACAGCAACCCAGTTCGTCAGGGGGAAGTAAGGTGAAGATGACCGAGTACTTAAAGTTGGATGCTCCGAAATTCAATACAGGAGATGATCCCTTTGAGTATCTCAGTGCAGTCAGAATGATAACAAGTGAGTTGGGAGCAGATGATGGTAGAGCCATTGAGATGGCAGGGTTCACGTTAAAGTGTAAGAAAGCTAGAGAATGGTTCAAGAATTATGTGGACCCGAGACTTGAGAGTATGACATGGGAAGAGTTCGCCAACGAATTTGCTGGATGGGCTTTTCCTGACAGTTCCAGGGAACTAAAGGTTGTGGAGTTTGAGCAGTTGCGACAGACGGAGGAGATGAGCGTTGATGAATATACAGATAAGTTCCTGGAATTGTTGCCATATGTCGGTCAGGCATATGATACAGATCAGAAGAAGGCAAAGAGATATGCCACAAGGCTTCATCCCAGGTATTTCTCTTTGATTCTTCATGCGGAGAAGGAAAGTTTCCACTCTATTGTGGATGCTGCTAGAAAGATGGAGGCCAGTGCCATAAGTCAAGGTGTAGTCAAGGCACAGTCTTCTGGTGTTAAACCAGGTTCCTCCTCACAGAGTACAGCAAGTGCAAGTAAGAGGAGATGGGAGAAATTCAGAGGAAAGAGAGGTAAGTTCTGGAACAGGCTTAAGTCGGGTCTGGGAATGAGTAGTGGCTCCAGTTCTGGCGCAGATTTTCCAGTGTGCAAGAGGTGCGGCAAACAGCATAGAGGAGCTTGTCAGTTGGGATCCACAGCCTGCTATAGATGTGGGCAGGAGGGACATTATGCACGGGAATGTCCTCAGGCGACTTTAGTTGCACCATCCCAGCAGATGAGTACGGGCAGTGTAGTACAGCCAGTAGCTTCAGCCATACCACCAAGCAGTGGCAGAGGAAGAGGAAGAGGGGTAGCCTCTTCATCAGGGATGGGTTCCCGAGGTGCAGGTCCGTCAGCCCCAGCACGGATTTTCACCCTGACTCAGCAGGAGGCAGACACGTCGAACACGGTGGTGTCAAGTAATCTCATCATTGGGTGTTCTGAGGTGTATGCTTTAATGGACCCCGGTGCTTCTCACTCTTTCATTTCTTCTAGAGCTGCAGAGAGGTTGGGTCTGATGGTGTCTGAGTTAGAGTGTCCTCTATGGGTCAGTGGACCCAAATGTGATCCATCTTTGGCAGAGTCAGTCTGTCGGTTCAGTCCAGTGTGCATAGAGAGTAGATACCTTCCAGCTGACCTGGTGGTTCTAGAGTTGACAGATTTTGATGTCATTCTAGGGATGGATTGGTTATCTACGTATGATGCTACTCTGAACTGTAGAGACAAGGTAGTCTGTGTCAGAGACCAGGATGGGCAGCGTGTGTCTTCAGAGGAGACAGAAGAGGGACACCTAGGGGTTTGATATCAGCCCTCCAGGCTCGTAGAATGTTAAGGAAGGGGTGTCAGGGGTTCCTAGCTTATGTGAGAGAGCTAGACAGTCAGATTAGGGAACCATCCTCAGTACCAGTTGTCAGAGATTTCCTAGATTTGTTTCCTGAAGAGCTTCCAGGACTACCACCAGATAGGGAAATAGAGTTCGAGATCCCAATGCTAGACCGATCTCTATTCCTCCCTATAGGATGGCACCAGCAGAGTTGCGAGAGTTGAAGGAGCAGTTACAGGATTTGGTAGCTAAGGGTTTCATCCGCCCGAGTACCTCACCCTGGGGTGCTCCAGTATTGTTTGTCAGAAAGAAGGATGGACCTCTTCGACTTTGTGTTGACTACAGACAGTTGAACAAAGTCACGATCAAAAACAAGTATCCTTTACCCAGGATCGATGATCTCTTCGACCAGCTGGCAGGAGCAGGTTGTTTTTCTAAAATAGATCTGAGATCCGGATACCACCAGTTGAAGATCAGGGAAGGAGATGTATCCAAGACTGCTTTCCGAACCAGATATGGGCATTATGAGTTCCTTGTGATGCCGTTCGGGTTGACTAACGCCCCTGCAGCATTCATGGATCTCATGAACAGGGTTTTCAGGGAGTACTTGGATCGTTTTGTGATCGTCTTTATTGATGATATCTTGGTGTACTCCAGGAATGCAGAGGACCATGCCCAGCATCTTCGGATAGTGCTGCAAACCTTGAGAGAGCATGGCTTGTATGCCAAGTTCTCCAAGTGTGAGTTCTGGTTAAGGAGCATTTCCTTTTTGGGACATGTTGTATCAGAGGACGGTATATCAGTAGATCCCAAAAAGGTAGAGGCAGTAGCCAACTGGCCTACACCCACTACAGTGACAGAGATCAAGAGTTTTCTGGGTTTGGCAGGCTACTATCGGAGGTTTGTACAGGACTTCTCGAAGATAGCTGCTCCTATGACCAGACTGACCAGAAAGAATCAGAAGTTTGTGTGGTCAGAGGAATGTGAAGAAAGTTTTGAAGAGTTGAAGAGACGGTTAACTTCAGCACCGGTGTTAGCTCTGCCGATTAGTGATGAAGATTTCACAGTGTTCTGTGATGCATCCCGAGTGGGATTAGGTTGTGTGTTGATGCAGAATGACAAAGTGATAGCTTATGCTTCTAGACAGCTGAAGAAGCACGAGCTGAATTACCCGACACACGATCTTGAAATGGCAGCTGTTATCTTTGCACTTAAGATGTGGAGGCATTACCTCTATGGGGTAAAATGTGAGATCTATACGGATCATAAAAGCCTGCAGCACATCTTAAGTCAGAGAGAGTTAAACTTGAGGCAGAGACGGTGGGTAGAATTGCTCAGTGATTATGAGTGTACGATCCAGTATCATCCGGGTAAGGCTAATGTTGTAGCTGATGCCTTAAGCCGAAAGTCACTTGGCAGTTTATCCCACATTGCAGTAGAGAGAAGACCGGTGGTGAAGGATTTCTACAAGCTCGTGGAAGAAGGGTTACAGTTGCAGTTATCTGGTACCGGTGTTTTGCTCGCACAGATGAGAGTGACCCCAGTGTTTCTAGAGCAAGTGGCTCTGAAACAGCACGAAGACCCCGAGTTAGTGAAGATTGCCAGGACTGTTCAGTCGGGCAACAGTGCAGAGTTCAGATTTGACGATGAGGGGATTCTTCGGCACGGTAAGAGGTTATGTGTACCAGATGATAGCAGGTTGAAGGCAGACATTATGAGGGAAGCTCATAATGCACGGTATAGTATTCACCCGGGAGCCACCAAGATGTATCAAGATCTGAGAAGGGTGTATTGGTGGCCAGCAATGAAGAGAGAAGTGGCACAGTTCGTGTCAGCCTGCGAGACATGTCAAAGGGTGAAGCTAGAGCACCAGAAGCCGGCTGGAATGCTGAACCCACTGTCGATTCCAGAATGGAAATGGGAAAACATAGCTATGGATTTTGTAGTGGGCTTACCGGCGACGTCTAACAGACTAGACTCCATTTGGGTGATTGTGGATAGACTCACTAAATCTGCTCACTTCATTCCAGTCAGGAGTAACTACTCTGTGGACAAGTTGGCGCAGGTGTATGTAGACGAGATAGTAAGGTTGCATGGAGTTCCAGTGTCGATAGTATCAGATCGAGGACCTCAGTTCACCTCCAGGTTTTGGCGGAGTCTGCAAAATGAAATGGGCACAAGGTTGGATTTCAGCACTGCTTTCCATCCACAGACAGACGGTCAGTCAGAGAGGACCATCCAGACCATTGAAGATATGCTGAGAATGTGTGTGTTAGACTTTGGCGGTTCTTGGAGGCAGCATCTACCTCTGGTGGAGTTTGCCTACAATAACAGCCATCATGCTAGCATAGGGATGGCCCCTTATGAAGCTTTGTATGGGAGGAAGTGCCGAACACCTGTTTGCTGGGAAGAGGTAGGAGAGAAAACTCTTGCAGGGCCAGAGTTAGTTGAGATAACCAGCAAGTTAGTGCCTATCATCAGAGAGCGGATCAGAACAGCTGTAAGCAGACAGAAAAGCTATGCAGACATCCGTAGGAAGCAGATAGAGTTCCAGGAGGGGGATATGGTATTGCTTAAGGTGTCTCCGATGAAGGGAGTGGTTCGGTTTGGAAAGAAGGGTAAACTGGCCCCACGGTACATTGGTCCCTTTGAGATCTTGCAGAAGATCGGGCCTGTATCGTATAAACTAGATTTACCGGCTTCTATGGAACGAATTCACCCGGTATTCCATGTTTCTATGTTGAGAAAGTTTGTGTCAGATCCAGAGAAGGTTCTTAGTGAACCTGAGGTGGAAATCTTAAGTGATCTCACCTATGTAGAGCAGCCAGTGCGGATCCTAGACACCCAGATCAGAAAGCTGAGAAACAAGGAGATACCAATGGTGAAAGTTTTGTGGAACCACCACAACCTAGAAGAGTGCACGTGGGAGACTCGGGAGTCCATGCTCCAGCAATACCCATATCTGTTTTAAGGTTAGGTTTTCCCCTTTTCTATGTGTTTATGTTGTGTTAGGGACATTCGGGGACGAATGTTCTTAAGGGGGGGAGAATGTAATACCCGGCTCGAGTCCGGCATCGGAATTCCTATAGTCCGGTGGAATCTCGGGTGTCGGAACCCTCGAGAAGGGTAATACATATGTTTTTTAAGGTATTTTCACTGGTTTTCATGTTTTGAAGGGTTAAAAGACTTGAATTTTGACAAAAAAGCAACAAGGGAGAAATGCAAAGGTTCGGCCGCCGAAGGGCACTTTCGGCCGCCGAACATTGCATGGTTGCGGCTTCACGTTCGGCTGCCGAAGGTGGTCTGGCCAGCCACCTATAAAAAGGGCCAAGGGTCGGTGGAAGGAGGTTATTTCTCCTCCACTTGCAGCCAGAGGTGAGTTTCAGCCTCTCCTATGTTGACTTTCATGTTTTCCATGATTTTCATCAAATCTTTCAAGAGTTTTAAGAGTTTTGGTGATTTTATGAAGGTTTTGAGCAAAAGAACCAAAGTTTGAAGCTTGGAGCTTTGGAAGAGCTTTTCTTCATATCTCCACGTTGGGATCCTTCATCCTCAAGTTTTTTAAGAGGTAAGTGAAGATCCTGAGCTTCTTTGATGCTTTGGAAAGGTTTTATGAAGTTTGTATGGGTAGTATGCATGTTTAGGTTTAGGTGAGGTTTTTGGTGATTTGTGGTGTTCCAGCATGATTAAGTGTTGTGTGTTATGTTTGTTTGGGGTTTTAGGATAGTTTTCGACCCCTTTGTGCATATATATGTGTATATGCTAGTTGGGAGTAGTTGATGTGCATGTTGGTAGGTTTTTGGGCAAAGTTTGCATGAAACAGAGCAGGGTTCTGCCCTTCGGGCAAAACCAGGTTCGGCCGCCGAAGGAAGGTTCGGCCGCCGAACCCTTTGTGGAGGCAGTTTCGGCTGCCAAAGGTTGCCCCCGAAAGCTAGGCTTTCGGTTTAGAAAGGGACTTTCGGCCGCCGAAAGAGGGAGTTCGGCCGCCGAAAGTGTGTGAGTTTCGTCTCTGGACGAGACCTTCGGCCGCCGAAGGTGCCGCCGAACATGCATGAGTTTCGTCTCTGGAGTGGGGTTTCGGCCGCCGAACCTGCCGCCGAAAGTGCCCTGTCCAGCTTCCTTTTGCATGTTTTATGTGATGGTTTGAGGTTTGTTTAGAGGGGTTTTGGGGAGTTTCTTAGAGATGCTCTTGAGTGAGTTTAGTCCCTCATTTGAGTCCACCTGTGTAGGTACGGACCAGAGGAATCAGGGACATCAGCAGTGAGTCCAGAGTCAGAACCTGCAGAGTCAGTTCAGAGAGAACTACAGGTGAGTGGAATTTAACTTAATGTTTTAATATGAGAACTGAATATTTTATCATGCTTCATGCATCATGAATATGCTATAGGGTGAGTGCATTAGTGTACACCAAGATGATGCATTGCATTTATCCTTGTACTTGGCATTGCTCCTTGTACATTGCTTATGTGAGACGGCACGGACTTCGTGAGGATTCATTAGCCCTCAGAGGAAAGACCTGGAACAGCCTTACGAGGACCAGGCATAAAGACCTGGAACAGCCCTACGGGGACCAGGCAAATGGTACTTAGGTACCCAGATGAGATAGAGGGAGTTTTGATCCGTCCGGCCGAGGTGATGTGCTTATGTGTTGCATTCCATGAGAGCATGTTTTATCACTTGTATTTGCCTATTCTACTCACTGGGCTAGTGTAGCTCATCCCTCTCCCCTAACTTCAGTTGTGCAGGTTCAGAGGTCAGAGAGAACTCAGCAGGGTACAGGAAGAGTACAGAGGATTGTATACCAATCTGTAACAGCCCGGAAACCGAACTGCCACCGGCACTAGGATCCAGATCGACTTAAGGTCGCCGGGACCCGTAGTAAGCCTGCTATCCTGTCTGTATACCTGTGAAATCCCATACATGATCATACATTTTCTGTAAAACCATAAAACTTTTCTTTATTCCAAGGCTTAACCTGTGCATGCACTCTCTCTGTAATCCCTACTAGAGCTCCTCATGGCCCTAGGCGGATCAAACTCATAATGTTAAGCCTGGTTTTGCTCATAAACATACAACAAGAAAGAAACATACATAAACTGATCATGTGACTCCACAAAGGGATTACAAGTCTTATAAATCAAGCACCATTCTATACACTGTACATAAACATTATCTCTATACATTTACATGTCCACACTAGCTATTACAATCCTCTGTACTCTTCCTGTACCCTGCTGAGTTCTCTCTGACCTCTGAACCTGCACAACTGAAGTTAGGGGAGAGGGATGAGCTACACTAGCCCAGTGAGTAGAATAGGCAAATACAAGTGATAAAACATGCTCTCATGGAATGCAACACATAAGCACATCACCTCGGCCGGACGGATCAAAACTCCCTCTATCTCATCTGGGTACCTAAGTACCATTTGCCTGGTCCCCGTAGGGCTGTTCCAGGTCTTTATGCCTGGTCCTCGTAAGGCTGTTCCAGGTCTTTCCTCTGAGGGCTAATGAATCCTCACGAAGTCCGTGCCGTCTCACATAAGCAATGTACAAGGAGCAATGCCAAGTACAAGGATAAATGCAATGCATCATCTTGGTGTACACTAATGCACTCACCCTATAGCATATTCATGATGCATGAAGCATGATAAAATATTCAGTTCTCATATTAAAACATTAAGTTAAATTCCACTCACCTGTAGTTCTCTCTGAACTGACTCTGCAGGTTCTGACTCTGGACTCACTGCTGATGTCCCTGATTCCTCTGGTCCGTACCTACACAGGTGGACTCAAATGAGGGACTAAACTCACTCAAGAGCATCTCTAAGAAACTCCCCAAAACCCCTCTAAACAAACCTCAAACCATCACATAAAACATGCAAAAGGAAGCTGGACAGGGCACTTTCGGCGGCAGGTTCGGCGGCCGAAACCCCACTCCAGAGACGAAACTCATGCATGTTCGGCGGCACCTTCGGCGGCCGAAGGTCTCGTCCAGAGACGAAACTCACACACTTTCGGCGGCCGAACTCCCTCTTTCGGCGGCCGAAAGTCCCTTTCTAAACCGAAAGCCTAGCTTTCGGGGGCAACCTTTGGCAGCCGAAACTGCCTCCACAAAGGGTTCGGCGGCCGAACCTTCCTTCGGCGGCCGAACCTGGTTTTGCCCGAAGGGCAGAACCCTGCTCTGTTTCATGCAAACTTTGCCCAAAAACCTACCAACATGCACATCAACTACTCCCAACTAGCATATACACATATATATGCACAAAGGGGTCGAAAACTATCCTAAAACCCCAAACAAACATAACACACAACACTTAATCATGCTGGAACACCACAAATCACCAAAAACCTCACCTAAACCTAAACATGCATACTACCCATACAAACTTCATAAAACCTTTCCAAAGCATCAAAGAAGCTCAGGATCTTCACTTACCTCTTAAAAAACTTGAGGATGAAGGATCCCAACGTGGAGATATGAAGAAAAGCTCTTCCAAAGCTCCAAGCTTCAAACTTTGGTTCTTTTGCTCAAAACCTTCATAAAATCACCAAAACTCTTAAAACTCTTGAAAGATTTGATGAAAATCATGGAAAACATGAAAGTCAACATAGGAGAGGCTGAAACTCACCTCTGGCTGCAAGTGGAGGAGAAATAACCTCCTTCCACCGACCCTTGGCCCTTTTTATAGGTGGCTGGCCAGACCACCTTCGGCAGCCGAACGTGAAGCCGCAACCATGCAATGTTCGGCGGCCGAAAGTGCCCTTCGGCGGCCGAACCTTTGCATTTCTCCCTTGTTGCTTTTTTGTCAAAATTCAAGTCTTTTAACCCTTCAAAACATGAAAACCAGTGAAAATACCTTAAAAAACATATGTATTACCCTTCTCGAGGGTTCCGACACCCGAGATTCCACCGGACTATAGGAATTCCGATGCCGGACTCGAGCCGGGTATTACACCCTAGCAGGTGGTAAACCTGGAAGCTCGTCTGGAAAGACATCCTGAAACTCTCTAACAACTGGCACCGAGGCTGGTTCCCTGATCTGACTATTAAGCTCTCTCACATGAGCCAAATACCCCTGACATCCCTTCCTAAGCAACCTACGAGCCTGAAGAGCTGATATCAGACCTCTAGGTGTACCCCTCTTGTCTCCTCTGAAGACGACCTCTGACCCGTTCTGATCTCTGAACCTGACTACCTTGTCCCTGCAGTCCAAGGTAGCACTATGGGTAGATAGCCAATCCATCCCTAGAATGACGTCAAAGTCTGTCAAATCTAGAACCACAAGGTCGGCGGAGAGGCATCTTCCCTCAACAAAAACTGGACTGTATTGGCAGACTGACTCTGCCACTGACGGGTCACACTTGGGTCCACTGACCCATAGGGGACACTCTAACCTAGAGACTATCAGACCCAACCTCTCAACGGCTCTCGGAGCAATAAATGAATGAGATGCACCCGGGTCCATTAAAGCATACACATCAGAACACCCAATGACGAGATTACCTGACACCACGGTGTTGGATGTGTTAGCCTCCTGCTGAGTCATGGTGAAGATCCTGGCTGGGGCTGATGGACCTTCACCTCGGGAACCAGAAAAAGAGGCTGCCCCTCTCCCTCTACCTCTGCCACTGCCCTGAGTTGTGGCTGGAGCTGCTGGCTGTGCCACACTACCAGAAGCTGTCTGCTGGGGCTGGCCCATAAAAGGTGCTCTAGGACACTCCTGAGCCATGTGTCCCTCCTGTCCACATCTAAAACATGTATTAGTCCCAGCTCGACACACTCCTTTGTGCGGCCTCCCACACCTTTGGCATTCTGTACCGTCTGAACCTGAGCTCGAGCCACCGCCGAATCCCAGACCGGATTTCAACTTACTCCAAAACTTATTCTTCTTTAGTTTCTTGGTGGTGTTATTCCACCTCTTGCTACTTGAGCCCTGAGAAGAGAGACCTGGCCCTCCTCTGCGTGGGGTCTTAACCCCTAAAGACTGGGTCACTGACTGCTTCACTGACCCCTCAACTATAGCACTCGCCTCCATCCTTCGAGCCATATCCACCACAGTGTGGAAACTTTCCCTCTCAACTGACTGAATCAAAGAGGAGTACCTGGAATGTAGCTTCATAACATATCTCTTGGCTTTCTTCGAATCGGTATCTAGAGCTTGCCCTGAAAAAGGCAATAGCTCTAAGAATTTATCCGTGAACTCCTCTACGCTCATGTGTTCTGTCTGCCTCAACTGTTCAAACTCAATCATCTTCAGTTCTCTGGAACTGTCTGGATTCGCAAATTCTTCCCATGTCATGCCGTCTAGTCTCGGGTCCACGTAACACTTGAACCATTCCCGTGCCTTCTTGCACTTTAAGGTGAACCCTGCCATCTGAATGGCCCTGCTATCATCCGCCCCTAGCTCATCAGTTATTGTCTTCACTACTCTCAGATACTCAAAGGGATCATCCCCTGACTTGTATTTGGGAGCATCCAGCTTAAGGTAATCTGTCATCTTTACCTTGCTCCCACCGGCTGAGCTAGGTCTAGGAGGTTGAGTAACTGGGGCTGCGGGTTCTGTAGGTGGTGGAGGTGGGGGTGCAGCATTCCCCGAGGTGGGGTTTGCCGGGTTTGGATAGAAGGGTGAGGGTGGATAAGCTGGGTACTGCATGTAAGGTGGATAGAAAGGTGGATAAGGCATGTAGGTAGGATAGGGGTTAAAGCTGGAATAATCCGATGTACCTCCCATCGGATGCCCTGAACCCTGTGGGAAGGGTGGATAATGGGGTGGAAAACCATACCCCGAGGCCTGAACGCCTCCCTGTGACTCCCCTGTCCCCTCTTCCTCCATGCTAACATCCAGATTCCCATCCCTCCTCTGATCCTCTTCCATAACCTCCCTCACATCTGAAGAACTTCCTCCTCTATCTGTCCCCCTTCTGCTAGCATCAAAAGACCTTCTAGGGTCCCTTGACACTCTTTCTCTGTTTGCTCTACATGACATTGCTCTAGGCAATGTAGGAGGACGGGCGCTCGTGCCCTCATCCTCAGGTGGCACTCCAGTCAATCGTGCAGATCGACGAGTTCCTCTCATCCTGTTTTCTGAAAAACAACACACATCACATAAACATAGAATGGGTCCTGGTCACCAATAGCCCTCTACATAGTCCAACTGTGCCAGAACGTAGAATGGGTCCTGGTCTTTCCCTTACATAACATGTCATAACATAACAGTCCAACTGTGCCAGAACGTAGAATGGGTCCTGGTCTTTCCCTTACATAGTGCCAGCGAACGTAGAATGGGTCCCACTGGTCTTACATTCCGTACTGTACATATCACATCGTCATATCATAGATTGAGGGCTTTGGATCATCCAACGTTCATCCACATCAATCAACAATAAAGTATGCAATGCAACATATTTGTGAATTCTAATGCAAACAACCTAGTACTTCTCATGGCATTCATGATGCGTGAAGCATGCTAAAAAGTCCATTAATTGCTTTAAAACATAAAGAGTTATTCCACTCACCTCTGGGTAGCTCTGACCAGACACTGGATCAGCTGACTCACTGCTGGGGTCCTCGGTTCCTCAAGTCCGAACCTACACAGGTGGACTCAAATGAGGGACCAACAAACAAGAACATAACTCTAAACTACTCCCCAAAAACCCCCTAAAACATCATGAAACAATCATAGAAAAGCATGCAAGAGAGGGCTGGACAGGGCACTTTCGGCGGCAGGTTCGGCGGCCGAAAGTCCCTCCAGAGCCGAAAGTCAGGCAGGTTTGGCGGCACCTTCGGCGGCCGAAACTCCCAGACAGAGGCGAAACTCATGCATGTTCGGCGGCACTTTCGGCGGCCGAAACTCCCAGACAGAGACGAAAGTCTCCTTTCGGGGGCAAGCTTCGGCAGCCGAAGGCTGCCTCCACAAGCATGTTCGGCGGCCGAAAGTTCCTTCGGCTGCCGAACCTGGTTTCTCCCATTGTGGCAGAAACTCAGCTCTCTTATGCACATTGCCTCCAAAACTACCCAAATCATGCATAACCTATTCTACAACATTCCCAATCACACACAAACAAGCATACAAGTTCTAGGGGCATCAAACCAACAAAAACCCCAACTACAACACATCAAGCAACTCACATTATTCATAATCACATATAAAACCCATAAACCTAACCATGAGCTAAACATGCATTCTACCCCATAGATCTACTTAAAACTTGCTTAAAACATGCAATGAGCTTAAGATCGGCTCTTACCTAGTGGAGATCGAGAGAGATGACCTAAACTCGGAGATGGGAGGGGTTGAGTTCCTTTGAACCTCAAAGCTCCAAAACTTTGCTCAAAGCTTGAAAATCTTCAAAACAACGTAAAAACTCATGAAAATCGAGTAGGATTGGAAGGAAAGAACTCAAGATCGGTGAGGGACGGCGGAGAGCTCACCTTGACCGAAAATGGGGAAAAAGCTCGCCCGTTTTCGGCTAAGGGACCCTTTTATAATGGCTGGCCAGGCCACGTTCGGGGGCCGAACGTGCCTCTGCATGCATGCCATGTTCGGCGCCTGGACTTTCCTCACTTATGCTTTCGGGGGCCTAAAGGCGCTCCCGAAGGCATGCATGTTCGGCGGCCGAACTTGAGGTTCGGCGGCCGAACCTGAGTTTTCCTCCAAGGTTGTTTTTATGCAAAAACTCATTTCCATTTTACTTAAAATCATGAAATACCTTAAAACATTTTATGAAGACATGTTTCTACCCTACTAGAGGCTTCCGACATCCGAGGTTCCACCGGACGGTAGAAATTCCGATACCGGAGTCTAGCCGGGTATTACACCTCGGGTCGGGTTAAACTTAAGTATTGCAATCCAGCTACTATACTTCGATATAACGTGGGATCACTCATTGGGCAGCTTTGTATAGCAGACATCTTGTCTTTTGGAGTTGCTAGTGTGGAGATTCCCTTGCAGTCTCCCATTTGTGCTTTGTGAAGCAAGTCAAGTATATACTTTTGTTGAGTTAACAAAAGTCCATTAGCAGTTCAAGTTGCCTCCATACCAAGGAAATACTCAAATGTGCCCAAATCTTTCAACATGAACTCAGATTTGAGAGAGGAAATAATATGATTCAAAGTATGACTGCATGTACCGGTCATGATAATATCATCCACATACACAAGGATAAACAACTTGATATTGTTCTTGATATAGCAAAATAGAGAGGAATCTGCAGGAGAGACTCGAAACCCTTGATTGATTAAGGCTGAGAACAGACGTTTATACCACTGACGTGGAGCTTGATGAAGACCGTATAGTGAACGGCGTAGATGACAAATATGATCTGGTTTAGATGTATCAGTGAAACCTGGAGGCTGGTCCATGTAAACTTCATCATCCAAATCTCCATGCAGAAAAGCATTAGAAACATCTAATTGCTTCACTAACCAACCATTTGAGACGGTTAAGGACAAAATTATTCGAATAGTAGTTGGTTTGACAACCGGTGAAAAGGTTTCAAAGTAATCAATGACGGGACGTTAATGATATCCTTTAGCAACAAGGCGAGCCTTATATCTATCAATATTGCCATCAGATTTCTGTTTAACTCTGAACACCCATTTACAACCAACTATATTCTGTGCCTTATCCTAAGGAACGAATTCCCAAGTTCCAGCTTGAATTAAAGCATTAAGCTCTTGAATCATGGCATCACGCCAATTTGGATCTTTGACAGCTTGAGTATAGCAACTAGGTACTGAGAAAGAAGCAGTCACATTATTTAACTCGGTTTGAGCTTGCCCGTTTGCTATCTAGTCACCATGGAATGTGCCTTAACTTGCAAAGGAACAGGGAGAGGAGATGAAGTGTTGTTTCTACTAGGGTTGAATAGGTTGGAATTTGGTTCTGGTTGTGTAATTGAAATTGTGTGTTGGAGGTTGGGCTGGGTCGGAGGAATAAGTGGTTCGGTTTGACGAAAATTGATTAGTTCAATTTGGTTGGTGTTTAGTGATACGGTATGCTCAGGTGATGGGCTTGGTATGTTGGCCTGACCTGTGTCAGTTGTGGCGTCATTTTGGATAGGGGCTGGAGTAATGGAAGCAGCGTCATTTTGATGTCTAGGAGAGGTTTGTAAGCTGCATTTTGGAGCTGCTCCTAGGATACCAAGTTGTATATTTGACAAAGATTGAATGGGTGGTAATGGAATGGACGTAAAACTCACTTCAGCCACTGAGGTAGTGCCATTATCGTCCAACTTCTTAAAAGGAAACTCCTGCTAAAAAAACAAGACATAGCGTGAGATAAAAAGAAGACCAGAAGAAATTTCAAGACAAGTATACCCTTTATGAAGTTTACTATAGCCAAGAAAAACACAACGAAAAGACTTAGGAGCAAGTTTGTGAGATGAATAAGGTTTCAACCAAGGATAACACAATGAACCAAATACACGCAATTCATCATAAGTAGGTTTCTTATAAAATAAAATTTTATAGGGAGTATGTTTGTTATTGGATGAAGAGGGCAATCTATTTATTGTGTAGGTAGCAGTATTGAAGGCATAGGTCCAGTAATTATAAGGAACTGAAGCATGATGTAATAGAGATCGGTCTAACTCAATAATATGCCTATGCTTTCGTTCTGCACATCCATTTTGTTCAGCAGTGTGAGGACAAGAAACCCTTTGTGAAATCCCATGTTGTTTCAAGTAATTGGACAAAAACCGAAATTCTCCCCCCAAACCGATTGAAAGTTTTTTATAGGCAGTCCAAAATATTTTTCCACTAAACACCGAAATTGAACAAAGATAGAGAAGACATCAGATTTTTGTTTAAGAAAATATAACTAACAATACTTACTAAAATGATCATAGAAAATCACATAATAACGAAAACCATCAACAGAAACAACAAGGGCAGGACCCCAAACGTCAGAACAAATGAGTTCAAGAGGCTGTTTAGCACGATAAAGAGAATCAACAAATGGTAATTTATGTGATTTACTCACATTGGAAGCATGACAATGATGAAATTTATTACTAGAAATAAAAAAAATATTATTAGATCTAAGAACATCATGAAGAACTCGAAAATTTACATGTCCTAGCCGCTCATGCCATAATGAAACTGTTGCTGGGAAAGCTTTTGGAGAGAATGACCGAACTGGCTGCAAAGAAAAGAGATAAAGGCCATTGTCACTCGGGCCTTGGTATAATACCTGCTTCGTGAGGATATCCTTCACAAAATATTTGTCAGGGAAAAAATCAATTGAAGTGTTATTTTGTGAGGTAAAAGTAGAAACTGATATTAAATTGTTAGTGATAGCAGGTGCATAAAGAATATCATCCAAATAAAAATTATGACCATTAATAGAAGTAATTGAAGAACTACGAGATGAGGCAGGAAGTGTTTTACCATCGGCAATTGTGAGAGCGGTGGCATCATTGACAGGAATACGATGAGCTATAGTTTCCTGATTAGCTGCTAGATGATAATTTGTACCGGAGTCCACAGTCCAAGCCTGAAGAGGTTCAGTTTGAGTTTTGGCTACATTGGCTTGAGGATTGGTGCGAGGTGAGGGACATTGTCTTGAAACATGTCCTGTTCTATTGTAATTAAAACATGTTAAAGTAGAAGTGCCATGACCAGAAGCATAACTAGACTGCCCAGAACCGCGTCCTTGATATGATGACTGTCCACCATGCATACGGTAACCACGGCCACACCCTCTACTGCCTCACCCAGAATTTGCATAGTGAGCAGTAGCAGGAACGACAGAGTTAAGAGTGAGAGAATCAAACTTCAATTGGAATTCTTTACTGAGTAGTAATGCATACAACTCATCAAAAGTAATCTGAGTATTTCATGCTTCTATAGCATGTGTAAAAGGGATAATCCGAACCCAATCCTTCCAAAACATGGCACACAAGATTTTCCTCTGTAACAGATCCTTCTAACGCACAAAGCTGATCATAATACGATTTCGCTTTGCGCATGTAATTATCAATCGAATCATTACCTCGCTGCAGATGCTTGAGTTGTTTATGCAGCTGCTGAATCCGCATTTTAGCACCGGCAGAATAGATTACAGTGAGCTTGTCCCAGGCATCCTTGGCAGTGGCGCAACGAGTGATTTGATGAAGAATAGATTCAGAAACGGAACAATTGATCTAGCTACGAATAATCTGATTGTGACAGAACCAATTCATAAATGCAGGATTTAGTTCGCCAGTGGATAAAAACCGATATGGTGTAGTAACAGTACCATCGACATAAGAAGCCAATTTGTATCCATGAAGAAAAGGCATGATTTGTGCGTGCCATAGCAAATAATAAACCGAAGTGAGTTTAATGGTGAGAAATTGAGTGACGTTTGGAATCTAAAGATTGGGAATAGATGATGTGGATCCGATAGTGGTTGAAACAAAAGATTGCTCAGTGTTAGCTATTGGAGATTGCTCAGTGTTAGCCATTGTTGTTACGAACAGAGGGAAAAACAAGATGAGAAAAACGTAAAAGAAAAGAGAAGAATTTGCTGTAAATCCTTTATGACTCTGATACCATATAAAATATTTAAGGTATTGAGAATTTTATATGTTATTTGTATTTCTGTATAAAGTACATTTATATAGTATATACCAGATCTATCAACAGTTAGCTAGTGGTTGAGTTGGATACATATCGTATAATCTTAACCAATTCTAAACCTTATAATAACTCTAAACCTTATCACAACTCTAATCTTATCATAACTCTAAATCTTATAACAACTCTAAATCTCATCAATAGTTAAGAAATTTTTATAAATTAATAACTTTTATATATAAATTATAAGAAAATTAAGAAAAAAAAAAAAGAACACATGTAAGGTGGAGTTTATTTAATTATAGGTTAGGTGTTAATTTTTAAATAATAAATATAAAAAATCTAAATTTAATTAGATATTATTAATTTTATATAAAATCTTTATTTATATATATACAGATTAATTATGAGAGGTCTCAGGTTTCACTCTTCCAATTCTCAATTCTCATTTCAAAAAAAAAAAAAAAAATTCCCGATTCTCATTTCAACAAAAATATATATATATGTATACATGTTAATTATAAAATGGCGATTTCAAAAAAAATAAATAAATAAACATATATATATATATTAATTATAAAATAGCGATTATAGCTGACTAGCTATTTACTATCTTGATTAGTTAATCAATAAACACTCAACAATAGTTAATGCATCAATTATCTCTAAATTTTATCATTTTAAGTATAAGAGCACCGATAAAAATAAATGAAATTTTTTTAAAAGTATTTAGATAATATTAAAATTAGTAACATTTGAATTAAAAGTAGTTTTTAAATTAAAATAATTTATTCTGAAAAATATAAAATTATTTAATTATTATATAATTATTTAAATACTTTAATAAAATGATTTAGTTAAATTGAGTTTCCATTAAAGGGTATAAATGTTGTTAAGTTTTATTCTATTTATAATTATTAGATAAAAATCATTATCTTTTATGACATAAATTTAACTTTTTATTATTTATAAACAATTTAAAATTTAAATTTTTATTAATGATAAATTAATTTAAACAATAAAATTATTATTTGTTTTAAAAGTTAATTTCAATTGTAAAATTACCATTCACTTATAAATTTAAATATATATAAATTTTAAATTTTATTAACTTTCAATTAATTTGAATGATAAAATCATTATTTATTTAAATTTTAATTATATATTTATAACTAATTAAATAAATATATTATTTTTTGAAAGCAAAATAAATATATTATTACATAATATATAAAATTTTTAAATGCTAACATTTATTAAATTTAAAATTAGTTTTTAGTATGATAAGTAATTTAATTCTATTAAACTTAAAATTAATAACATTAAAAACTAAATTTACTTGTATAATATTATAAATATTTTTTACTCTAAATAAAGATTATAATAAAAAATTGCTATAGATATTAAATAAATTAATTTTATAATTATTAAATATCATATATTATAAAATAAAATATACAAAATTTACGATAATTATTAATTATAATTATATTAATATTTATATTATTTTTAATTTACTTATAAAAATATTTTTTAATAGACATAATATGAAGAAAATTTAAATAAATATTAAGAGTGTTATCTCTCCGATTCAATCACACTGATTCATCATTGTATTGGTAATATACTTTTCAGATAATTTTTTTTAATATTTAAAAAAATTAAATTTTCATTCAGATTTCAATAAAACTATAAAACTCATCTCTTATAGATAAAAATATTATATTTATATACATATACACTCGCTAATATAATTTTTTTTAATAATAAAAAAATAAAATTATAAAAAAATAAAATAAGTGTATAAAGAGTCGATTCGTTTCATTTACTACTTTCAGATAATATTTTAAATTTACAATTTTAAAAGCTACTAAATAATTTTTTTAGAGTTTTCACTGTAGTATGATATTTTGTAACTTTGTAAAAAATAGTCCTAATACACTTAAACTATAATATAATTATTAGTAATTACTTATTATCATAATAAATTTTAATATTTTATTTAAATATTTTCAAATTTAAACTATAAAATATCTTTTTATAAAAAAATTATTTAATATATTAATTAAAATTTTGAGAAAATTACTTTTTAGTCCCTGAGGTATAGCGTAATTAACATATTCGTCCCTCTATTTTTAGAACCCAACACTTTCGTCCCTGAGGTTTAATTCCGTCAAAATTAGAGGTCCCTCCGTCAAAAATGCCGTTAGTGATAGAAAAAATGACTGAATTACCCTTTCTAGAACCCAATATTTTAGTCCCTGGAATTTAATTCCTACAAATTTATAGGTCCCTCTCTCAAAGAATTAAAGGAAAAAATATATTTTTGTCCCTAAGATATTACATAATTAACACATTTGTCCTTCTCTTTTTTTGAATTCAACATTTTAGTCCCTAAAGTTTAATTTCGTCAAAATTCAAGAAAGGAAATCTCAAACTCAATCTCCATAAACAAATAAAAATTTTAATAAATTTAAGATTCAAATTCAGCAAAAATAATAAAGATCAAAATATATAAAATTTAAATTATTAAAAATAAAAAGTTAAAACTCAATATAAATATTTTTTGTGATGCTGTTCATCGTGGATCACTGGTCGCCATTTTAAAAATTCATTAAAATGTCTCTGATATTTTAAAAAATTTACTAGTTAGTCTTTCTATTAATTTTAGTCGTTAAGTATTATAAAAAAAATCTAAAATTTCTATGATATGGAGTGACTAATTAGTAAATTTTTTAATAATTTGAGGGACTAATTAATTTTTTTTTTCTAAACTATAGGGACTAAATAGTAAAATATTTAGTGATAAAATTAATAGAGGAACTAACTAGTAGATTTTTTAAAATGTTAGGGACATTTTAATATATTTTTCAAAATTGAGGGACTAAGTAGCGAGTTTTTTCATACTATAGGGACTAAATAGTATTTTTTCATTTTATTATTATAAGGGTATTTTTGAGATTATATTTATTCTCTTTCCTTTGACCAGGTGAAAATCATTGACTTAATAGAAATTTTTGACGGAGGGACATTGAATTTTGACGGAATTAAACCTCAAGGACGAAAGTGTTGAGTTCTAAAAATAGAGGAACGAATCCGTTAATTACGCTATACTGCAGGGACTAAAAAGTAATTTTTCCTAAAAATTTTGAAATATACAAAATTAGCATCCAATTGAATTTTTTCAACTTCAATATATATAGGTGTGATAAAAAACACATAATTTGAAAAAAAAAAAATTATTCTTTTAAGTATTCCAATCACAAGGCTTGAGTTAAGAAAGGAACTATGGCATGTGAAATTGCAGGATCACTTGGCTCCCGCTGGCTATCTCATATTGCCTAATGTGAGTGCTTTACATTCACCTATTAAACCAATAATGTTTAGTAGAGGTTCCTAAGAGAATTGTAATCACTCAATCATGCATAAATCTAATGCTTGAATTTTCAGCATGTGAGTGCTATCTCAAATTGCCCAACCCATGTGTAGCAATATATGCTGATTCTCTTCTTCAGCATCGACTAGAATTTTCACTCAAATCTAATAATTAATAACTTGTTTTACTAGAGATTGATATATTATCTTAGTATGTTAAATATGAAAATGTAGTTGTAGGTAGCCTACCTTAACTCTTTTGATTAATCACTTGTGATCCACAGCAACGGCGGCAACAAGTGGCAGCAAGAGGAGAGGAGTCGGGCTTGAGCATCGTTGCAAGTCGGTATTGGCAGCGTTGCAAAAGCCGTGGAAATCCATCAGCGTCGGTGTCGGGCAGCGTGGGAGAATGAGCAATCCAGAAATGGGGGGAGGGAGAATGTGCAGCTGTGGGATTTAGAAATTTTAGAAACAAATGCTAGAGGTTTTTTTAAGATTCTTTCTAAGGTTTCTGATTATCGGTTAAACTATTAAAAATCCAATCGCTAATATAATTTTTTTTTATGAAAATAAAATTCATCGCTAAGTCCATTATAAATATTTTATTTTTTTTAACGTCCGAAGTATAATTAAACGCCTATGGGAGGAAAAATAGTTAATCCTGAAATCATGAATGTGAAATTTTGATTTCATTTTTTTTCTTGAAAAAATTTCTAGGTATAAATTTAAAAGATAAAAAAAATAAAATCATAGTATATATGTCATCTTTTTCTATTTTAATGCATTCAAAATAATTCACTTTCTAAATAATTCCTACTGAATTTAGTATAAATAAGTATAATATACAATTGTACTAAACAATTAAACCAAGTTAATCCCTTATTTCTATTTTATACCCGCCTCCAGTTTGTAAAAGTATCATATCAAATTCATCCAATGCTATAAGCTTGGGTTAATAATAGAAATATAGGAGGACTTAGACCCTGAAAATTGCACACTTTCTTTTTAAGTAAAATAGAATTATTACGATTAAATCTATGAATACAGTGGTTAGAAATCAAAGTTCAGACCTATTATATCAAAATTAGGTACAAAACCATATGTTGAAACCATAATTAAGTGATATAGGATTAATTAGATTCCGTCATAAATTTTAACAAATAACGTTTGGCTAACAAAATAATAGAAACGAGAGATTAGAAGCCGAAAACTTTTATTAAAATTTTTGAAAGATCGAAAAATGTCTCAAAATAATAATAAAAAAATTATTTATAATAGAAAAATCCTGATATAAAAAATTATAAATAAATTTAAAAAATAATCAAAATATAAAATTGATCCCCTAAACGTTAAAATTTTCACCTCAAACTTTCTCGTCACATTGTTAAAAGTTGTGCGTCTCAAAATTTTCATTTCAAAAATTTATCGGGGATTTTTATCGGACGTCGACAGTAAAAATTAAGTCCGGTTCAAGTCTAAAATAAAGTTTAAAATTAATTGCTCTATATCATTAAGACACCAAACGAAGAAGTCAATACTCCGTATCACTAAGGCACCAAACCAAGAAAAGCCAATATCAAGCTGAGAAAAAGATGTTTAATCCACAGCATAAAAGACGCCATGCGTTTCAGGTAAAGAGACTAATTTAAACATATTCAACAAATCTGCATGATAGCCAAGGACAAATTACAAAAGGGAAAAGAACCAAATTAGCAAACTTACAATGGTCGGTTGTGGTGTCAAAACACCAAAATGGCAAAGAAACTAAAATAAGCTATGATCGCGGATAAAAATTATAATAAAAAATGGATATAATTGTAAAATAAGAGATGCTATAACGAGAGCTGAGTATTCGATTTGTTTAATTTAAAATTGAACTGAACGAAATAAATTGAAAATTAAAAATTTTAATATTTGTGAAAATTAAATCGATTTTGAATAAAAATCGATTTGAATCGAATTGATTTTATTTGATTTGATTCGGTTTGATTTGATCAGTTGGATTTTTTAATAGATTTTTTATTTTTTTACACATTATTTTTAGTATTCTAAAATTTAATTAAAATATTTCACTCCTGATGATAGTCTAATCTCTCTGTATTATCAAAAATAATATATTATTATCACTAATCGTTTCGATTTTTTTAATTTTTTTCTCACTAAAATTGAACCGAACCGAATCGAAATAATTAAAATTTTTAAAATTAAAAATCAAACCGAATCGAAATAAATAAAAAATTAAATTTAATTTATAAATTAATTTAGTTGGATTAATTTTTTCGATTTGAATCAAATACTGTTAATTGCTGCAATAATTAAGAAATCAAAAAACTTTTGTTGCTGATTGTTTCCTAATTATGTTTTATTTTAATCTCTAATATTTATTATTATTTTCTTGATAATTATGTTTTATTTTATTATTTAATATTTATTATTGTTTTCTCGATAATCCTTATTTTGTTTGATCTTTGATTCTGATTTTTTTTTTATTGCCAATGCATTTCCTTCTTGTTCACATTTTGAAGTTCATCTTAATATTTGATTTTACTCTTTTAATTAAATATGATCGTCTTTATCTTCTAGATACTTATGAGAATTCTATTTAATATTAATTTTATAATTAATTTAATTTGATTTGATTCGTAAAATATGTTATCTAATTCCTTAATTTTTACAGTTGAATTTGATTTTATAATAAAATTCATCCATTGCATTTGCACATCCTATAATTAATAGATGGATGGAATGAAAACACCTAAATACTATTATCCCAATTTGTAATCTAATCAATTAAATATTAAACAATACTAGCATACTCCTAGTAGTAAGTGTACTAAAGTTGAACTTGAAAGGTACCTGCTCAAGTCTCTTAGTCTCCTTACTCTCTTGAATCTGAAAGAAGATGGAGAATTATTATCAAATTTATAAATTTTTAAAAAATTCCAATAAAAATTTTTCTATATAAAAATATTTTAATTATGTAATTTTAAAATAAGTACGAAATAGTAAATTTCTTAAATACCGAGACGATTAAAAAAAATAACTAAACTAAACAACTCCAAATGAGATTAGACATTTGTAGTTTGGGCTCTCATTTGGGCTGGTTTAATCTGGGCGAGGGATTTTGGGCCAGTGTCTTCAGCATTTTTTTCTCCAATTATTATTATATTACACATATTTTAAAAAAAAAATCGGAAAATAATATTTCAGAGATTAATTTATATAAAGTAAATTATATTTTTGTTCTTAAATTTTAGTTTAATTAATAGATTAATTTTTATATTTTTAAAATTAAAATACTTAAACATTAAATTTTAAATTTATCAACTTCGAAATTCTTCTATACCTCTTATTTAATCGTAATCAAGAATTATTTGAATTACTTTAAGACAAGACTATGGCTCAACTTCCAGCATATTTTATAGTTGAGGTCTTTTGAATCAACCCCTATAAAAATTTTGCCTGTTTTTTCCTGTCTATGGAGCTCCTTTGAATCCACGCCTACAAAAATTTTGCTTTTCATTTTTCTTTTGTTCCTATTTATAGGCTCCTTCAAACCATATGAGCATCTATTTTTCAGTAAAGTGCTTTTTAACAGGGAGGAAGGGAACCATCATTATTTGATGCATTGGTAATTTAATATTTTTAAAAGTCTTCAATCATTTATTCAGACATTTGTTGTGGCTGAATTTTTGGAAGAAAATAAACCTGTCCTTGAACTATTTCATTCATTAGTCCTTAATTTCATTATCGATTTTTCTTGGTAAAGGCTATGGGTGTTGAAGGTTGCAAACTCTCCCTCTATCTGCAATGCACCTAAACTCAGTGTGTCTTTTGGCACAATCACCCACCACCAACACTCTCGAACCCTTTTATTTCAATGTAATAGAATTGAGAGCGCTTCTAAATTGAAATTAATAACCACCATAAAATTTATAGTCAAATGCTCTCATTTTACTACCCATAAAATTTATTTTTTTTCAATTCAATAAAAAAAAGAAAAACTATGAAGCTGATCTGGTCCCTCTCACTTGCAATAATTGACTCATTGAGAAGATCTATGGGAGGATAATTAATAGAGGTCAAGTGGGATGGGATTGGGGTCCAGAAGAGTATTTACAGTCACATGTAGTTAGGATTTTGATGCAAGAAATATTGGCTCAAGCTCGTATTCGATCTTCTACTTGGCGTCTCCGTGCTCGATCTAGTCAATTTTGTTGCATCAAGAAAAGCTTTGCAGGAAGGGCTAGTGGAGGCATTTGAGCAATAGGTTCAAAAAGAGGTGAGATGAACGTGGAACTCTAGAATTTCACCTTAATTATGCTTGGATTTTTTTTTTTTCGATTGGTGAGGAGTTGAAGGGACTGAATGATGAACAATGAATTTATGGAGCCATGGAGAAATTCATTTAAAAAATATAAAAATGGATCTATCTATTACGCTAATTAAAATTCAAAAATTAAAGTATAAATTATTGATTTATATATTGCACCAACAAAATGCATTTTTGCTGTTTTTATGGTTTTTAATATTTATATACAGTGTCTGTGTATATTTTATTTTTTTTGGTATAAGAATTTATTATTATATAAAAATGCGTAATTATAAAAATAAATAAAATTATCTTATTTTGGCAATTTAAGATCCAAACATTTAAATCTAGATACAATTAGTCAAATTTCTTAAAGTTATTAAATTTTTATTTAATTTTCTTTAGTCAAATTCTAAATTTTTTTACGTCTTCTGGTTATGATCGCGATGAATCGGGTCTTGGTAAGAACTTCTCAATTAGAACACGGAAAGAAAAACAAAAGGTTAATTACTGTGAGTGAGTTAATTAAGGAGAATTAGCATGAAAGATATCAGCAGGAGGGATGAAATGGTCCAAGGAAAGCCCAGGAACATTAAACACAACATCATCAATCCTCCAGATTTCTTCCATTCTAGTTCTACTATGCTGCACAGATTCTTCTTCGAATCGAAAAATCGTAGCGATTGATTTGCCTTGATGGGCAATCAACACTCCTTCAACATCTCTGTAATCTTCAAGGCTACTTCCTATTGTAGTTTCCCAGTAGATGGAATCATTTTCTGGGGTTTGTACCCTTGTGAGATGAGAGTCTTCTAAGTATATTAGAAGTCCACTTTTCTGGCAAAAATACCCATATAATACATGCCTAAGCACTTCTGCTGATCCTTCACTTCTCTCCATGACAGCTTCTTGATCTGCTGCTACTTTTAATACGAAGCAATCTTCTTCACCAATTCGTTTCTCGCCTAAGCATTGTGCTTTTGCAAATAGGTTGGCTGTGCTCTTTGGATCTAGACCCTGCATTATGATCAAATCATCATCGTTATCATTTTTTAAATAGTACAAAATAAAAATTTTAAAAAAAGACGTCTGATCAAATAGTAATTTTAAAAATATACAAAAACAAGATAAAGAAAAAGTGAGGAGGAAAAAACAAAAGCTGGGATCAGTAATGCGATAAATCAGACAAAAGTGCAAAAGAAGAAAAAATAAAAAATAAAAAGAAAGAAAGAAAAGTTAAAGCAAACAAGCAGAGCACTGTCATCCCCAATGGGCATTACAACTTTAAACATGTGATCATAGATGACGTCAAAAACAAAGTAACGTGACATTCTCAGCTCAGTGATGAATTATGTTGGGATGTAGTGTTCTGTTCAATTAAAGTTTGTTTGCTAAAGTATCAGAATTTTCTCCATCATTGTCTGCAATGTTATGCATTTCCTTGAAATTTTCATTCTTCTCTATCTATTTCTTATTATCGAAAAAAAAAAATCCTTTTTTAATTAATTCTCTAAATTGAGTGTCAATTTTTAACATAAAACAATAAAATTTAATTTTTAGATTAAGTGGAGTTTGAATTAATTAATTAATTAATTACCTGGATTATGCGTCGTAGAGGGCGTTGAGGTCCCTTAGCAGCGTGAGTACCAAGCCAAGGAGTGTGACGCCACACGGTCTTTCCATCGCTGCCGGCGATGACCTTATTTCCTCCGACAACTAATTCAAGAGACCACATTCCCGGCGACATTTGCCAAAGAACAAAACACCCATTTTCTGCACTTCTCGTCCCCAAACACTTAACATTCTTTCCTGATGAAATCTCTGTCTCGCAACGAATCATCTTCACACTCCCTGTCACATACATATTTTTCATGCATTTTTCTCTCTTCAAGCATCCTGCGGCCGCCAAATACTGCTGTATGATATAATGAGCAATGGAGCTTTCCTATTCACCGCAAAAAAAAAAAAAAAAAAAACAATTAGCAAAGGTTCATGCAAATAGAGAAACGTAACCAACAAATCGTATAAGAGCTTGCTTGATTAAAATAACGTACTATGGGGATGTCCTTCATGTGAATGTGGTGAATGGGGTGACTGCCCAGAGGGATTGGAGCTAGTGGGCAGCCAAGGACTCCAAGCAAAAGCCTCAAGTCTTGCTTTTTATGAGCAGAAATGCTCGCATACGGTGCTACCGATGAAGAAAAATTATTACCAGAGAAACCCTTTTGGTGTCTAAACCATTCGCGAATTACTTCCCATGAACTCTCCTTCTTGTTAGCTTCTTCTAGCATGTCAGGGTCTGGACCTTCCAGGAGTGGTGTCAGTGTTTGAGTACACCATCTTTGCTTCCTTCGTGATCTTGAACCCATTTGAAAGTAGAGATGAAGAGGAGAAATGATGAGGATTTTGTGTATATATGTGTGAAAGGCAAGTAAAAAATGAGGAAAATTCAGTGAGTTCTTGGCTTCAGAGGAATGAGACAAAAGAGACAGCTTATCTGTCCAACTGCAGAAGATTGGTGAATTATAATACAGACTTGCATGTTGGCCTGTCTTTAAATTTTGCTTTATTCTTCTTTTCTCTTTTAGACGACTCCTCTTGTTTTGGCATTTTTATAGAACAATGTCAGATTTTGCCGTGTGTTATAAGAAGGCAAAAATATCAAATTTTAATATATTTTTGAATTAAATAGTTATTAAATATTTTTAATTATTTATAAAAATTCTAATATAATTATTTAATTTTGGCATTTATATAACTATTATATTAATATATTTTTGTAATTTAATTTATATTTTTTAAAATCTTGAGTATTTTTTAAACAAATAATTGTGCATGGGATGGGGATGCATGTGTAGAAATCATTTAGCTGTAAACCTTGAGGACCAGTGCGTATGTACCTAATTTTCCAAAATCTGCATCATATATTAAACATTTTAGTATTTTACACACTTGGTTGTGTAAAATAAAAATAAATAAATAAAATTCAAAGTGGCTTTGTGCAATCTTTGTCAGGATATATGTGCATAATTCCAGGACAACAGCAGCTTTAATGATTATGCGTTAAAAAAAGAATTTCAATAAATAAATCAAAATATATAAAATAAATTATCAAAAAGCCATGTATTTAATTTTTATATAAATACTAAAAAATTTAATTTTTATAAAATATAAAAGACTTATTAATTAATTTTAAAAATATAAAAATATAATATTAATCTATTATATACAGGCAGAAATCTGAGTTTTCTATTTATCTGCTAGTTTACATCAATGAAACTGTTTATTTTATTAAAAAAAGATGGAAGAGGTGGGCCGGCTAATAGGATGAAAAAGAAGGGGTGGAAGGTGGATGAAGTGGTGTGAAGTCGGCATCAGGGTAGAGAGGCAGATGGAAGGCATTGGGTGATCTTCCAAGCCAAGAGCCACTGCCCTCCTCTTTTATTCAAAGGTTGAGATGTGATTTTCATTCGCTTGAAAACCACGTGGCCCCTCATTTTTATTTAAGTAAAATTATTATTTAATTTTCTCTTATTTAAGTTGCTTAGTTTCATTCTTTAAAAATTTTGGTAACATTATAAAATTTCTATAATAAAAAAAATTAATATTTGAATTTATCCGTATGGCATGATTAAATAGTAAATTTTTATTTTAATAATAAAATAAAATATATTTTATATATTAAAAATGAATATGTATTTTAAAAAATAATTTGAACAATAAAAATAAAATTAATAAATTGATAAACGATGTAATTGAAATGAAGCTGTGTCGCAACTGGTCACTCTTCTTCGACTTTCAAATCAGTAAACTGAAGACAATAGCGAATGTAAGGAATTGCTTAAAAGTCAATAGTAGTTATGCAAAAATATGTATCTTGGTCTCTGTGATCATTAGATTTGATATTATAAGAAGATGGAGTTAATTATCACATCTCCTGAATATCCAGTTGGTACTGACTAATTGATAGGGAGTTCCATGATTATAGGTGTAATGGAGTCTGTTAGATTATAATTTTGCTAACGATAACTTTATGTGAAAACTCAACTTATTTAGAAGAGGGGTGCTACGGTGTCTGAACCTTTCTTTCCATGGGTGGAACCGCGTATCAGCTTATCAGACTCTTGCCAGGTGGCCCTGTCTTATAGTGACAGCTCATGATTCACTTTAGGCGATTATTGTGTTACAATAAAGGTCCCCCGCTGATCTTTGATTCTTTAGATTCAAAGGTGACAATTGTCTTCACGATCTTAGACACGTGGCATATCTAGATTGGCTTTCCACACTCGTGTCACTCCGTTTGCCTCTGATCATAAATGATGATTGTCTTGTTCTTCAAGTCGTATTCAAAACCTGTCGTCGAAACCGTTATATAAAAACTCCTCTTCTCCTTCGAAAATCACTTTTGCTGACAATTGACTTTTGTGCTTTTAGAAAAGACTTGGCTACTCCTCTTTTCTATTTACAGACTCCCTTACTCAAGGTAACTCCTATTCACTTTTTCCTCTCATAGCAATGAATAGGAAAACTTCTTCATCTTCCTCTGGTAGAAGTTCTATCTCACGCTCCTCCTCCGACTGCCCCATTCATGCTCCGCCTCCCATCGTTCCTCTGAGGGCGGTCCATAAAAGCGAAGGCAGCCTGATCAGTGACATCCCTTCCATACTAACAAGAAAAAGACATAGAATGTTTTCACGACAAATACCAAATCTCTCGAGAAATCTTTCGTGTCTTTGCTCCGTCTCCGAGCGTTCGCATAGATGACCAAATCCCTATAGAAGATACCATCATTGTCTACAAAGATCAGCTAAAAGTGGGTCTTCGGTTCCCCATGAATCCTTTTCTATTGAGGTCCTTCGATTTCATAAGTTTTTCAGTCACTCAGCTGCACTTCAATAGCTGGAGGGTCTTGGTGGCCTTCCGGTTTGTTTATTTTAAAAATAATGTAGAGTCGAGAGTTGCGCTTTTCTTCCAATTGTACCAACTGGGTACACGAAAGAATAATGAGTTCTAGTTCTTCAGCAGGAGAAAACGTAAGATGCTCTTCGACCAAATCCCCTCAACTTCGAAACGTTGGAAGAATAAATTTTTCATCTCCGCCACCCAGTGTCCAGGGGTTTCGGTCCCCTTCAAATGAACTGGAACGTATATGTGGAGCTGAGAAAGAATGGGGTCCAACCATAGAGTAGTGAAGAAGAGGCCTTGGACTTCCTTCAGACAATGGCTACATCCCAGAAGATAGACATCATCAAGGTGGTGAGGAATGTTGTTTTATCTTAGGAGAGCTCACTCCAGGGGAGCCAGGCTCGAGTTCCTCACCCATCCATCCTTCCCTGCCTTGGGAAAAGCACTTCTCTGGCTAGCGAGCAGGATATTTCTCTTTCTAACTCTTTTTGTATTTCAAATTGCCTTACTTATTTTTTTATTCTATGCAGATATGGCCAGATCAAAAGCCAAATTCATTAAGGCTGCTTGTGTTGCCCGAAAAGGAAAGGCTATTGCTGGAGCAACCGTGCCTCCACCTAAGCGTGCTTATCGTGCCGAGGAGACTATCACTCTTCCTCCTCCCCCTTTAGCCGAAGAATAAGCCCCCACTCAACTCGAGTCTTCCATGAGGGGCGAACCTGAAGTAGTTGTTACTAAAGCCGGAACTTCACAAGGAGAGGCTGAAGAGAAAATCACGTGGCCTTGAGGCATCTAGCACCTGGTGCTAGCCCTGACTCAGACAACCTCTCTTCTCAAGGAGCCCTAGTTGTCTGTCTTGATAGCTAAGAAGGCCCTGCGACCTGGAAATCATCATCTCTTACATGCTGTTGAGACAGATGATCTCTACAACAACATCATCTACTCCGCCATAGAGAGCGCCTTGTGCGCATACACGGCCAAGGAGAGGGATAGGGCTCTGAGGTGAGAGTTTGGGGCAAAAGAAATGGACAGAAATCTCCTACAGGAGGAGTGCTCAAGGCTGAAAGCTCAGTTTGAAGAAGTGGAAGGTACAATGAAGGAGACGCTAGAGTCAGTTAACAAACTCCAACCAAACCTGGACGAGGCAAACACTTCAAAGCTAGCCTTTGAGAATCGGGCTAAAACTGCCGAGGACCAAGTGACTTCTCTCAAATACCAAGTCCAGAAGCTGTAGACTCAAGTAGAGAAGGCTTGGGCTGCCACTTCTAGAGTGGTTGAATCGGAAGCTGAGCTTGAGGAAACAGTAGCCCGAGGCGAAGATGTAACGACCCCAAAATGGACCGTCACCGGCGTTAGGATTCAGGTCGGCTTAAGGCCGCCAGAACCCGTAGCAAGCCTGCTATACTCTCTATGTACCTGTAAAACTCATACATGATCATACATTTTCTGTGAAAATAACCACTCTTTTCTGAACCAAGGCTTAACCTGTGCATGCACTATCTCTGTACTCTGTACTCTATACTCTGTACCCCTGACTAGAGCTTGCTCTAGATGGGTTACCTCATACCTGTTAAGCCTGGTGTTTCACATACAGTAAAATAGATATACATATACAGATCATGTTCTAAACAACATCACTAAGTCAAGCACATTTCTAACTTTATACACAACTATGACATCTCTTTAATATTACATGTCCACTCTAAGCTATTACAAATCTCTTTACTCTTTCTGTACTCTGTGGATCTCCTCTGTATACTGTACACTGAACCTGCAAAACTGGGGTTAAGGGAGTGGGATGAGCTCTATAGCCCAGTGAGTAGAACAGTAAAACATCTCAGTAAAATATGATCTCATGGAATGCATCATATCACAAACAATATCCACATCAAGGGTCAACCTGTCACCACATAGTCCTCGTAACTCTGCCGTGCCAGGGCGTAGAATCGAGCACCTGGTCTTCCTGTCATATATGTATATGTGTATATAACACCTCTGTACTTACCATTGCCAGGGCGTAGTCAAAGGCTCCTGGACTTCTCTCAGAGACTATTGGATCATTCAGCATTCACCCACAACAACAATTAACTATGCAATGCAACAAATTCGTGAATGCTAATGCAAACAACCTGCTGTATATTCATGATGCATGAACTATGCTGAAAGCAGTTTATATCTCAATTAAAAGTATTCAGTTTAGTTCCACTCACCTCTGGCTAACTGGACTGACTCTGCAGGTTTTGCAAACTCTGGAGCAGAACTCACTGCTGCTCTCTCTGGTTCCTCTAGTCTGTGTAAGCACAGATAAACTCAAATGAGGGACCAAACTAACTTATGAACAACTCTATGAAACTCCCCAAGAATCCCCTTAAACTCACTCTAACATCTATGCAAAGCATGCAAAGGAAAGCTGGACAGGACACTTTCGGCGGCAAGTTCGGCGGCCGAAAGTCCTCTCCAGAGACGAAACTCATGCACCTTCGGCGGCCGAATCTCTACTTTCGGCAGCCGAACCCTTTCGGGGGCAAGTTTCGGAGGCCAAAAGGCACTCCAGAGACGAAAGTCTCTGACCTTCGGCGGCACCTTCGGCGGCCGAACTCCCCTCCAGAGCCGAAAGTCCAAAAGCTCGGGGGCAAGCTTGGGCAGCCGAAGCCACCTCCTCATGGGTTCGGCGGCCGAATGTACCTTCGGCGGCCGAATGTACCTTCGGCGGCCGAACCTGAGTTCATCCGCAAGGCAGAAACTTGCTCTGCCTCTCGCCAAAAGCACCAAAACCCTCTCAAACTCAACCACCTCAATTCCTCAACTTGCATACACTCATGTATATGCTCAAAGGGGTCAAAAACTACCTAAAAACCCCAAACACACAAAACAAATAACAGAAAATAAGCTTTACTCACAAAATCATCAAAACATCACAAATAACCCTATTCATGCAACTCTCCCCCAAAACCACATAAAACCTTCAGAAAACATAAAAATAAGCTCAGGATCTTCACTTACCTCTTGAAACCAAGAAGATGAACGATCCTAACGTGGAGTTTTGGAGCAACTCTCCTTCAAACTCTCCAAAGTTCACAACTTTGAGTTTTTAGCTTAAAACCTTCAAAATACCATAAAAACTAATCAACTCTTTGCAAGATTGGATGAAAACATGAAAGAATACTCACAAAGGACAGAGTTTCACCTCAGCAAGTGAAAGAAACGGCGAAGCTTATCCTTTCAACCGACTGAGGGCCATTTATAGGTGGCTGGCCAGACCACCTTCGGCGGCCACACGTGAAACCTAAAGCCATGCATGTTCGGCGGCCGAACCTGGCTTTTCTGCCTTGGTTCATTTCACTCAAAAACTCATTTCCTTATGTGTTAAAACTATAAAACATACCAAAACATGTTAGAAAAACATCACTCTCACCCTTCTAGAGCCCTCCGACATCCGAAACTCCATCGGAAAGTAGAATTCCGATGCCGGACTCTAGCCGGGTATTACATTCTTCCCCCCTTAAGAACATTCGTCCTCGAATGTTCCTAAAACAAACAAGTAACACATAAAAAGGAGGAAACTAACCTCAAAACAAATATGGATACTGCTGGAGCATTGACTCCCGCGTCTCCCAGGTGCACTCTTCTAGATTATGGTGGTTCCACAGAACTTTCACCATTGGGATCTCTTTGTTCCTTAGCTGTCTGATCTGTGTGTCCAGAATCCGCACTGGCTGCTCGATATAGGTGAGATCTGTATGAATCTCCACCTCAGGCTCACTCAGAACCTGATTCGGATCTGACACAAACTGCCGTAGCATAGAAACATGAAATACCGGGTGAATTCTCTCCATAGAAGCAGGTAAATCCAGCTTATACGACACATTTCCGATCCTCTGCAAAATCTCAAAGGGTTCAATGTATCGTGGGGCTAACTTACCCTTCCTTCCAAAACGAACCACTCCTTTCATTGGAGACACTTTTAGCAATACCCAATTACCCTCCTGGAACTCTAACTGCTTTCTGCGAACGTTTGCATAACTTTTCTGTCTACTCTGCGCTGTTCTGATTCTCTCTCTGATCATGGGCACCACTCTACTGGTAATCTCTACTAACTCTGGCCCTGCAAGAGCCTTCTCTCCTATCTCTTCCCAGCAAACAGGGGATCTGCACTTCCTCCCATACAAAGCTTCATAAGGAGCCATCCCTATGCTAGCATGATGGTTGTTATTGTAGGCAAACTCCACCAAAGGTAGATGCTGCCTCCAAGAACAGCCAAAGTCTAACACACACAGTCGAAGCATATCCTCTATGGTCTGGATGGTCCTTTCTGACTGTCCATCAGTCTGTGAGTGGAAAGCAGTGCTAAACTCCAATCTCGTGTCCATCGCACTCTGCAGACTTCGCTAAAATCTGGAGGTAAACTGAGGTCCTCTGTCTGAGACTATAGACACTGGAACTCCATGTAATCTCACTATCTCATTCAGATAGACCTGTGCCAACTTATCCACAGCATAGTTACTCCGAACTGGAAGAAAATGAGCAGATTTCGTGAGTCTGTCCACAATCACCCATATGGAGTCTATCCTGTTGGACGCTGCTGGTAAACCCACTACAAAATCCATGGCTATGTTCTCCCATTTCCATTCTGAAATCGGTAATGGGTTAAGCATTCCGGCTGGTTTCTGATGCTCCAGTTTCACCCTCTGGCAAACCTCACAGGCTGTCACAAACTGCGCCACTTCTTTCTTCATGGCTGGCCACCAATAAACCCTTTTCAGATCCTGGTACATCTTGGTGGCTCCTGGGTGAACACTATACCTCGCATTATGAGCTTCCCTCATAATGTCTTCTTTCACACTGCTCCTATCTGGTACACAAAGTCGACTCCCATAATGGAGGATCCCTTTACTGTCAAATCTGAACTCTGCACTGTTGCCTGACTGAACAGTCTTGGCAATTTTCATCAACTCCGGGTCCTCGTGCTATTTCTGAGCTATATGCTCCAGAAACACAGGTGTCACTCTCATCTGTGCGATCAATGCACCTGTACCAGACAACTCTAACTGTAACCCCTCTTCTAAGAGCTTGTAAAGCTCCATCACGACTGGTCTCCACTCTGCTGCTATATGGGATAAACTGCCTAGTGACTTCCGGCTTAGGGCGTCTGCCACAACATTCGCCTTACCCGGATGATACTGGATCTTACAATCATAATCACTGAGCAATTCTACCCATCTTCTCTGTCGCAAATTCAGCTCTCTCTGACTCAAGATGTACTGTAAACTCTTGTGATCGGTAAAGATCTCGCATTTAACCCCATAGAGGTAATGCCGCCACATCTTGAGTGCAAAAATAACTGCTGCCATCTCTAGGTCATAGGTAGGGTAATTCAACTCGTGCTTCTTCAACTGTCTAGAAGCATAAGCTATCACCCTATCACTTTGCATCAAAACACAGCCCAATCCCACTCGAGATGCATCACAGAACACTGTGAAATCCTCATTACTGACAGGCAGAGCTAACACTGGTGCTGTGGTCAATCTCCTCTTGAGCTCCTCAAAGCTCTCCTCGCACTGGTCTGACCAGACAAACTTCTGGTTCTTCTGAATCAGTTTGGTCATAGGAGCTGCTATCTTTGAGAAGTTCTGAACGAACCTCCTGTAGTAACCTGCCAGTCCCAGAAAGCTTTTAATCTCAGTCACTGTAGTGGGTCTGGGCCAGTTAGCTACAGCCTCTATCTTCTTGGGATCGACCTCAATACCCTCTGTTGATACCACATGTCCCAAGAAGGAAATGCTCCTCAACCAAAACTCACACTTCGAGAACTTGGCATATAAACCATGCTCTCTCAGTGTCTGCAGAACGATCTGCAGATGCTGGGCATGCTCCTCTGCATCTCTGGAATACACTAAAATATCATCGATGAAAACAATGACAAAGTGATCCAGAAACTCACTGAAAACTCTGTTCATGAGATCCATGAATGCTGCAGGGGCGTTAGTCAACCCGAACGGCATCACTAAGAACTCATAATGCCCATATCTGGTCCTGAAAGCTGTCTTTGACACATCTGCCTCTCTGACTCTCAACTGATGATATTCGGATCTCAGATCTATTTTCGAGAAACAACCTGCTCCAGCTAGCTGGTCAAATAGATCATCAATCCTAGGTAGAGGATACCTATTCTTGGTAGTGACCTTGTTCAACTGTCTGTAGTCGATACAAAGTCTGAGGGATCCATCCTTCTTTCTGACAAAGAGCACTGGAGCACCCCAAGGTGAGGTACTAGGGCGGATGAAACCCTTATCTACCAAATCCTGCAACTTCTCTTTTAACTCTGCTGGCGCCATCCTGTAGGGATGAATAGAGATAGGTCTGGTATCAGGCAGCAATTCTATTTCAAACTCTATCTCCCTACCAGGTGGTAGTCCTGGAAGTTCGTCTGGGAACACATCGAGAAACTCTCGGACTACTGGTACTGTGGCTGGTTCCCTAACCTGACTGTCTAGCTCTCTCACATGAGCTAGAAACCCCTGACAACCCCTCCTAAGCAAACGACGAGCCTGAAGGGCTGAAATCAAACCTCTGGGTGTACCTCTCCTGTCTCCTCTGAAGACACACTCTGACCCATCCTGATCTCTGAGCCTAACTATCTTCTCTCTACAGTCCAAAGTAGCACTATATGCAGATAGCCAATCCATCCCTAGAATGACGTCAAAATCTGTCAAGTCTAGAACCACAAGGTCAGCTGGAAGGCATCTACCCTCTATGAACACTGGACTGAAATGACAGACTGACACTGCCACTGATGGGTCACACTTAGGTCCACTGACCCAGAGAGGATACTCTAACTCAGAACTGATCAAACCCAATCTCTCTATGGCTCTCGAAGCAATAAAGGAATGAGAAGCACCGGGGTCCATCAAAGCATACACATCTGAACACCCAATGATGAGATTACCTGACACCACTGTGTTCGATATGTTAGCCTCCTCCTGTGTCACAGTTGTAATACCCGGCTAGACTCCGGTATCGGAATTCCTACCGTCCGGTGGAATTTGGGTGTCGGAAACCTCTAGAAGGGTAAAAGCATGTTTTTATAAAATGTTTTCATGTATTTTAATGTTTTAAGTATGATTTTAAATAAGTTTTTGCATGAAAATTCTTTAAGGAAAAACTCAGGTTCGGCCGCCGAAACTCACTTTCGGCCGCCGAACATGCATGGACTTTGGGAGGCACGTTAGGCCCCCGAAAGTCTAAGTGAGGGAAGTGCAGGTTCGGCCGCCGAACCTTATGTTCGGCCGCCGAACATTGCATGGATGCGGAGACACATTCGGCCCCCGAACGTGGCCTGGCCAGCCACTATAAAAGGGTCCCCTTGGTCCGCACGGGCGAGCTTTTTCTCTCCCATTGTCGGCCAAGGTGAGTCTCCACCGTTCCTCCCTCGATCTTGAGTGTTTCCTTTAGATCTTTCATGGTTTTAACAAGTTTATAACTTTGTTTTGAAGATTTGTGAGCTTTGAGCAAGTTTTGAGTGCTTGGAGGTTCAAAGAGCTTAATCTCTCCATCTCCAAGCTAGGATCGCTTTCCTCTCGTTTCTTCAAGAGGTAAGGGTCGATCTTGAACCCTTTTTATGTTTTAAACAAGTTTTAAGTAAGATCTATGGGTAGAAATGCATGTTAGGACATATGTTGAGTTTATGGGTTTTGATGATGTTTGAGCAATGTAGCTTGATTGTGTGTGAATGAAGTGTTGTAGATGGGGTATATGCATGTTTGAAACCCCTAGGAACTTGTATGTGTGTTTTGGTTGAGAAATATGCATGATCTATGGTTTTGGGAGACAGGAGGTTCATTTGAACCAAGTTTCTGCCGTTTGGCAGAAACCAGGTTCGGCAGCCGAAGGGAGTTTCGGCCGCCGAACCCCCCTTGTGGAGGCAGCTTTCGGCTGCCGAAGGTGCCCCCGAAAAGAGACTTTCGTCTCTGTCTGGCACTTTCGGCCGCCGAAGGTGCCGCCGAACCTAGCTGAGTTTCATCTCTGTCCAGGACTTTCAGCCGCCGAAGGTGCCGCCGAAGGTGCCCTGTCCAGCCATTTCATGCATATTTTCTGTGATGTTTTCATGATGTTTTAGGGGGTTTTTGGGGGATATATTAGAGTTATGTTTATATATGTTTGGTCCCTCATTGGAGTCCACCTGTGTAGGTTCGGACCCGAGGAACCGAGGACCCCAGCAGTGAGTGAGCTGCTTCAGTGTCTGGTCAGAGCTAACCAGAGGTGAGTGGAAACAAGCTTAATGTTTTAAATCAAGAAATTAAATGTTTTGAGCATGTTTCATGCATCATGATGACATGTAATAGGTTGATTGCATTAGTTCACGAATATGTCGCATTGCATTTTATTTTGTGGTTGTGGGTGAATGCTGTATGATCCAATTAGTCCACGAGACTTTATGTATGTTATGACAGGAAGACCAGGACCCCATGCTACGGCCTGGCACGAGGCTTTATATATGATATGACAGGAAGACCAGGACCCCATGCTACGGCCTGGCACGAGGCTTTATATATGATATGACAGGAAGACCAGGACCCCATGCTACGGCCTGGCACGAGACTTAATATGTGTTATGACAGGAAGACCAGGACCCCATGCTACGGCCTGGCACGAGACTATGTTGGGACTAATTGGTGACAGGTTCACCCTTGATGTGAATTGTCTGTGATATGATGCATTTCATGAAAGCATGAATTTTAATATAATGTTTTTAGTTTCTGCTCACTGGGCTTTTAGCTCACCCCTCTCCCCTAACCCCCAGGTTTGCAGGTACGGGATTGATAGAGAAGAAAAGAAGAGAAAAGTCATATGTATGTAATAGCTAGAGTATGTGGACATGACAAATGATAAGAATGTAATGTAAAGTTTGAAACAGTTATGTTTATGTAACTATGTTATTGAGGATAGAGTTGTGCTTGACCATAGTATTTGTTAATCCCTTGGCATGTACATGATCTTATTTTATGATGAATATGTGAACCAACTCAACACTGAATGTATATTGCCATAGAGGCTTTGATGAAATCCCACAGAGGGATTAATGTTTATGTATATGATGAATACAGTGCATGCACAGGTTGAGTTTGGTACATGAAGAAAAAGAAAAGTTTTTAATTCTTATGTATGTTTGTTGATCATGTATGGGATTAAACAGGTAAACAGGATGTATGTAGGCTTGCTACGGGTTCCGGCGGCCTTAAGCCGACCTGAATCCTAGCGCCGGTAGCGGTCCGGATTTCCGGGGCGTTACAGAGTGGTATCAGAGCCCTAGGTTCATATGGTCGGACCTAGAGTGTCGGGCTCATAGATGTTATAGAAGGTCAAGCACAATAGGCAAAAATCATGTCCACTAGGATAGGATGTAGAGTCCTGTCTTGCTATGATTGTATGATATGCCATGATGATATGCTATGTGTGTAATGTAGCTGTGAGGTTCATGCTTGCCGACATGAACCATTTAATGCTGATGTTTATGGGATGTTTACTGTTTCTCAGAAAACAGGATGAGAGGAACCCGTCGATCTGCGCGATTGACTGGAATGCCACCTCAGGACGAGGGCATTGATGCCCGTCCTTCAACATTGCCTAGGGCAATGTCAAGTAGGTCCAACAGGGACCGAGCAGTGAGAGACCCTAGAAGGTCTTTAGATCTGGGAAGAAGCAGATCAGTCAGAGGAACAGTGCAGGGAGGTATGTCAGAGGATATGGGGGATCAGATGGATGTTGATCAAAGGAGGGATGGCAGTTTGGGCGTCAGTATGTCAGAAGAGGGTATGGGGGAATCCCAAGGAGGCACTCAGGCCTCGGGATTTGTTCAGCCACCTCACTATCCGCCCTACACCCAAAATCCCGGGTATTCGATGGGAGGTACATCGGATTACCCTAGTTTTAACCCCTACCCCACACAGATGCCATACCCACCATACTACCCACCATATCCACAGTACCCAATGTACCCACCTCCACCATACCATCCAAATCCAGCAAACCCTACCTCAGGGGATGCTGTACCTCCTCCACCACCAGCACCTACATGCCCAGATACCCAGATACCTCAGCCTAGCTCATCTGAGGGAAGCAAGGCTAAAATGACAGATTACATGAAGTTGGGTGCTCCCCAGTTTGAGTCAGGTGATGACCCGTTTGTGTATTTGGAGAAGGTCAAGATGATCACAGAGGAGATCGGAGCTGATGATAGTAGAGCCATTCAGATGGCTGGTTTCACCTTGAAATGCAAAAAGGCCCGTGAGTGGTTCAAAAACTATGTGAAGCCGAGGGTGGATAGCCTATCATGGGAGGAGTTCGCTAATGAATTTGCAGGATGGGCTTTCCCTGATAGTTCAAGGGAATTAAGGATGATAGAATTCGAGCAGTTGAGGCAAACCGATGACATGAGTGTAGACGAATATACTGACAGGTTTATGGAGTTGCTGCCTTTTGCTGGGCAAGACCTTAGCACAGACCAGAAGAAGTCGAGGAGGTATATCATGAAGCTCCATCCCAGGTATTCCTCCTTGGTACAGTCAGCAGATAGAGAGAGTTTTCACGCCATAGTAGACATGGCTAGGAGAATGGAGGCTAGTGCCATCGTTCAGGGGACAGTCAAACAGACAGTGGCACAAGCTTCTGGTTCTAAAACTCTGGGTGGGGGAAGGTTAGATCCCTCTACCTTGAGTGCAGCAGCTTCAGGCAGTAAGAGATGGGGTAAGCCCAAGGGGAAGAAGAATAAGTTCTGGAACAAGGTCAAGTCTAGTCTGGGATTTGGCAGTGGTTCTAGTTCTGGGGCAGATAATGCAGCTTGTGCGAAGTGTGGTAGGCCACACAGGGGTTTATGCCGGTATGGGACGACGACCTGCTACAGATGTGGGCAAGAGGGGCATATGTCATGGCAATGTCCTAAAGCAGTTCCTATGGCACAAACACAGCAGACAGCTTCAGGAAGTGTGGCACAGCCAGTAGCTCCAGCTGCTACACAGGCCAGTGGCAGAGGCAGAGGGAGAGGGTCAGCCTCTTCTTCAGCAGGGTTCAGAGGTGAGGGTCCGTCAGCTCCAGCCAGGATCTTCACCATGACGCAGCAGGAGGCTAACACATCCAACACCGTGGTGTCAGGTAATCTCATCATTGGGTGTTCTGATGTGTATGCATTAATGGACCCGGGTGCATCTCATTCTTTTATTGCACCGAGAGCCGTTCAGAGGTTAGGGTTGATGGTCTCTGGGTTAGAGTGTCCCCTATGGGTCAGTGGACCCAAGTGTGACCCGTCAGTGGCAGAGGCAGTCTGCCAGTGTAGTCCAGTTTTTATAGAGGGAAGATGCTTGTCCGCCGACCTTGTGGTTCTAGATTTGACAGACTTTGACGTCATTCTAGGGATGGATTGGCTATCTACCCATGGTGCTACCTTGGACTGCAGGGACAAGGTAGTTAAGTTCAGATGTCAGGATGGGTCAGAGGTCGTCTTCAGAAGAGACAAGAGGGGTACACCTAGAGGTCTGATTTCAGCTCTTCAGGCTCGTAGGTTGCTTAGGAGGGGATGTCAGGGGTATCTAGCTCATGTGAGAGAGCTAGACAGTCAGGTTAGAGAGCCCGCCTCAGTGCCTGTGGTGAGTGAGTTCTTAGATGTTTTCCCAGACGAGCTTCCAGGACTACCACCTGCTAGGGAGATAGAGTTCGAAATTGAGTTAATGCCTGGTACCAGACCGATCTCTATCCCTCCCTACAGGATGGCACCAGCCGAGATGAAAGAGTTAAAAGAACAGTTGCAGGAACTGGTAGACAAGGGTTTCATCCGACCGAGTACCTCACCTTGGGGTGCTTCAGTACTCTTTGTGAAGAAAAAGGATGGATCCCTCAGGCTTTGTATCGACTACAGGCAGTTGAACAAAGTCACCATCAAGAATAAGTACCCATTGCCAAGGATCGACGATCTATTCGACCAGCTAGCAGGAGCGGGTTGTTTCTCCAAAATAGATCTGAGATCGGGGTACCATCAGTTGCGGATCAGAGAGGAGGACGTGCCAAAGACGGCCTTCAGGACCAGATATGGGCACTATGAGTTCCTTGTAATGCCGTTTGGGTTAACCAACGCCCCTGCAGCATTCATGGACCTCATGAACAGAATATTCAGACCATACCTGGATCACTTTGTTATTGTCTTCATAGATGATATCCTAGTGTATTCCAGGAATGCAGAGGAGCATGCCCATCATCTGAGGATAGTTCTGCAGACCTTGAGGGAACATGGCTTGTACGCCAAGTTCTCCAAGTGTGAGTTCTGGTTGAGGAGCATCTCATTCTTGGGGCATATAGTGTCAGAGAATGGAATAGAGGTAGACCCCAAGAAAGTAGAGGCTGTGACTAACTGGCCCAGACCCACCTCAGTGACAGAGATCAGAAGTTTCTTGGGTTTGGCTGGTTATTACAGGAGGTTCGTACAGGACTTCTCCAAAATTGCAGCTCCTTTAACCAGATTGACCAGAAAGAATCAGAGGTTCGAGTGGACCGATCGATGTGAAGAAAGCTTCGAAGAGCTCAAGAAGAGGTTGACTTCAGCACCAGTGTTAGCTCTGCCAACCAGCAATGAGGACTTCACAGTGTTCTGTGATGCATCCAGAGTAGGCTTGGGTTGTGTGTTGATGCAGAATGGTAGGGTGATCGCTTATGCTTCTAGACAGCTAAAGAGGCATGAGATGAATTACCCCACACACGATCTGGAGATGGCAGCAGTTATCTTTGCCCTCAAGATGTGGAGGCATTACCTCTATGGGGTAAAATGTGAGATCTTCACAGATCATAAGAGCCTGCAGCACATCTTGAGTCAGAGAGATTTGAACTTGAGGCAGAGGAGATGGGTAGAACTGCTCAGTGACTATGATTGTAAGATACAGTACCATCCGGGTAAGGCTAATGTAGTAGCTGATGCCTTAAGCCGGAAATCACTTGGCAGTCTATCCCACATCACGGCAGAGAGGAGACCGGTGGTGAAGGAATTTTATAAGCTCATTGAGGAGGGTCTACAGATGGAGTTGTCTGGTACAGGTGCTTTGATTGCACAGATGAAAGTAACCCCCGTGTTTCTGGAGCAGGTGGCTCAGAAACAGCACGAGGACCCAGAGTTAGTGAAGATTGCCAGGACTGTTCAGTCAGGCAAAGATAGTGAGTTCAGATTCGATGATAAGGGGATCCTCCGCTATGGGAACAGACTATGTGTACCAGATGACATCGGGCTTAAAGGAGACATTATGAGAGAGGCTCATAATGCAAGGTACAGTGTTCACCCTGGAGCCACCAAGATGTACCAGGATCTGAAGAGAGTGTATTGGTGGCCAGCTATGAAGAGGGAAGTGGCACAGTTCGTGTCAGCCTGCGAAATATGTCAGAGGGTGAAGCTGGAACATCAGAAGCCGGCTGGAATGCTTAACCCGCTACCTATTCCAGAATGGAAATGGGAGAACATAGCTATGGATTTTGTAGTGGGGTTACCGGCAACATCCAACAGACTAGACTCCATATGGGTGATTGTGGACAGACTCACCAAATCTGCTCACTTCATTCCAGTTAGGAGCAACTACTCTGTGGATAAGTTAGCGCAGGTTTATGTGGATGAAGTCGTCAGACTACATGGGGTCCCGGTATCTATAGTGTCAGATAGAGGGCCCCAGTTCACCTCCAGGTTTTGGCGGAGTCTGCAGAGTGCTATGGGTACCAGGTTAGATTTCAGTACTGCCTTCCACCCCCAGACTGATGGACAGTCAGAGAGGACCATCCAGACCATAGAAGATATGCTCAGAATGTGTGTGCTAGATTTTGGCGGTTCTTGGAAGCAACATCTACCTTTGGTGGAGTTTGCCTACAATAACAGCTATCATGCTAGCATAGGGATGGCTCCATATGAAGCTTTATATGGGAGGAAGTGCAGGTCACCCGTTTGTTGGGAAGAGGTAGGAGAGAGGTCCTTAGCAGGGCCTGAGCTTGTAGAGATCACCAGCAGGGTGGTGCCCATGATCAGAGAAAGGATAAAGACTGCCACCAGCAGGCAGAAAAGTTATGCAGACATCCGCAGGAAACAAGTAGAGTTTCAGGAGGGGGATCTAGTATTGCTCAAGGTGTCTCCGATGAAAGGGGTGGTTCGATTTGGTATGAAGGGTAAGCTAGCTCCGCGGTACATTGGACCCTTTGAAGTCCTGCAAAGGATTGGGAATGTATCGTACAAGCTGGACTTACCTGCTTCTATGGAGAGAATCCATCCGGTTTTCCATGTTTCCATGTTGAGGAAGTTCGTGTCAGATCCGGGCAAGGTTCTTAGCGAGCCTGATGTGGAGATCCAAGAGGATCTCACTTATGTTGAACAGCCAGTGCGGATTCTTGACACTCAGATCAGAAAGTTGAGGAACAAGGAAATCCCGATGGTGAAAGTCCTTTGGAACCACCACAATTTGGAAGAATGCACTTGGGAGACCCGGGAGTCCATGCTCCAGCAGTACCCCCACCTCTTCTAAGGTTAGTTGAGATGTGTTCCATGTGCTATATGTGTGTGTATGTTATGTTTGTTTCGCTATGCATGTACTAGTTGAGGAACATTCGGGGACGAATGTTCTTAAGGGGGGGAGAATGTAATACCCGGCTAGACTCCGGTATCGGAATTCCTACCGTCCGGTGGAATTTGGGTGTCGGAAACCTCTAGAAGGGTAAAAGCATGTTTTTATAAAATGTTTTCATGTATTTTAATGTTTTAAGTATGATTTTAAATAAGTTTTTGCATGAAAATTCTTTAAGGAAAAACTCAGGTTCGGCCGCCGAAACTCACTTTCGGCCGCCGAACATGCATGGACTTTGGGAGGCACGTTAGGCCCCCGAAAGTCTAAGTGAGGGAAGTGCAGGTTCGGCCGCCGAACCTTATGTTCGGCCGCCGAACATTGCATGGATGCGGAGACACATTCGGCCCCCGAACGTGGCCTGGCCAGCCACTATAAAAGGGTCCCCTTGGTCCGCACGGGCGAGCTTTTTCTCTCCCATTGTCGGCCAAGGTGAGTCTCCACCGTTCCTCCCTCGATCTTGAGTGTTTCCTTTAGATCTTTCATGGTTTTAACAAGTTTATAACTTTGTTTTGAAGATTTGTGAGCTTTGAGCAAGTTTTGAGTGCTTGGAGGTTCAAAGAGCTTAATCTCTCCATCTCCAAGCTAGGATCGCTTTCCTCTCGTTTCTTCAAGAGGTAAGGGTCGATCTTGAACCCTTTTTATGTTTTAAACAAGTTTTAAGTAAGATCTATGGGTAGAAATGCATGTTAGGACATATGTTGAGTTTATGGGTTTTGATGATGTTTGAGCAATGTAGCTTGATTGTGTGTGAATGAAGTGTTGTAGATGGGGTATATGCATGTTTGAAACCCCTAGGAACTTGTATGTGTGTTTTGGTTGAGAAATATGCATGATCTATGGTTTTGGGAGACAGGAGGTTCATTTGAACCAAGTTTCTGCCGTTTGGCAGAAACCAGGTTCGGCAGCCGAAGGGAGTTTCGGCCGCCGAACCCCCCTTGTGGAGGCAGCTTTCGGCTGCCGAAGGTGCCCCCGAAAAGAGACTTTCGTCTCTGTCTGGCACTTTCGGCCGCCGAAGGTGCCGCCGAACCTAGCTGAGTTTCGTCTCTGTCCAGGACTTTCGGCCGCCGAAGGTGCCGCCGAAGGTGCCCTGTCCAGCCATTTCATGCATATTTTCTGTGATGTTTTCATGATGTTTTAGGGGGTTTTTGGGGGATATATTAGAGTTATGTTTATATATGTTTGGTCCCTCATTGGAGTCCACCTGTGTAGGTTCGGACCCGAGGAACCGAGGACCCCAGCAGTGAGTGAGCTGCTTCAGTGTCTGGTCAGAGCTAACCAGAGGTGAGTGGAAACAAGCTTAATGTTTTAAATCAAGAAATTAAATGTTTTGAGCATGTTTCATGCATCATGATGACATGTAATAGGTTGATTGCATTAGTTCACGAATATGTCGCATTGCATTTTATTTTGTGGTTGTGGGTGAATGCTGTATGATCCAATTAGTCCACGAGACTTTATGTATGTTATGACAGGAAGACCAGGACCCCATGCTACGGCCTGGCACGAGGCTTTATATATGATATGACAGGAAGACCAGGACCCCATGCTACGGCCTGGCACGAGGCTTTATATATGATATGACAGGAAGACCAGGACCCCATGCTACGGCCTGGCACGAGACTTAATATGTGTTATGACAGGAAGACCAGGACCCCATGCTACGGCCTGGCACGAGACTATGTTGGGACTAATTGGTGACAGGTTCACCCTTGATGTGAATTGTCTGTGATATGATGCATTTCATGAAAGCATGAATTTTAATATAATGTTTTTAGTTTCTGCTCACTGGGCTTTTAGCTCACCCCTCTCCCCTAACCCCCAGGTTTGCAGGTACGGGATTGATAGAGAAGAAAAGAAGAGAAAAGTCATATGTATGTAATAGCTAGAGTATGTGGACATGACAAATGATAAGAATGTAATGTAAAGTTTGAAACAGTTATGTTTATGTAACTATGTTATTGAGGATAGAGTTGTGCTTGACCATAGTATTTGTTAATCCCTTGGCATGTACATGATCTTATTTTATGATGAATATGTGAACCAACTCAACACTGAATGTATATTGCCATAGAGGCTTTGATGAAATCCCACAGAGGGATTAATGTTTATGTATATGATGAATACAGTGCATGCACAGGTTGAGTTTGGTACATGAAGAAAAAGAAAAGTTTTTAATTCTTATGTATGTTTGTTGATCATGTATGGGATTAAACAGGTAAACAGGATGTATGTAGGCTTGCTACGGGTTCCGGCGGCCTTAAGCCGACCTGAATCCTAGCGCCGGTAGCGGTCCGGATTTCCGGGGCGTTACAACAGTGAAAATCCGTGCTGGGGCTACCGGATTTCCACCTCGGGAACCTGCTGCTGAAGTAGAGGCTGCCCCTCTCCCTCTCCCTCTGCCACTACTCTGAGGCATGACTGGAGCTGCTGGCTGTACCACACTGCATGAACTCATCTGCTGGGATGGTGCAAAAGTCACCTGAGGACAATCCCGAGCAATATGCCCTTCCTGTCCACATCTAAAACAAGCTGTAGATCCCAACCGACAAGCTCCTCCATGTGGTCTTCCACATCTTCTGCATACTGGAGCTGTGCCAGAGCTTGAGCCACTACCTATTCCCAGACCTGACTTGACTTTATTCCAGAACTTACTCTTTGTTCCTTTTGCTCTATCCCATCTCTTGCTGCCTGAAGTGCCTGAACTAGGGGCCTTAGAACCCGAAGCCTGTGCCTTTGACTGTTTCTGAATATTGGCACTAGCTTCCATTTTCATGGCTGCGTCCACTATAGTGTGGAAACTCTCCTTTTCTGCTGGAAGAATCAAGGAAGAATACCTGAGGTGCAGTCTCATAGTATATCTCCTTGCCTTCTTCTGCTCAGTATCATAGACTTGACCCACATACTGAAGCAAATCCAGGAACTTATCTGTGAATTCATCAACACTCATCTCATCTGTTTGTCGCAACTGTTCGAACTCTATGACTTTCATCTCCCTAGAACTATCAGGAAAAGCCCACCCTGCAAACTCATTGGCGAACTCTCCCCAAGACATACTGTCCACCCTGGGTTCCACATAATTCTTAAACCATTCTCTGGCCTTCTTGCATTTAAGTGTAAACCCTGCCATCTCAATGGCTCTACTATCATCAGCTCCCAATTCACTAGTTATCATCCTAACTGATCTGAGGTATTCAAATGGGTCATCTCCCATGTTGTATTTAGGAGCATCCAATTTCAAGTACTCTGTCATTTGCACCTTACCTCCAGATGAGCTAGGTTGATGTCTGTCAACAACAGGGGCTACTGGTTCTGGTGGTGGTACTGGGTCATTTAGCTCTAGGTGTGCTGCACTTGGCTGGGTAGGGGAAGGTGGATACATAGGATATGGTGGATAGTAAGGAGGATAAGGCATATATGGCATGTACGGAGGATATGGGACAAAATTAGAGTACTCCGACATACCTCCCATCGGATACTCAGGGTCCTGCGGAAAGGCTGGATAACCAAAACCTGAGGCCTGAGCGCCTCCCTGCGACTCTCCCATACCTTCCTCAAATCTGCCTATACCCATGCTGTCATCTCTAGACTGGTCAATCTCCATAGCCTCCCTCCTTTCCTCTGATCTTTCTCCTCTCGTTGTACCTCTTCTGCTCTCGTCTACAGACCTTCTAGGGTCTATTGACGTATCTTCCCTGCTAGATCTCTAAGACCTTGCCCTTGGCAATGCAGGAGGACGAGCAGCTATTCTCTCACCATCTGGTGGGACTCCAGTCAATCGAGCTGATCGATGAGTTCCTCTCATCTTTACTCTGGAAAACAACACATACTATAGTACTTTAGCACATAAACATCACATATCAAGAAGGCACATGCATAACTCATGGCATATCATAGCAGTAAACAGATAGGACTCAAGACCCTATTCTAGTGGACATGATTTCCTATTGTGCTTAACCAGTTCTAACCTTTATGACCCCGACACTGTCTCTCTAGGTCCGATCATGTGAACCTAGGGCTCTGATACCAATCTGTAACGACCCCAAAATGGAACGTCACCGGCGCTAGGATTCAGGTCGGCTTAAGGCCGCCAGAACCCGTAGCAAGCCTGCTATACTCTCTGTGTACCTGTAAAACTCATACATGATCATACATTTTCTGTGAAAATAACCACTCTTTTCTGAACCAAGGCTTAATCTGTGCATGCACTATCTCTGTACTCTGTACCCCTGACTAGAGCTTGCTCTAGATGGGTTACCTCATATCTGTTAAGCCTGGTGTTTCACATACAGTAAAACAGATATACATATACAGATCATGTTCTAAACAACATCACTAAGTCAAGCACATTTCTAACTTTATACACAACTATGACATCTCTTTAATATTACATGTCCACTCTAAGCTATTACAAATCTCTTTACTCTTTCTGTACTCTGTGGATCTCCTCTGTATACTGTACACTGAACCTGCAAAACTGGGGTTAAGGGAGTGGGATGAGCTCTATAGCCCAGTGAGTAGAACAGTAAAACATCTCAGTAAAATATGATCTCATGGAATGCATCATATCACAAACAATCCACATCAAGGGTCAACCTGTCACCACATAGTCCTCGTAACTCTGCCGTGCCAGGGCGTAGAATCGAGCACCTGGTCTTCCTGTCATATATGTATATGTGTATATAACACCTCTGTACTTACCATTGCCAGGGCGTAGTCAAAGGCTCCTGGACTTTACTATATACCTGCCAGGGCGTAGTCAAAGGCTCCTGGACTTCTCTGTACCTGCCAGGGCGTAGTCAAAGGCTCCTGGACTTCTCTCAGAGACTATTGGATCATTCAGCATTCACCCACAACAACAATTAACTATGCAATGCAACAAATTCGTGAATGCTAATGCAAACAACCTGCTGTATATTCATGATGCATGAACTATGCTGAAAGCAGTTTATATCTCAATTAAAAGTATTCAGTTTAGTTCCACTCACCTCTGGCTAACTGGACTGACTCTGCAGGTTTTGCAAACTCTAGAGCAGAACTCACTGCTGCTCTCTCTGGTTCCTCTGGTCTGTGTAAGCACAGATAAACTCAAATGAGGGACCAAACTAACTTATGAACAACTCTATGAAACTCCCCAAGAATCCCCTTAAACTCACTCTAACATCTATGCAAAGCATGCAAAGGAAAGCTGGACAGGACACTTTCGGCGGCAAGTTCGGCGGCCGAAAGTCCTCTCCAGAGACGAAACTCACGCACCTTCGGCGGCCGAATCTCTACTTTCGGCAGCCGAACCCTTTTGGGGGCAAGTTTCGGAGGCCAAAAGGCACTCCAGAGACGAAAGTCTCTGACCTTCGGCGGCACCTTCGGCGGCCGAACTCCCCTCCAGAGCCGAAAGTCCAAAAGCTCGGGGGCAAGCTTGGGCAGCCGAAGCCACCTCCTCATGGGTTCGGCGGCCGAATGTACCTTCGGCGGCCGAACCTGAGTTCATCCGCAAGGCAGAAACTTGCTCTACCTCTCGCCAAAAGCACCAAAACCCTCTCAAACTCAACCACCTCAATTCCTCAACTTGCATACACTCATGTATATGCTCAAAGGGGTCAAAAACTACCTAAAAACCCCAAACACACAAAACAAATAACAGAAAACAAGCTTTACTCACAAAATCATCAAAACATCACAAATAACCCTATTCATGCAACTCTCCCCCAAAACCACATAAAACCTTCAGAAAACATAAAAATAAGCTCAGGATCTTCACTTACCTCTTGAAACCAAGAAGATGAACGATCCTAACGTGGAGTTTTGGAGCAACTCTCCTTCAAACTCTCCAAACTTCACAACTTTGAGTTTTTAGCTTAAAACCTTCAAAATACCATAAAAACTAATCAACTCTTTGCAAGATTGGATGAAAATATGAAAGAATACTCACAAAGGACAGAGTTTCACCTCAGCAAGTGAAAGAAACGGCGAAGCTTATCCTTTCAACCGACTGAGGGCCATTTATAGGTGGCTGGCCAGACCACCTTCGGCGGCCACACGTGAAACCGAAAGCCATGCATGTTCGGCGGCCGAACCTGGCTTTTCTGCCTTGGTTCATTTCACTCAAAAACTCATTTCCTTATGCGTTAAAACTATAAAACATACCAAAACATGTTAGAAAAACATCACTCTCACCCTTCTAGAGCCCTCCGACATCCGAAACTCCATCGGAAAGTAGAATTCCGATGCCGGACTCTAGCCGGGTATTATAGGAGAGATATTCATACAAGGGTAGGACTCTATCAAGAAAGAACTCACCAAGTATTTTCTTATAGAGGACTTCTCTTAGATTGATGAAATATTCCCTAATGAGGATGAGGATGAAGAGGGGGAGGAAGCTGAAGACAATCGGGTCTCCACAGATGTAGAAGATAATGTAATAGAGACTCAGGAGGGGTTTGAGGATGTCCCCCCCTTGTAATTTTCTTTTTATATAATGAAATATTTCTTTTATCCTCATCTTTAAATTCCCCATGTTAGGATCGGTAATCGACCATAGCTAGAAATCTAGTCAAATGTTTTTATTAACTTAGTCAACTTTATTAATGGTGCTAACACTCGTTAAATTCCTGACAGTGCTCACTTTTTGTCCAAAAAAATTAGTAGCATAAAATTAACGGGACATAACACTTGGTCTTTAGTCCTGGCGAATACCAGCCTTGTAGCCTTGGTGCAAAAATCACCCTAGAAACAACTTTAATCTTCACTGGCACTCACACTTTGTCATAAAAATGCCTTAGCAATTTTATTAAATGGGACCAATACCCAGTCATGAGCCTGGCAGATACCCCGCCTTGTGGCTTGGGCATAAAATGCTTTAGAAATTTTTATATAGGACTAATATCTAGTCGTTGAGTCTCGCAGATACTCGCCTTCTAGCTTGGACATAAAATGCCTTAGAAATTTTTATATGGGACTGACACCTGGTTGTTAAGTCTAGTGAATACCTGCCTTATGGTTTGGGTATAAAATGTCTTAGAAATTTTTATATGGAACTAACACCCGGTCATTGAGTCTGGCGCATACCCGCCTTGTAGCTTGGACATGAAATGCCTTAGAAATTTTTATATGGGACTAACATCCGGTCATTGAGCCTAGCAGATACCCACCTTATGGCTTGAGCATAAAATGCCTTAGAAATTTTTATATGGAATTAACACCCGATCATTAAGTCTGGCAGATACCCACCTTGCAGCTTGTTTGCAAAAATATATTAATGAACAATATTTTACTTTTGGTGAAGGCAACTCCTTTTTCCTTGTATTCATTGAATAACACAATATAAAAGAATACCTCATTTAGCGTTATTGATAAAATTTTCTCAAATTGTAAATATTCCAAGAATGGGAAATAACTTGGCCATCTAATTTGACCAACTTATAAGACCCTGGGTGAATCACCTTCGAGACTCTAAATGGTCCTTTTCAGTTTTCGCCCAACTTATTAGACCCGCACTATCACCTGTTACAAGTATATGAATTGACTCTACTGTTGAACATTTTGGACATTTTGTTCCTGTAAACTGCCATTATGATTGTAACTTTTTCTCATAAAAATTCAGTTTGATCCAAATTGAATTGCATTTCTTCAAGACTTCTTGAAATCTCAGTGTAATAAACCAAAAACTGAACCGCTATTGGTGCTAGAGTTTAGATCGACTTAAGTTCACTAGAGCCTGTAGCAAACCTGCTATACATCCTGTTATACCTGATCTAATCTCATACATGATTACATAAGCATAAAAATATTTTCATCTCATGAACCAAAACTCGACCTTAGTATGCATCACAACTGAAAAATATAAAACCCATACTAGAGCCCTCATCAAATGCTCCAGTATGGTTATCATTACATGCCTCAAGCTTGGTTCAAACATAGATTATACTTTAAAACTTTTACATAAAAAGATCATAAACAAGGGATTATAAAAGAAACCTTGGGTAAAGCATAATTCTAAATCACAATTTAATACATGTCCACAGCTATACTATTACCATAGGACTATACCAATAACTCTACTGACCTCCCGAGCTAACTTTGATCCTGCAAACATGGGGTTAGAGGAAAGGGATAAGCTACAAGTGTCTAGTGAGTAGAAACATAAATAAAAGCAGTTTAATAAAACATATGCTCATATGAATGCGTCACAACACAAATAATTCACATCAAGATGGACTTGTTACCAATAATACTCCATAATTTCAATAGTGCCCAACTCACGATGGGTGCTCCTCAGAACTTCCTTTTAAACAAAACATAACATATCCATAGTGCTATGGGTGTAGAATGGGCAACTATGGTATTCTCCTTACGTAGTTCCAGGGGAATAGAATGGGCAAGTCTTGGTCTTTTTATATCCGTCATAATATATCATAACATACTCGAGAGCTAGTGGGTCATCCAACATCTATCCACAATAATAATAAATTATGCAATGCATCATACTCCTGAAGTCTAATGCAAATAACCTAATCATATATACATATAAGTCGTGATGCATGAACATGCTTAAAATGTTCAATTTCTTTAAAATAATAGTTCAGTCTAGTTCTACTCACCTCTGACTAACGTAAGCCTAGCTCTGAAGCAGTTATCTCACTGCTGACCTCTATGGTCTCCCAAGTCCGTTCCTACATAGATGGACTTAAATGAGGGATTAAACATAACTATTTCAACACTTAAAACTTCCCCAAGAAATCCCTAAAAATATATAAAAATATATAAGAAAACATGTAGAAAACAAGTTAAGAAAGGCTGAACAAGGGACTTTCAGTGGCAAGTTTGACGGTCTAAAGTCCCTTTACAAATTCGAAGGTCAAACCTTCAGAGGCAGGTTAGACGGCCAAAAGCCTGTCTTCACAGGCAAGTTTGGTGGCTGAACCTTGCTTTGGCGGTCAAACTTGGATTCTTCTAAAATGAAGAACCTGATTCTGCCTCAGCCCACAGCCATCAAAATATAATAGAACTCACATTCAATAGCTCATAAACACTCTAAAACAACTTAAGAGCCTCTAAGCAACTAGAAGACTCCTCAAAAACAACATGCAAACACTTATAGCACATCAACATTTAGGATTCAAGACAAAATGGAAAAAGCATAAATCTTGTATGCATTCTCATTTAGCAACTCAAACTTACACAATTCACATCTAGCCTAAAATAATGACCTTTTGAGAAAACAGGCTTACCTCTTGAAGAACACACAAATGCAGCAACAAAGGAAGGATCTCGGAGAAGAAGGGATGAGCTCTGAAGATCCTAAAGCTAGAACTCAAATAAAAACAAGGCTCAATTAAAGGGCAGAAATTAAATACCTAAATTTAAAATGCATTTGAAATTAAATGTCTAATTGTAGCCATCTTTATAAAGTCGTTCTCCTTATAAAGCTAGTACACAAGTTTATGCACGTCCTCAGAAAATCAATGCTTTTATTAAGAATTTATGAAGTGAACATATCTCTTATATATTAGCGTTTGAAAACTTTACTTCTCAACCGCAAAAATAGTTCAATGATAATAAATTTTCGAAAAATTAATCGTTACAGTATTGAAAGATGTGCAGACTAAAATTAGTTAACTTATAGATTAAAATTACTTAGTTCGAATAAAGGAAAGTAGAAATTATATATCTAAATTTAAAACACATTTGAAATTATATGTCTAATTTTGACTTTTGAAAAATTTAGATAAGCTAATTTCAGTAAGCTTTAAATTCTTGTTCTTTCAAAATTTAAGAATAAAAATTCATTTTTCAGAAAATATTTGAATTGAATGAGATTAAAAATTTTTTAATTTAACATTACCGATCAACTTACTCACTCACTCTTAATTGAATTTTAAAAATACACTTATCGTGATTTTTTTCCTTTAATTCAATCTTGAATTATTTTCAGAGACTTCTTTTTTTGTGTTGGAGTACTTTCCTAAATTTTTTAATATCATAATACCAAACTCTTTCAACATTTATATAGAGCGTTTTGTATTTTGTCAGATACAAAATAAAAAATAGAAAATTACAATTTGAAAATCAACATACCCTTAGGTTACATCTATCTTTAAATAAATAATTATTCATTCATTAAATATTTAAACTATTAATTATTTAATATTTTCATTTATTAAAATTATTAGTAAAATATATAAAATGACGAATACTTTTATCTTTAATAACTTCTATAATTTTAAATCACAACTATTTAATATTGTAATTTAAAAATCACAACTTTTAATCCTTATAACGCGAATTTGTATAAAAAATATAAAATTTTTTGTGATTTACTCAAATTCTTTAAAAATTAATAAAATTATCTAAAATTATAAATTTTATTACAATTATATTTAATTTTAAACATTAAATTAAGAGAAATATTGTTTACTATATGTGAATTATTTTATTATACTCATATAATATACAGATAAATACTTATTAACTAGTACAAATATTTAAAATTTTATATTGTTTTGAAATTTAATTTAAATTTTTTAAAAATTGATACGATTCCACTTAAAATTACTAAATTTACTCTCTTCCACTATTAAAATTTCTAAAACCTCATTATTATATTTATCTTCATTTGTGTAAGAGAACACAATAGGATTTCTTTCTATTTTTTTAAATTCTAAATCTCTTAATTTTTTTTTAATTTTAATCAAGTTTGCTCAATGTTTGTACTTATATTTTATTCTTTTTAACCTTTTATCTGGCATAAATAATTTAAAAAAAAAAAGAATTTAACAAAATCATTCATAATTTCATTTTTATATATATAATGAAAATTTTTCAAGTTAATAAATTTAAATTTTTTTATTTTAAATAATAATTTTACAAGAAAAAAATTTTAATTAAATTGAATTCTTATAAAAAAATTTTATTGCAAACGGAGAGTAAACCAGGCTGCTTACTGTTTGAGTTAGAGATATTTAATGGATGCATTGTGCACCAATTTCTTTTTAGTCCAAACTCCAAACACAAACTATGGTTTTGTTCATTTTTCAGCCCTTTTAGACTTGTGTTATTTTGTGAGTAATTGGTTGTTGCATGATATATTCATTTCGTTGTGTTAGCACACAGAGTAGAATATATATTATGAAATAGATTTTTTTTTAATTTGATTCGATTTAATTTAATTCTTTTATTATTTTAGTTCGGTTATTTTCATTTTGTTATAATCAGATTGACGGGTTGCCTACCTAACTTTCATTTTTAATCTATCAAACTTGAGAAGTCTTTGCCATTTAGAACTAAACCATTTCTTATTGAAGGCTATCTAATGAACATTTAAAAGGAGGATAAATAGTGTGGACGTGCACCATACGTCCATAAGATAACTAATAATATATTTTGGGATTGAAGTTGAAATTGTTTTTTGAAAACAAGATAATTGTTTTTATTTTGTTAAAATTAGCAGAAAATTTTCTTAATACTATAAAAATTTTATTATTGAAATGTACTAAGAGTAAATTTAAAACAAGATTTAGCATAGCCATCCATACAATCTAAATCCTACCAAACTTCATAAAAACAAGTCCAATCTAGACCTAAGTGAAAATAAAATTTGGAAAAAAAATATTCAAGAACCCAATGAAATCAAACTGCCATAAAAACTAGGTAAAATAAGCAAATAAAGTCCGTGAGAGCAAAAATCACAAGCGAATTATACAAAATCAAACAAATAAAATTAGAACTAACTCATCCTAAAAGTTAGTTTAAGGGAATCCAAATCGATGCAGGAGAAATCCAAATTGACGCGGGAGGTCTAATACCTTACGATGTAAAATTTTGGACTAATTTAACTCACCCAAAAATTAATTTAAAGAAAATGAGTGACTAAGACTCTTATAAGAATTATAAGGAGTATATTACTCATATTCTAAATCGATGTGAATTCAATATTCGACTATAAGCTCAAGATGAATCCGTTAGACTTTTAGATATCTTTTAGATAAGATATCGTTGAGAGGAACATTTATAAACTTTAAGGAATTAGTCTTCCATAGACTACAAAACGGAGAAGAAAACAAATTTAAGATGAATTTTAAAATATGAATTAATATGAATTCTTACAAATATTGAACGTAAACGGGAAATTATTTTTACATGAATTGTTAATCAGCTAGAAGATATTTTTCTTCTAAATAATTTGGAATGGAACTTAAGCAAAACCTTCTCAGAGTAAGCAGTAATTTTACACACACACACATGTGGAGGCCTAAAAGTTCCATGCAAGATCATCCATAGAACTGAGTTCTCGACACATCGAACTGGAAAACAATGTAGATTCCACAAAGTCAAGACCAAAGCAAGAGCTGTCAAATGAAGCATCCATGTCTTGGACACCGTTGGCTGCATCCACGTTCTCCTTAGCTTGGTTATTTTCTTGTTCCTGTGCTTTCACAACTTCCATTCTTGGAGCTTCAAAGTTCTCACCAATGGGATTACTACCCCAAGAGAAATTTTCATCTAAGAGACCATTCACCGGAGAAGATGCACGAGAAATGAGAGTGCTCTGAATGGATGGGAAAACGGCAGAATCAAGGGAGTTTTGGCGGCCATTGGCAGTCCAAAGGATATTAGGGTTTTGATGATCACCAGAGGTGAATATGGAGGGTCCCGACGAGGTCTGCAGCGACGAAGGTTGTTGGGTGATATCAGGAGGAGCTGCAGGTGGTGTCAGAATTGGTGAGTTCATTTCCATGGAAACATCTCTCATCTGTGAATTCACAGTGATAATGGAGAAAGGCTGTTGGTGAGATTGGAGTATAATGGCTTGAGCTTGAGCAAACTTATTGTTGGATCTCTGACGAGAAGGGATTAGGTTGTGAGTTTTTGGGTCCAAGCCTTGTGAGATGAGCTTCTTCTTTATGCATGAATTCCAAAAATTCTTAACCTCGTTGTCTGTCCTTCCCGGTAGATGTTTTGCTATTTGAGCCCATCTGTTACAAATATTATTGATACTCTGCAATAGAGAAGCTCAAAAGAAAAAAGGGTATAAAAATTCTCAACTCTTGAGGGCTTCAAACGTTTCTTACCTGTTACCTAAAATTCTATGAACATCAATGATAATCTGCTCTTCTTGTGCAGAGAAGGAACCCCTCTTAAGATCTGGTCTCAAGTAGTTTATCCATCGCAATCTGCAACTCTTGCCACATCTCTGCAAGCCTGCATTTTGAATTCAAAATATGAAAAACTCAAACTCTACTACACACACAGAGAGAGACAGAGGGAGAGAGAAAGAGAGATATACCAGCAAGTTTTGGGACAGAACTCCAACTTCCATGGCCATAGGTAGTGATATGGTTGATAAGCTTTTCATCTTCTTCAGGAGACCATAACCCTTTCTTCACTTTCTGTTTGGTGCAGCATCTATGGCCCATCCCTTTCACTTCTGGCTGCTGCTACCTTCAGTATTCAGCTAAACATAAATATTCTGAGTAATCACACTACTCCTTAACATACAAGCTTCACTGTTTTTGAATATTACATCAGATTTGTTGATCTATGACTTCAACACTTCACCATTAATAATTGTTTGCGGAGCGAAGGAGTAAAAGAGAGAATGCTCAATCACAAGTGCATGGCTTCCCAATTATTACACGCCAAGTGGAAACAGATGCCGAAAACATTGGTTTTACTAAAGTTTACCTTTGGTATCATTCTCTCCTATTTTTTTTCTAAATTTTAATAAAAATAGAGTAAAAAATTATAATTATCAAAGAAATATATGTGCATTAATTATATGCTGTGATGAATTTCTATTTAATTTTAGATTTGGGATAAAATAATATGAGTCTTTTTACTCTTAAAATTAAAAATTTCGAGTTCAAATTTTAAATATAAAATATTTTTAAAATTTGAAAGAATCGCTCGGTCTTTAATGAATCTGACTGATGCGAATCCAAATTATTTCAGTGAATTTTAAATATCAAAATAGTAATATTAAAATTTGTTGAAAATAACAGTGACGTAGGTCCTCCAACAGAAGGGGAGAAAAAGAAAAAAAAAGTAGGTTTTGTCAAATTGAGTGTAGCATGGGTTACTTTTGCAACCTATTATAAATGGCGTCTATCTTATTGATTTGCTTAATTAAATCAAACTTTTGTCTAAACACAAAGAAAAAACTGCATGAGAAGATTTCAATAACATTTGGTTTTCTTGATTGCTCAGTTTCTATCTTATTTTCTATAATATGGACCCGTCAGTCTTAATTAATTTATTCCAAGGGATTTAACTATGCCAATGATTAATTATATGCAATATTCATCCTATTTCAAACCTAATTAAAATTTACAACAAAATTATCAAAATTCATATTAAATCCTTTTGTTACTATCCAAATAATATATAAACCAGTTTAATTTTCTTTTTCTAATTAATAATTTTTATAAAAATCTATTGTCTATTAGTATTTTTTTTAAAAAAATTAATAATATTTTTTATTCTATTTTTTAAATTAAACTATATCAAAATTTGTAAAATTATTTATTTAATTAATTATTTATATGTCGAATATAAATCCATTATCGATCTTAAATTTTAAATTTAAATTTATTTTAAATCTGATTATATAATAGCTAAATTTGTTCTAATAAAATTTTATCCAGCAAAATCACCCAAAATACTCAAAGCATCACAATCAAATGCTCAAAAGCAAACAAAAGGGGGAAAATGTTGAAGGCCATAGGTGATATTGGCAATGCTCTGTGAGAAATGTGCTGGAATTTAAACTTGAGGTGCACTCATCATCAGGGCCACAACATCTAATTGAGTGTTTTGGTGGCATTAATCACAGCTCATTCCATCAGAAAATTCAGAGACACACATGTATATACTAATTTGAATAAGAAACTTATAAGAAAAATTCAAGAAGAATTTATATGATTATTCTATTTAATAATTATAATTTATTCTATTATTTAATTGGGTACAAAATAATATAGATATTTTATTAATATTTAAAATATTCAATTTGATTAGTTAAATAGATTTATATTAAAATTAAATTGCTTAAAAATTATTTAAATACTTAAATTTTATTTAATTAAATATTTTATTGCAATTTAAAATAAAATTATTCAAAAATAATAAATTCATAATTTTAAAAGCATTCATCTTTAAAAAGCAGAATATTTCAGTGACAAAGTTTCAATCACATCACTAATAATAAAGTTCACCGACAATATTTGTAACAGATACGTATGTTGTCCTTTTCCTTCCATATTGAAACAAAAATTTATTAATGGAAAAAAATTTTTAAAAATATTTTTTTCTATTTTTAGAAAAAAAATATTTTCATGATAAATTTTTTGTGACATTAATGTGTGCCGCTGATAGATATATAGAAAGAAGTCGTTAATGATTTTAGTGATAAATAATTTGTCCCTAATATTAGAAAAAATTAACTTCATAAAAAACAAATTTGTACTAATAAAGAAAACACATGAAATTAAAAAAATAATTAAATTAATATTTATAAATATATTAAAAATTATTTATTTAAATTAATAAATAACGTGAGTTCCACATTTAAAAAACTAGTGGTATATGTTATAAAACCCTAAAATTATATTCTTATTTCTGTAGCTTAAAGGCATATTAAATAATAAAAATATACTAATAACTTGAAGTTGCTATTTATTGAGGTTTGAGGATTTTGTGAATATTTGGTGAAGTCAGCAACAAGCGAAATATTAATAGAGTCTTCATCTCATTGAGCTAGTCACTGTGGTGCATTGAGAATCAATAGGTGGTGAGGTGCATGGAGAATTATGGCATGGAATAATAGTGTTGTCCGATAGTCATGGCAAAGTATACAAGATAGAGGACTTGCATATGTAGGACCAATTTGTGAAAGTGAAGGTAAAGGGAATACCTAGAACTTTATGATTGAATGGGACATATGCCATTTTTATTTTCTCATAAGGACAAATAGATTCATAAAATAAAACATGATAAGAAATATAAATTTTTCCACTGGAAATTTCTAAGTAGATGTAGACTTTGTGAACCTTACTAGAGCCTTAAAAAGCACATTTATTGATAAGTATTTAATTTATTTTTTTGTATAAGATTTAAGCCACAAATAATATCGTAATCCCACATCAATGAAATGGGTAAGAGTTACTCAAAATTATTAAAATAAATTTGTTTAACCATTTTATACCTAATTGAAAAGAGGTTTAAAATTTATTTATATCAATTTTAGTTGAACTGTTATAATTGATATTAAAGTCACGTTGAATTGAAAATTATTTGAAACTAATAGGTTTATGAGGAAAGAGCTATTCATAGATAGGGGTGTAAATTAACCAAATTGTTCATGAACTACTCGAGATTCAGTTCGGTAAAATCTCGACCGAGCTCAACTCGATTTCTAAACGAGCCCGACTCGATTTCTAAACGAGCTCAACTCGATTTCTAAACGAGCCAAACTTGAGTGTTATAGTATTCGGCTCGTTAAGACTCGTGAGCTCGGCTTATTTCTAAGTTCATGAGCAAGCTCGCGAATAGACTCGTGAATAATTTCGTTAAGTAAACTGATATTATTATCATAAGAGAAATAAATTCAAATTCTGCATATATTTTTATGAGTCAAATCTAAATTTTCTAAAATGCAGTTCTATATAGTTTAATTACTCTTAAACTTGCATATATTTGAATCATTAAGATTTAAAAACTCATTTTTATAAGTTTACGAGCTAATTTGTAGATATACTTATTTAATTAAAATTATTTAATTTTAAATTTATTAATTTTAAATTAAAACTCATTATACATATGAATAAATTGAACTGCTCGTAAACTATTCGAGACTAAACTCATAAAAACTCGACTCATCTAAACTCGTTTGTTAAACGAGCCAAATTTGACATTTTTCATACTCGACTCGAGTTCGAAATGAGTAAATCTCGAATTCAGCTTGAGCTCGAAAAAGTTTTAACAAACCAAGTTTTAACTTTTCAAAACTCGATTCGGCTCGATTTGTTTACACTCCTATTCATAGAATTAAGTGGGTGAGGACCTCGTAAAATTAAGATCGATAATATCACAATTATGGGTATAAAATGGGTAAGAGTATGGATACAAGTTATATAAAAGCTAGCTCGAAACTATTAAAATAACTCAAGTTAAACATTTTAGATCTAATGGAAAGCGATCCAAGAGTTATATTAGTTGGGTTATTACAGGTGACACAACTAGCTAAAAACATAAAGATCATCATTATTACATTGTTTAAAATTACCTGGTTTAAATTTTACTAAAAAGTTGGGGTTAAATTTGGATTTTTCCCACAAATTTAATTTTATTATAAAAAGGAAGAGAAGTACAAAACAAGAATTAGAACAGGAAGACCTCATGAATGAGACAATAGTCAATATTGACACAGTCAATTCAAATCAGCCAAGTCATTGAAGATTATGTTAAGTGCATTATTTGATTAGGTAGAACATTGAACTGCAAGCTTTGGTTGTCTACTTCAATACTTCACATAATTTATAGAGAATTAATTAAGAGTTGAAAAATCTGTTATCTTTCCATCAATTTAATTTAAATTAACTTCTTAATTCTATGCTTTGATGTGTGTACTTGGTAGATAAATTACATTTCAAGCTTTGAGCTCTTTCGTAATAATTAAAATTGTATTATTGATATAGCACAACAATCGTCAAAAATAGGTTATGAATTAGCATTTGAAAACAGAATCACGTGATGAGAGTCTGATAAAATGATACTCGGTTCCATTAGCAGGAAAAAAAAAATATCCAGACATCATAGGTCTCAACTTTTCGTCAAAACTCGTTCTCCCAATTACAGGGGAGACTTGATGAAGAGTTGAGATCTACAATATTCGATTCTTCTTTTTCATAAGTGAAATTGAGTATCATCTGATCAAACTCTTGTTACGTAACTCTATTTTCAAGTGTTAACTCATGATCTATTTTGAACTATTATTGTGTTATATTAATTATCAATCAAATATTTAAAAAAAAAAATGATTAAGAAAACCATTCCAAGTGCCCTCTTACTTGTTCTCATTACTTAGAAATATATTTTCAAATGCTAATTCATGACCTATTTTGAACGATTACGATATTATATCAATTATCAATCAAATATTTAAAATGAAATGATTAAGAAAACCATTCAAAGTGTCCTCTTTCTTATTCTCGTTGCTTAGAAATTTATTTTCAAATGTTAATTTTGATATATTTTGAACAATTATGGTGTTATATCAATTATCAATCAAATATTTAAGAAAAAATAATTAAGAAAATCATTCAAAGTGCCCTCTTACTTGTTCTCATTACTTAGAAAAGTTGGTAACAGCTTATACAAGAAAAAAAAAAAAAAAAAAATCTTTCTTTCATGAAACAACATTTCTTGAGTCAATAAACTTGTTCTAATACATGCAAGCAAGCTCTCTAGTGACCTTAACTATATATAGTTTAGTTCTATTTTGATAATTATTAATATTATAAGATGTCCTCTATAGTTGTAAAAGCTATTTATGTAGGAAAAATATAATTTTATAAGAAAAAAAACTACAATATAAAAAATTAATGAAATTAAAAATATATATCTATCTCCTCTACAAATTTCTAACGTTACATATAATTTAATGGTTAATGTTATAAAAAATGTGTTGTAATGTATGTAACCAAACAATATCAATAAATTATTATTATTCACCATTTTTATAAGAGAAAAAAAAATCGTAACAAATTACAAAATTATAATTTATAAATTAAGAGATATAAAATGTGCTTGTTTATCTTTTTATTTTTTTAGTAATATTAGTTACATCTGAAAAATTATAATTCAATTCATATTAATACAAGTTTTTTAATTTTTTTTTTTTAAAAATAAATATTAATTTTAAATTATTAAATTTGAAAGAAAAAGAAAAGAGAAAATTTTAAAAATAAAAAGGCCCACCTAATTATCCAAATTACATGGCCTAATGGCAAAGCCACCTTAGGGTTTTGATTAAGCATTTCTTTGAACATAATCCTAGTGTCTTTCTCTCAATCGCCGGTAGGCTAATATCAATCAGGGCTTCAAATCTTACAGGGCCTTCTATCATTGTGGTCCCTATCACTTAGGGTTTCTTAACAATATATATATATATATATTTAAAAAATAATAAATTAAAATATATTATTATACTTAATTAAATATTTTAATAATATATATAAAATATAATAAATTAAATATTATAATAAAATATGTTACGAAAATAATTATAAAAATAAACGGTATGGTAGAGATTCGTGAACAATGAAATGGTCTTATGTTAGGATTTGAGGTGTATGACTGTATACAAATATTAGGTTATATATTCTTTTAAATGAAATTTTTTATTATTATGCAATTTAAGAGAAAATTAAATACTTTTTACCAAAACAAAAAATAATAATTTTAAATATCATTTAATTGAAAGAATTAGAAAATGTTTATATTTCACCCAATAAAAATAGATTAATTAATTAATTAATTAATGTAAATATTTAAAGTTATAAAATGAAATAATACATGTAGTTAAAAATAATAAAATATATTTTTATAAAAAATAATTAAAAATATTATTTATTATAAAATATTATGTTATAAATAATATTATTAAATTAATATAATATAACATAATATTATATTATATTATAAAATAATAAAAAATTTTAAAATTTAAAATGTTTGTAAATGAAAATACATTTTATTATATATATTATAAAATATATTTAATTATATTATAATAATATATTTTAAATTTTATTATTTTTTTATAATGTAAAAGCTTCACGCGCGACAAGACTTCAACAGCAGACTGTCAGTGAAAGAAAATTGAAAAAAATTATGTCTGGAAGAGATTTTTTCTGGCATTTTTTTTTTTTAAAACAGCATGTTGCTGTCAAACAGGCAACCCAGTCTGTCGCCTGTCAGACGGGCGACCCGTTACTGACGTGCTTAATCCCTGTTTCATAAATATTTTCTTCTACTCCCTTCCCTTCATAAATAATATTTTTAAACGCTTTTTTTCATATAAACACCCTTGAAAAGATTAGATCAGCTATAGAAAAAATTATATAATAAAAACTCAACTCTATTTTTATTAATTTAATTCATTTTTAAATTTACAAATAAATTCATAAATAAATTCATTAAGTAAACTATAAACAAACTCATTAAAAAAAATTCATAAATATATTTAATAATAAACTTTTATTTATAAAATTCATGGACTAACTTATTTTTTAAAGAATTTATATTACTTTTATATTTTATAAATTTAAAGTTATATTTATTTAAATTTTATTATTAAAAAATAATATGTTATTTAAAATTATAATATAATCATTATAAAATAATGTATTTATAAAATATGATTATTTATAATTTAAACCTAAATTATAATAAAATTTAATATTATTATAATATAAAAAATAAAAAATATATAAAAAAATAAGATGATTAAAATAGCATGTGATTTTCATATTTTTCACTTCAAAATATATAATTTATTTTATATTAAAATAATATGTTATAATTTGCCTCCATCGGTTGGGCTAGTATACGATGGCAAAATCTTGACATTGTATTTGACGTGGCAACATTTTTATTATTTTTAATTAATAATTTTTTAAAAAACAATAATAATAAATTATATATAAATTAGTATATCAAGAATATTTGACAATATCAGAAAATTAAAAATTTAATTTTTTAATTAAGATATTAAAAAAATAATTAAAAATTATAACGGTGTTAGGATTTTATTAGCAAAAGAAATAAACTATTATATACCACTTAAACACAAAATAAATCTCAGTATAAATAAGTAAAATCACATAATATTTTTTTATTTTTTAAAAAATAAATTTAAATTCTCAAATAATATATGTATTCTTAAAGTAAAATAAAAATTGTTATATAACGTTACAAATACTCTTTCAATCATGATAAAAGTAATATAAGAATCAATTTTTAATATATATTTATATTATTTTTTATTTTATTAATATTAAACTTTAAAACATAAAGTTATAACAATTTTCATTGAGTTTTAATTTTAAAGAGATTAAAAGTCAAGTTTTATCTAGCTTAGTTTTTAAATATTAAATAATAAATTCTTTATCAATGTATAACATATTTATTTAGAATGTCTTAAAATCATTTATTCATATAAATTTGAATTAAAATATTTTAAAAAAGAAAAATATTTTTTTATTTAAAAAGTCTTAAAATCATAAAATGCTTTTATAATTAAATATTTTCTAAGTTTTATATTAAAAAGAAAGCATTAATAAATGTTAAATAAAATATATTTTTAATTATATATAACATATATTAAGAAAAAATTATTGATATAAAATAAATGTTCGAACCCCTCCCTGTCTTTATTATTATCACATGTTTTAATTATAGTAAAAAGTATATTTATTTAAATTAATTTTTAAGTTTCTTTTAAGTTTGAGTTTATAATTTGAATTTAAATTTTTTCGATTGAGCTTAAAGTCATTTAATTATTTATGAGTAGAACTCCAACTCATATATAAAGTTTAATTTGAATTTGAATTTAAATTTTTTTAATATATGAGATGATTCGATTCGACCCAATTTTATTGTAGATAATTTTTTTATATATTTACTGCATAGACTAAGAATATTATAGTTTAAATATATTAGATTTCTTTATTATTATTAATATATAAATCATAATTGAAGTTTTTCTACTTAATAAACTTTATAAATTTAAGTTATATAGGTTAAATTCAGTGGTCTACTAAGTATAAATTGAAATATATATGAATGTTAATTGTAATATTTCAATTTTTTTTTTAAAAATCAAAAACTTATTTTTCATCGGTTAAAAAATATAAAAATTTATTAATGTTTAAAAATTAGATTGATTTCATTTTAAGTTCGAATTTTAATGTATTACAAAAAATTTTTTTTTAAAAAAAATAGTTCTAATTGTATCAAGAATTTTTTAATTAAGGTTTCATTTGTTTCACGGAAATCTCATTTTTTTAAAAAATATATTTCATATTTTTTGATATTCAAAGCATTTAAAAAATTTAATTAATTAAAAGTATTTTTTTTTTGTTAAAGGAAAAAATAAATTATTTTAAAAATCACGAGAAAGTCATTTTAAATCTTTATGAAAATCTCTATACATAAATTTAATAATAAATTTTATTTTTTAAATAAAAATAAATAAATTATTTCGTTAAAAAATATTTTTTATAAAAAATATTTTTTATAGAAAATATTTTTTAAATATAATTTATTTTCCATAAATAAAAGAGAGGCTAAAAATTAGAAAGCCTTCACTAGAACAATAAGTTGTCCTACTTATCTGTAAATTTTTCTCATATTAATTACTTTTAAACTTTATTTATTTATGAAAAATAATTTAAATTTAAAAAATATTTTCAATGACAATATATTACGGAGAAAAAATAACTTATTTTTATTTTTTAATTTTAATTTAAAAAATAAAATCAACGTAACAAAATATTAATTTGATCATGCTACATGTCTTATGATTATTGTTATCGTGACGATATTATGACAAAATTGTCACTACTTTTTTTTATACAAAAATTGACAAAATATAAATTTATCAAAATATATTCATATATTATGATAAAATATAAGAGTATATTGGCTAAAAATATATATATAATTTTACATTTAATCACGATTATAATTAAAATTTTTTATTTTAAATTTATTGTAATTGTAGTCAAAATAATTTATTAAATTAGATAGAAAAATTTAAAATTTAATTACGATTATAGCCGAAGTTTTCAATATCATATCTAAAATTTTTAATTTTTTTTAATAATTATAAATAACCATCAAAATAATTTTAATAAGTTTTAAATTAGTGCAAGCTTTTTCTTTTACTATGCCATTAAATCATTTTTTCAAACCTGTGGAACAGGCAATCTACAAAGGAGAGGAGGGAGACTCGATCCCATGACTGGGAGAGAGCCATGTGATGTCTTGGGGCATTTGATTTAGAGGGCCTAGGCAATTAGTGCAAACCATGTGTTATTTATTAACTTTTTAAATATTTAGTTATATATATATAACTAATTCTTTAACTGTAATTAACCATATAATCTAAAATTACTTAACTCTTATTATTTAAATACCTAATTCTTATCATTTAATTTACTATATACCTTAAAAGAATATTTAATCTTTTTTTTGTCTTAATTCCTAATTTAAAACTTTTAGACTTAAAAATTCATTCAAAAAGGGAAATTCTTATCATCTAATTAATTATATATCTTTTAAAATATTTAACTTTTATTGTATTAATTTCTAATTTAAAAAGAATCGGTTATATATATATTTAACTAAATATTTAAAAATACAAATAAAAAACAGTTTGTACCGATTTAAAATTTATTAAAATTATTTTAAGAATTGATTATAATTATAAAAAAAAATAAAAAGTTTAGATATGATATTAAAAATTGCGGCTATAATCGTGATTAAACGTAAAATTTTAGATTTTTATATTCAATTTGATAAATTATCTTAGAGATGGACTATAATTACAATAAATTTAAAATTTATGGCTTTATGATTCAAAATTGATAGTTTTATCTATAATTATAATTAAACGCAAAATTATGGTCTCTTCTAGCCAATAGGCCTAATATAAATGTTAATATTTCATTTTGTTACAAGAAACTAAATTTCTTCTAGCTCCTTCTATATTTCCTAAATTTCTTCTAGCACCATCAATATTTTCTTTCTAACTTTTTGAGCTATTATCAAACTTTTATAAGATTATAATAGAGAGGTTAAAAATGAGAGGGTTTTGTATTTATCATCAATTTTCACTCGTACACCGGTGATAATTAATTTATTAAAAATATTAAAATGATATCGAATATCCATATTATTTTTCTCCATTTTTAGTTGATAAAATTCATTTTTCAAGTATAAACAGTTTGTCAGTGATTTTGACATATACAAATTCTTCAAGTTCTTTCGTAGTATAATTGGAAAAATCTCTTCCGAAGATATTGTACTTTACATCACAAGCTAATTTCAAGTGGATTATCCTTGATCATTATTGGTTGTTTTTCACTCAAACTTTTAATCAATTCTTGTTATACAAGGACATTTTTCACGATATTTTATCATAAATATTTTATTTTTTAATATCTCCTTCCAACTGTTAGAGCTGCCACTAAACTTTTATAGGATTGTGGAGAGAGTTTTACCTTTATCATCGATTTTTACCCTACACTAGCTAATTGAATTAAAATAATCTCAAATATTCATATTTTCTTTTATTTTTGATTGGTATAATTCATTTTCAAATATAAATTGCTTGTAAGTAGTGACTTTGATAGGTAGAAACTTTTTAATTTCTTCCATAATATAATTAAAAAAATTTACTTCTAAATATTATATTTCACATCAAAAGTTAATATCAATCTAATTATACTTACTGCCTTTTATTAAAACTCCTTTATATCATGGTCGGATCATTGCGAATTATTTTTTATTCAAAACTTTAATCAATTTTTGTTACACAAGAACATCCTTTACAATGTTTTGCCATAGACTAAATATTTTTTTCCATTGAATGACTCCACCTCCACTTGTGCGTTCACCATTTTTTACATCACAAATCTCAACTTTAATACTAATTTAATAAGGCCAATTATCCCAAAAAGGCTCCACATTTGCATATATTTATATTTTAATTTAAATATTTTAATTTTAGTTTAATTGATTCATTTTTATATTTTAGTACAATTTTATATGTAAATTTTTAAATTTAATAGTCTAGATGACAATCTAATTATTTAGCTCGCATGCCATATGTATTATTATAATTATTTTTTAATTGATTAATTAATCGAAAAGACCTAATATTTATATCATTTTATATTTTAATTTAACATTTAAATTTTGAATAAATTAGCTCAATAAATTTTATTTTATAATAATAATTATAAATATTTTATAATAAACATATTATTTAATCTAAAATAGCAGCATATACCATATAATTAAAAATAATATATCTATTATAAAATCTTCATATTATTAATACAAAATAAAATCTATTTATGATTTTAAAATTAAATATATCATTTAACTGTAGTTAGTTATGAGTTAATATTATTTTTATATAAAATTAGTTTATATTTAAAAAATAATAAAATATTCTATTTGACATTTTATATGAATTCTTATATTTTAATTTTTAAAAATTGACTAAATTATATCCAAATGGAAACATTAGGCTCAATTAAACTAAAATTAAAATATTTAAATTAAAATATAAAATACTATAAATATTGGGGTTTTCAGTTATTTGATTATTAATTTGTATAAATAATAATAATAATAATAATAATAATGTTAATTACACTATCAAATTGCTATATAAACTATTAAATTTAAAAATTTACATATTGATTAAAATTATATTAAAATGTAAAAATTGAGTTAATTAAACTAAAATTAAAAAATTTTGATTAAAATATAAATACGGGCAAGTATTGAGTTTTTTAAAATGCTAGAAAGGCCTAAAAAAGCTAGAAAGGCCTAAAAAAGCTAGAAAGATCAATCTTCACTTAACAAATGAATGCAACTAATAATTGAAAGTGAAAGGCAATGTCTTAATTTTGTTATTCAAAATGGACAATTTCTTTTTCAAACAGACATTTTTGTATGGTAAAAATAACTTAGTTTGTAATGGATGTTTGTGTTTCAGTATGTAAAAATAATGCAATTTCATTAAATGGCCGTTAAATGAATATTTCAACAAGTACAGGAATAGTGTCACCAAGTGTATCATGCTAAATATAAATACAATCAAACCAGAGACTCAAAGTCGTCATCTGAATATTATCATCTGCTCCACGACGCGAAGGACCAGGTGGAGGATTTCATGATCCATGTTGAGACCGAAAAGAACCTAATGGAGGAGCTGATGAACGCTTTGCCACGAGCTGACTTACGATCTCATTCGGCTTTTGCATTTCAATCTGCATCGTCTCATTCTCTATCTTCATTTAAGCGAACTCCTATTTTAATTCATTAATCTCATTTAGGATTGGTGGTACAGGTGATATCAATGCAGAAGCATGTGATTGTGACTATGACAATGAAGGGAAATATGTAGATGCCTGTGATCTTAAGCATTCACCAGTTGCTTCTTTTGACTTCTCTTCCTAGCATTACAGGAAAGGCTGTCATGATTTCTTACACACATGTATCTTTTTATAACTCTCTCTCCAGGTTCTTCATCAGTTAAATCTTTGATGTTGCCATTGCCAATAACTCGTGTTTTTTTTTTTATTAAACGTGTCCTCCCATAACGTTTCAAGCTTCGATTTGAAGACCACTCTTAATAATATAGTACAATTGTCATTAGTTTTTCAATTTTTTTAATCCAGTATATTGATTTTTACTTTTAGTTTATTCTCAACCGTGCAGCCAAAATGGCTACACAGCAATCTCACTGAAAAAGAAAGAAAGACGCTGACTTATGATGTGCTAAATTACACTGTTAATGAGCAGATTAAATGCACAAGTAGTTTATGCGTATCATTGGACCTTCAACTAGTTGCATCTGTTTTATGATGTGCTAAATTCCCTTTTTGGCTAATAATTTTGGTTGTTTGTCTTTTTCTTACATGCACTTATCCTCCAGATACTCAAGGGTTCTGGTCCAAAACTAATTGATCCTCCAAGATATTGGAAGAAAGTACTGTTCTGTGGCGGGTCAGGGTGACATTTATGACATGAAAATGTTATATGGATTTTATGCTGTTTTAATATTACATTCATGTTCATTTAAGTTCAGTGAATTTGGAAATGGCTTAATTGATGTGATTTGCATGACTAATAAACAAAAGAAGAAATAGTAAATATTATAGAGATATATATTATTTTTGTTAATTCTCGTCATTTCTCAAGTTATAGAGGCATTCCTGGCTTCCGGTTCAGTTCTTCCTCCAGAGACTTTTGATTCTGCAAGTCTCATAACCATCATGTCTTTTGCTTCTGTTTACCATGGGATTCAAGATGATCAAATTAGGATCTCAAGCAATAGCTACAATTTAGACCAGGGCTCTCCAAAAGATTGAGACTTTTCAATAGATGTTACTGAATCCCATGTATTAAGTATTTGGAATGAAATAAGCTTTAATATTTTATAATTCAAAAAAACAAAGAATTATTGGCAATGGCAGCATCATTGCTAACTTATAAGTTAGTAAGAAAGCAATACACACTTGTACCCTTTTTTATCATAACTTATTTATATAAATATAAGCATTAGTAAAATATCTGCAGGTGCACAAACCTGCAGATCGTGCAGGTTCATGAACCTGCAGATATCTTCATGTTAATAAACCTGCAGATTGTGCAAGGTTAACACACATGCGCATCTGCACGTGCACAAACAGAACTATCTTTATTAAAACTTGAGACGTTTTATTTGATTCTGAAAATCACCTTCCACAAGATGAAAACTAAAGAACTTCCAACTATTGTCTATAGGATTCTCCAGATTTAATAGATTGTTAAGAAATTTAAAATAGTAGCCTATCCAAACACCGAAATAATGTTTATATACATATATTAGGATATACAATAATTTTAGTAGTTTTAAAATAGGTAGATACTTTAAACTTGATTACTTAAAATAGATTTAATTTATAAAACAAACCAAATAGCCTCTAATACCATTTGTTAAATGATAAAGACAAATCAAATATAGCAATTCTTTTCGAGCAGTATGCTCTGCAAGTTGCCCATGGCTTTTATTTTAACATGCATGATCCCAAATGACCCATTTGTTTAAGCCTAGGTCCTTTTCCTATTCCTGTAGCTATGGTTTTTGAAATTCTATTCCAGTAGCTTTGGTTTTTGACATAATCCTGTATAATTCCGCATGTCATACATAAAGAAAAACGTTCTACCACAATAATAAGAAGCAACTCAAAGGCAAGCACCAGTTAGCAAGCGCCCAAAAACCCCAAAAGATATATGAAAACAACAAAAGGTCTCTACATATTAACTTTTAATTAAGCCCAGTATAGCAGATTCATTGAAAAACTAATAATGGACGAAGGTAGAGAAATCTAACCTGAAAATTACAAAAGCGCTAGAGGTGGCAGAGACAGCAAGCCACATTGAGAAGAACAACAATGGTCAAGGATGCAACGCCAATGGAATGTGCAGAGAGAGATTGAGAGGCCCTAATTGCAATTTTTCATTCAACTTATGCAAAAGCTGAGCGGGACGAGAAATATAAATCTAGAAATAACAAAGTATCATCTAATTAGTTTGATCTGATTGATTTATTTTCATTCATAAAGGGTGCCTAATTATACCTTCTTCACATTTTCAACATTGACGCATGTAAAATATGAACCAAATAAATTTTTTTATGATATTTGTGTGAAACCAAATCAGCATAAATTCTGCTATTTCTTCTATTGTAAGCAGTAGCAGTAGTAGAAGAATTTTACCTTTTGCTTCATGGCTTCTTCCTTTGACCTTTGAAGAAAGCAAGCATCACTTAATTTTCATGCTAGTATATGTTGATGTTTGGAATGTGTGAAATCTTGCGGCTATATTGATCAGTCCCCTTCTGGTAACATTTTTCTAAAATGGGACACTTCGAGATAATCAAGTCCTTCAGTGGTGCTGTCAAGATGTAGTCCGGCAGTGCCTTCAACAATGGACAGTCCAGAATGCACAAGTACTCAAGTTGTGGCATTATTATTGAAGCATCATTTTCTCCTATTCTCCTTTCCCTTCCATCCCATTTTTTCAATTCTTTCATATAACAAATTGTGAATTCTTTCAACTTCGGAAAGGCAGTAATTGATGACATTTCCCCCTCATCTTTCTTTAGCTCTCTGTTACTAGTAATTTTTGGTATTCCTAGAAATCCATCATCAAACCTTCTCATGCCTCTAATTTCCATTGTCAGTTTTGCAAGGGAGGATAATCTTCCCAAAGAAGGCAAAAATTCACAGCTGCAATCAACGATCTCAAGCTCCTTGAGTTTCGATAAAGACACCATCCAATTAGGGAGTGACATCCCTTTATATGCACCTATGCGTAAATATTCCAAGTCTGAAGGTGCTTGTAATGCTTTAATCAAATCATCATAATTCAATGGTGGCCCTATCTCCTCTCGAGAGAAATCTAAAAATAAACCACCGAGGTTTTTCTTATTCTTGAGATCTGCATTCAGAGCTTCACCAGCATCTACTACATTTCCCAGATTCTTTATCAAAAGATTGCCTTGAAGCTGGTTTAAGTTCTTTAATTCTCCAAGATTAGCTGTTTTAGTTTCATCCTCACCAATAGAAATAATGAAATAAGATAATGTTCGAAGGGAAGTTAACCTCTCTAATCCTATTGGCATGAAACTTACACATGAACCAATCATTTGGAGATGTCTCAAATTTGTAAGCTTTCCCATTCCCTGGGGTAATTTTGTCAAAGATCTACATGCGGTAAGATTAAGGCATTGTAGATTAAATAAATTACATAACTTCTCAGGCAACACCCTCAAAACAACATTTTGAGACAAGTTGAGGTACCTCAAATGTATCAACTTTCCCACTTCACTTGGAATTTCTGCAATGGAAGATTCACTCAAATCCAGAGATCTTAGACACGTCAAGTGCAGGAATAAATCAGGTAGTTCAGCACAAATCAAAGTGCTTCTGGTTTTAACAGAGAGGCTACGCAGATTTTTTGCTTTGTAAATAGACATAGGAAAAGGAAGCCCTTCAGCCAGTATCAAGTTCAAATGAAGAGCTTTTTCATATGAAGACCCAATCCTTGGTTTTTCAGGGCCAAGGACAACCAACCTAAAACATTCATTCTTCGTCAGAGACTGTACAAAGTCATGAACAATATCATGTATCTTGAATGTTGTAACGCTTCTCATTTCAAAATCAATCATTTCTTCTGTTTCTTTAATATCTTGGAAAAAAGAATGAACTACTAAGTTTTCGAAGTAACCTTTACCAACTAGTTCCATCTCTGTTCCCCCAAGATAACCATGAGCCATCCACAACTTAATCAATTCATCTTTCTCCATCTCGAAATCTTTTGGGAATATGGAGCAATACAAGAAACATCGTCTTACTGCAGCAGGTAAATCATAGTAGCACAATAGCAAAGAGGGAAATAAACCTCTTTCTACCTCTTCTAGTTCCCATAATTCACTAGCTAAAACATTTCTCCATTCATCTCTAGTCCTTTTCAATTGCATAAGATCTCCTAGAGTCTTTGCTGCAAAAGGCAAGCCCTTGCATTTATTTGCAAGTTTTTTACCCATTTCTGTCAAATTCTCACATTCATCCTTACCTCTTCCATAAAATGCCACCTTACTAAACAGCAACCAACATTCATCGAAAGCTAGTTCTCTTAGGTGGTGCGTGTAGGTGGATTCCATCTTCTTTGCAACAGTTTCTTTACAACTGGTCACCAAAATTCTACTCCCAGCTGGGGCACCACACTCAAGGGAGAGTTTAAGGGGTTCCCATCCATCTTGAGTCCAAACATCATCAAGGACAAGAAGGAACTTCATTTCCCAATTGAATTTTGAAATATCATGTAAAAGGGATTGCAATTCATTTAAGTTCGGTGAAACCCCAGTAAGGGTCTCAAGGATTGCTTTTGCAATCCTGATTTGATCAAAAAATTCTGAGACACATACCCATATCCTCTTCTTAAATTGACGCTTCACCTCATCATCGTTGTAAACTAGTTGAGCAAGAGTCGTCTTCCCAACTCCTCCCATCCCTACTACGGAGATGACTTGCAGTCCTTCATTTTCTTGGTTTACTTTATGCAACAACTTTCTAAGTATAATTTGCTTATCCTGCTCTCTACCACAAACCCTTGATACATCAACGAAAGAAGTACTTAGCCTCTCAGGCTCTATAATATGCTTATGCCCGTGTTCTTTACTGTGCCTAAAATTGCAAAATGCAGCCTCTTGAGCAATTGCATCCATCCTAGATCGAACTTCTTTGATCTTCAGGGCTATATCATACCGAAACATCACCCGATTGAAATGGAAACAAGAGGGCAAGAAAGAACTTACTTTGTTCCTCCTAGCCGCCGGAGACTTCTCAGTGCTTTCCATTTGCCAGATTGCTGTACTCCACTCATCCAAAATGTCATCCATATCATAAGCAACACCTTTGAGCTTGGCTAACCAATTTTTTACAGTGACCTCGTTTAGTTGTCTTCTCTCTGCATCTTCAAGAACAGCTTGGATAGCCTCAAAAAGGCTAGTGAGCTGTTCAACTTCTCTCTCCACATTCCCGAGTAGTTTCACTCCTTGTTCTACCTCTCGGTGAATGATCTCGGTTAGCTGCTGCAGGATGGCGGAAACAAGCGCATCAGCCATTCTCGACGGCAAGAACAAGATGTGAGAAGATGAAGACACAATTGTAGTAGACTAGGAATGAAGTACTTTCAAACCCGCCCATTTATTTTTGTTTAGGTTTCTATAATATAAGTTTTAAATAGTGCGATATTTATATTTTTAAAATTCAACATTTAAAATTTTTTTAAATTTTAATTTGTAATAATGTGATATTTATATTTTGAAAATTAAATATTTAAATTTTTTAATAATTAATGCATTTAAATTAAAGATTCTTCTATCCTAATTTGGTGTGTTAACTGATTAACTAGAGGATAAATATTTTAAATGTTTAAAATATTTTCAAATTATTTAAATTTTTTATATTGAAAAATTTTATATTATATAAATTATATTTTAATTTTTAAATTTTAGTGCGGTTAATAAATTATTTTTTATATTTTTTAAATTAAAATTTTAAATTTTTTTATATTTAATATGTTTAAAATTATAATTTTTCATCCATTATAAATACGAATTTAAATTTAGAGAAAGATCAAATTTTTTAAAAGTATAATTTTTTTTAAAATACTCTTTATATAAGTTTACCATCTATTAAAGATAATTTAATATCAATTAAAAATAATTAAAATTATAAATATTGAAATATTTTAATAAATAAAAATTAAAAAATAAAAAGTGTTAAAAAAATAAATAATTAAAATGATTAAATTATAATTGATGAGTATGAATTGATTATAGGAGAATTTAAGTGTATAATTTTAAAAAAATAGGAACTGATTCATTAATTATATTAAAACTTAAGTATTTAATTTAAAAAAGATAATAAAAATATTTCTACACTTTGAAGAAAAAAATTTTAATTCATTTATGTAAAAATGTAAAAATTAAAGTATAATTTATCATTTTATTTAATATAAACCATTAAATTATAGACATTTGGCTCACAATTTAAAATAATAATAATCAGTCAAATTGTCATTTGATTATGTTTTTATTTAATGGGTTGTTCAATTGGGTTTGGTTATTTGCAAAAGCCATTGGTTCAATTGTGGCAGTGAAATCGCCAATTGATGTTATGGATCTTGGTGAATAGTTTTTTCCTAGTAAGTTTTTCTAATCTTTCAGAGTATGAACAAGTTTTGAAGGGTGGTCCACAGATGATTGTTGGCCATTATCTGGTGTTTCGGGATTGGTCCATAGATGATTGCTTGGGTTCAGTTGCCTAATTTTTCAATTGAGTATTTTGCTGTTTTTTTTTTTTTTTTTTTTTTTCAGAAATTGGCAATAAAATTTGGTGATTTGTTGGTGTTGATGGTCATACTCTTAGTGTCTCTCATGGTAAGTTTATCAAAATCTGTATAAAGGTGGATCTTTATCCAAGTTTCGATTGCGGCGTCGTATTTGCCGTTATATATGGGATTTGGTATAGAACCAACCCATAGAGATCCTATCATCTTTGATAAGTAAACCCATATTTAAATTTATACTTTATGAACTATAATTAAACTTATGTTATTTCCAAGTTGAAGTTTTAATTATACTCTAATTTTTAGATTATAGTAGTTTTATTTGGTTAAACGAATTTTTTTCAATTACTTTTACTTTAGACAATGAAATTATATACACGGTAAATTATAGGATCTGAAATCAAATTGGATGTCCTTACATATGATCTCCAAGAAATAGTCCAACTCTTTAGGAAATAGGCATTCTTAATTGTACTGCTTCTAGTTTTATATTCTAGACACAAAAACCAAGACTCGTGAACAAATTGCACATTGATCGCTCAATAAATAAGTTAGCTCCCATCCACATTGCTACATGCCTTTTTATTTCATCCAAAAATTGATATGTGCATCATTATTAATTATTGTTTTTCCTGCAGATTTAGGCAATATTCCTATGGGAAAGATATGTTAATCTATATTCTGAGAATATATGTTGTTGATGTAAATAATTATACTCAAGATTAATTTTTTGTGCATGTTAATAGAAATTTTTTAACGCATATTTTATTTAATAATTGATATATTAAGATTGGTAACTCGCATTGCATAAGGGTAGGAAATATAGCATATGAGGCAATAACATAGCATATCATATTTGAACTTGAAAGAGTAAAGCAAAGTGAAAATTACACTATAAATTTTCTTTGTATTAACTACTAATTCTGAACTTCAAATATATCATTGCTTAATTAGAATTTCATTATTCTTATATTTAAATTTAATTATAAAAAATCTATCATGCATGTAAAATGTCCGGTTCAACGGATCAATGCCAAACAACCTTTCACAGCAAGGCTAATAGGCAAAATCTTGCTATTGCAAGATATAGGATTTATGACTTATATTGATTGTGTAGCGTTCAATTACCAAGTACTTAATTTCTCCAAAGAAAGATTACGATTTATCTTACTCAAACTAAAAATGGAAGCCTTTTATGTATGATTATATTCATTTATAAGTATTAATAAAAACTCAGCTGATGGATGGTAAAATATTAGTTTGTAATTGTTTATATATACATAATTTGATGTATGTATAATAAATTTTTTTTTCTTTTTTAATGCATAACTATTATTTTTTAAACTTTTTATCTATGTTTTTTGTTAATGTTTTAAATCGGTTATTTATCTAATAAAATAGCATTGTCAAAACACTTCATAACAAAATAAATGATGAACAAGGAAGAATGATTTCATAAAAATGGAAAAAAAAAATTAAGTCAACTACAAAAGAAAATTTTAAGTGAATGTAGATATATTAAAATATTTAAGTATTATTAAAAATTGAAAGCGAAAAAATTAGAAGGGTGGAGAAGTAAACTTTGGGAGCCAATTCATTGGCAACCACGGAAAAAAAAAAAAAAAAAAAAAAAGGAAAGATGAGCTATTTTTAGAGAGAAGTAGTCTCTCTAGATTTTAAAAATAAACTTTATTTCAAGTATATAGGAAAAAAATAAATAATAAATAAAGAACAAGCATAAAAGAATATGGAGCTAATTTCACTTATACTCATTCAAATATTTATGAAATTTTATTGTCTATAAAAAAAATATATTATGAAAGTACTAAAAATATTTTAATGAGATGCAGTTTCACGACGTTGAAAAAGGTTATTAATATCCATAAATATAACGTTATGATTTAGCTAGAGATACAAAGAGGATTGTACCTTTATTTGTTTAAACTCAGAAATCAAACCAAAACTAAATTAATTTGGTTTTGAGGTACTCTTTAGAATATTATTGATTGAGTTTTTTTTTTAGTAAACAAGAGATCAATTAAAAATTAGTCTAACTCAAAGAAAACAGACTCAGCAGTATTATTCAGCAGTAAAAATCTCAGGTTGGTAGGTGGTTACTTTAAAATTTTGAGCGAGACTCTAATGCACGATGCAAGTGTAGCCATATTTTTGGCATAATAGTTAGCCTCACATGGAATGTGGCTAAACAAAGCAAAAAAAGTTGGTCCGAATAAATTCAAAACAATGGAATTTTCCTAATTTGAGCTACTGGGGGCATCCACAGTAGCTCTATTATCACATTCCACAATAAGCTTACTATATCCCAGAGATTTAGCAATTTTAAGGCTAATCAAAAGGGAGACAAAGAAGCTTTTTAGCCAGCGCCATGTTGAATCCTGAATACTCCTACTCTAAAGGTTCGATGCTCGCTTCTAGATACAGATGCGTCTGTATTCAACTTAGCATAATTTGCAAGGATTCTTTGCCATCATGTCTTGGTATACTATTCAATGCGAAGTTTACATCCATAGCTTCCATGATAGCAAGATGGATGAAAGTTTCAAGGGCTATGGCCTCCTTTCCAAAAATGTGGGAGTTGTGTCATTGCCATAATTTCCAAGAAGACATTCCAAAAAGCAGAGGCCAATAGTCGTCCTGTGAGAATTTGAAAGTTTGTCGTAGATTTTCACATGACTCAGCTCTGCACTAACTGCTGAGCAAAGAACTCATTGCATATGTTTTTTAGAATCAATCTTTTCTAAGCCTGGCACGTGAAAGGACATTCTCTTAAAATATAGAGAGAAGTTTCTTCATCCATCCTGCAAATTTCACGGCGGCCAGAGGCATAAATGTGTCTCCTCATATGCTTAGAATTCGTTAGGATCCTGTTGTGATAGGCAAGCCATAAAAACGTTCTAACTCTGTGTGGCCCTTGCCATTTTCAAATTGCCTTCCAGGTATCATCTCTTGCATTGTCTTGGAGGTCTGAGATTATGGCATACACAGATTTAATGGTGAAATGGCTGGTGCTGGAATGCGCCCACAAAGGGGCGTTAAGATTGCTAGTACAAAAAGAGATGTGGCAGGTCTAAGGGATAACAACACGGACACAAGAAGAAAATTTTCAAGAATTCTCTAATTCCATTGGCCATTGCTTGTTGCGTAACTAGCAACTGAATCATTAAGCATTGTTGAATCTGGAGGTCTAAAGGCAGAATCTGCTAGAATTTGACCATCAGGGAGCCAAGCGTCCAACCAAAAGTTAATAGAATGGCCATTACCCACTGTCCAATGTTGGGAAAAATAAGTGTAAAATAGTAGTGTCAAAAGAGTCGCGAAAATTCTTTATAATTCCTTTTTATTTTAGTTATTAAGGGGAGTGTCATCTCACCTACCACAGTTCTATTTGTTCTTAAGGCTCTTTAGGGGGAATGACTAGTTGGCCACCAGTGAGAGCTGTGCTCAGCTGACCATCGTGGGCTTGAAGTGTTGTCAAGTGGTGTCTCTACTCCTTGTAGATCATCCTCCTATCTGCAAGCGATGTGAGGATTATTATAACGGTTGGGTTGATGGGAATGCATAATTATGATTTTGCCCTTTGAATAAAATAAGTAGTCTGTTCATGAGTTTTCATGGCCAGTTCTTTTCTCTTACGGCTGTTGTGAGGCTTGCAAATGTATATCTCCTGAGGGTTTCATTAAAGTCTTACGTAGTCTTGACTATCGAGATTGTCTGAAATCACAGATTAGCAAGTGATTCTCAAGACTAGCTTGGTTTGAAGGCGTTCCAATCAAGTGTCGCACGGTTCTAAATGGGTGCTAAAATACGGGCTCGTGACATATGGTATCAGAGCAAAGTTTCTATCAGCGAGCAATCTGAATAATAGGATGAGATCCTACTAGAGTGTTTACTACCTAAGAGAAATGGGTTGAGGAGCTTCGTGCTTGAGTCAATGAATGTCCCACCTTAAATAGGCTGACATGGGAGAGGAAGTCAGTCCTTTTCATCATATGAAAAAAAATATAATGAGATACGCATAATGTGGCGTAAGGAGAAGATGTGTGCATGTTGGCTATGGTGGCCATTTTAATCAGAGGTGCTGCACTCTCGACTGTGTGCACTAATTGGAGAAAAAGTAATGATCTAGTTCTGCACACTCCGTTTGATATGTCTTTTGGAGAGAAGGTAATGACTAGGTGTTGCACCCTCCTTTAGTGACCTTTGGAGAGAGAGTAATGATCTCGCAATATAAAGATAAGGGCGAGGATGAGCCAATAGGGCTTGAGGCCATCTAAGAGTCCCAAGATCAGTACCTTCAAGAATGGAGGCAATGGTCTCCTGTGATAGAATTGAGGCAGAGGCCTTTTTGTTAAAATTGAGGTAGTGGCCTCCTATGTTAAAATTGAGGCAGAAGCCTCCTTATTAAAATTGAGGCAGAGGCCTCCTGAAATGGAATTAAGGTAGAGGCCTCCTTGTTAAAATTGAGGCAAAGGCCTCCTGAGATGGAATTGAGGCAGAGGCCTCCTGTGTTAAAATTGAGGCAGAGGCCTCTTGAGATGAAATTGAGGTAGAGATCTACTGAGAATGAGTCGAGGTAGAGGCCTCCTGTGTGTTTTGCAGGAGCTGTGCAGTGACATTGAATGTGATAGACGAGAGACTATGTTCATTAATTCGGAAGTGAACTGGAGGATCAAGTATCAATAACAAGAATTACAAGCTAATTCCTATGAGAAGGCTAATGAAGTGGGCTAGGCTGAAATAAATGAGAGCTACTAGTCAATTCCAATGCGAATGTCTATGAAGTAGGCAATGGTTGAACCTAGAAAAATAAATTTTGTTGTGATGCTTGTGGGGTGGTGAAGGTAAATGATTTCCTCTTCACTATAAATTTATTTCTTGATGTTATGGAAAAAAAAATATTGTTGTATAGACAGGTTGAGAATAGTATTTGTGTATTTGATTAACAACATTAAAACTGTGATGGTAAGTTGGAAGGGAAGATTCTATGGATAGAGATGTTCAACTCACTCCCATGAGATAGTGAGAAGAGATAGAAAGTCAATTCTACTCCATCGACGTAGCATTTGACTTAGAAAAGTATAGGGGAGTGCTGATAACAAATTCAAGATATATCATGGAGCTTAAAACCTTTCTAAAGAAGATTAAAACCTGGAGTAATATAGTGTGGAGCAAGAGATGACGAAGAGTTAGTGGGTTATACTAACCAAGAGATCAAGGAAAGTGCAACTCTCCATATCGTACAGACAGTTGGTCCAAAACAAATGGGCCAAAAAGTTAAATGGGGGAGCGGACAAAAGTGATAGACGTTACCATAATAGTAGTGAGGTGTTAAATGCAAGTTTTGGTGGAAATAGGAAAAGAATGCATGGAAGTCAAGTAACACAATAGTTGTGCAGTTGAGCACAATATGATGTTATCTGTGTGAAAGGCCTCATCAGGTGTTGCAGGATGTTAAAAGAATGAAGGTGATAAATTCTGATGGTGACAATAAAAACTATTTCTAAGGTGACGGGTGGAGATGGAGCTCCAAAGTGATACACTTGAGTGTGATATAGAGTATGAGAGGAAACCCTCTCAAGTCAGTCTGATATGGTGTGTGAAGTTTCAAAATGTTATTTTCAAAACTAATTATTTTGTATGTCCTTGTGTTGTCACAAATCAGGTTCCTCTTTTGTGATGGACTCAACAGATTTGCGTGAACTAATCTTGAAATATAGTGTATAGCTTTCTTGAAACTGAAAAGTGGGGGTAGTATGCTTTTTCTCTAGAATCAAGTCCAGTTTTAGCTATATGGTTGAGTAGAAAAGCAACCTAAGGAGCCATACGGTTGAGAGGAGGATGATAGCAAGAGCAATACTAGTATGTACGTCGAAGAGGGGACTTGAGATTAAGGCAGTGAAATGCTACGTCCCAATGAGGGAGTACCCATCAGTAATCTATTATTATTGTATTAGTATAATTTAATATTTGTTTCTTGTGTAATTTGTTGTAATAAGTTATTTTAAGTATAACCTTGCTATTATAAGTGTCGTATGCGTATGTTGCAGGTTAATAGCGTTGATATCTTGTGTGTGATGTGAGTCTTTGCAAGCAGATCAAAAGTTTTTGATCGGTTTCCATTTACACAACTACTTGTGTGAACAGGTTGGAGCAACATGCCATTCGTCAAAGGAAGATTTCTACAGAGCTATCATCACCCAGAAGTAGTTGTCGACATAAAGGAGAAAAGGAGTACAACAACCAACAAACAAGTTTGTAGAGAAGACTAAAATATTAACCTCAAGTCACATTCGTAGAAGATTGAAGATTTCTAGTACCTTAATTGACAAGATAAATGATTCAGCAAGGACAAGACTTTCGATATGGGTACTCCAGCAAATAACTTTTATGCACCGAAATAGCAGCAATTCTTATGGAGCCAATCAAAAGTGAGGAAAAGAATCGAACATCTAAGCAGGTAGTTGAAGACCCCGGACGAGTTTAGTCGACGAGGACATCGACCGTTTAAGTGGAGGAGTGTCAAGGGCCTAGAGTTTTGGAGTACTAAAATGTAATTTTTCCAATAATGTAATTTCCGAAAAGCAATGTTGGAGAAAATAAGTATAAAATAGTAGTATCAAAAGAGCTGCGACGGTTCTTTATAATTTCTTTTTATTTTAATTATTAAAAAAGAGTGTCATTTCAGACATATTGATGTCTCTTCCTACTGTAGTTCTATTTGTTCTTAAGACTTTTTAAGGAAGTGACTAGTTTGTCACTAGTGAGAATTATGCCCAACTGGCCATCGTGGCTTAAAGTATTGTTAAGTGGTGCCTCTACTCCTTGTAGATCTTCTTCTTATCTACAAGCGATGTGATGATTATTGTAACGGTTGGATTAATGGGAATGTATAATTACAATTTTATTCTTTGAATAAAATAAATAGCATGTTCATGAGTTTTCATAGTCAATTCTTTTCTTTTACAATTGTTGTGAGACTACCTGACGGTTTCGTTAAAGTCTTATGTAGTCTTGACTATTGAGGTTGTCTAAAATTATATATTATAAGGTGATTCTCAAAACCGATTTAGTTTGAAAGCATTCAAATCGAGTGACGCATAATCTCAAATAGATGTTAAAATACAGGCCCATGACACGTTGAGCGATTAGACCCATCTACTTCCGCTAAAGTGAGAGATTGGCCATGATTTACGAGTGCTGTGATTTCCACATCGGATTCAGTCTTTTGTTATATTAACATTATATATATTTTCCACAGCTTTTAATTCTGGTGCACTTATCCATTTTGTCATAATTGCGTTTTCATGGAGAAATAATAGAGTTGCTTGCAGACTCAACCAAGCACCATATGTCACGTTCGCTTGCAGACTCAACCAAGCACCATATGTCACGTTCTGCTATTATTATTGTTAGTGGAATAAATGACAAATTGCATTTTAGTGCTCAGCTAATTTATAGATCATATGAAATTCCAAGACCAAACTATAAAATGTCAACTTCCATCATATATGGCTAAACTTCTGCAATCACTATTTCCAGCATCTACATTAGAAAGCACCAAAACTTTACATCTCAAATTTATTGTTCCTTTGACTTATTTCCGATCTCATCAATCTCGGACATTGTTAGTATCAGGTAAAATGGGTACTATAACCATAAAATAAAATAAAAAGGTAAATTCATACTCTATCTTCAGAACCCAGTTCACTAAAGAGGACTTCAAAATCTCTACGTTTCATTCTGTGCTTGTAACTAAGCATCCTAGCCTGTCCTAATTTTGTATTGGACACTACCTGTTTCACTGTAGTTCTTGCTTCTCTGCAGAACCAGGTAACCAGAAAACATGTTATTAAACAGAACAGAATTGCATGATAGCATGAGTAATATTGATATGAACTACAAAAACTGACAATTAAATGACAGGTGATTCAATCCCTTAAATTTCATGAGCTTCTCATCCAATTTGAGAACTGTCTCGTCAAAAGACCAAGTAATTTGCAGATCTCTGTTTTAGTAAAAAATTTCAGTAAACTACCAATGAAAAGCCACTAGAAAGAAAATTTGCTTGGAATATACTCTGTTTTGTCCTCTGTTACAGATTTACCATACAAATAAACTGGACGAGAGGGAGAGAAATGGAAGAAGCAGAAAATGATTCAACAACAGAGCAGCATATTGCTTCAGTACATAACCCCTTAATTCGCGCGAGAGAGAGAGAGAGAGAGAGAGAGAGAGAGAAGAAGAAGGGGGGATTCAACAATAGATAAAATTGCTCCAATGCAGAACCCTTGGTTCATGGTTGCAAGTTTTGATTTATCCTCTGTGCAGAGGAATAATAATGACATTCAAGATCCTTGAGGCTAGCAGAAGCCTCCTCTCCAATTCTAGCTAACATGGCATCAGTTTTTTCTGATAGTTGATTAAACTCGACTATTCTTCGGTCTACATGATCATTCAGAGATGCAAAGCTCGAAAAGATTGCCGTCTGCTTAAGCTCCGACACCAACTTAAGTAAAGAGTCAGCTGCTTGAACCTGTTCTCAAGAAGTATTTAAAATAAATAATCCAGCCACTGTAGAAAAGTATTCAGAAATAGCAAGTAAAAATGCTCTCGAAAGCTTGCCTTCATCCCTCATTCTAATTCACATGCTCATTAAGATGCAAATCATATATTTTCACGCTGCTGCAAAATCATGTTTTATGCCAAACGTTTCTTTCACGTTAAGCAAAGTTAACCTTTACATCCTCAAATAAAAAAGAAAGTTTAAAACTGCATCCCAAATTTTCTAGAGTCTGACAATCTTGTGAAGTTCTTAACCAAATACTCCTCCGTCCCATAATTTTTGTCAAAGATAATACTTTTTATTAACTTTCCAATTATACTCATCTTAAAAACATTAAATTTTATTAAATGTTTTGAATATTCATTTAGAAAAATAACAATATATGAGAGGTTTTGAAAATAAGATAAAACTAAACACAGTTACAATAGTCAATTTACATGTTAATATAATATAAAAAAAAGAAAAGTGGATAATAATTTTAGAACAACAAAAAAAAAAGATGAATAAAAATTATGGTACGGAGGGAGTAATTCAATAATAATGTATCTCTAGATAAATCACACGCTTAGTTAAATTTAAGTACACTATACGTTCAGCTGTTGCTGTTTGTGTGTGTGTGCACACACACAAGAGAGAGAGAGAGAGAGAGAGATATGCTGTTACCATCCTGGCTGCACGCATTTCCATCATAAAAGCCTCTTGTGAATTTCTAACTGGCAGCTCATTGACCTGCAAACAGCAAAACGCATTTTGAAATTTTACATCTATATATTGGGATGCAACTTTAGTTATACCCTTGCAATTCGAATAAGTACAAAGCCCCAGAAGGTGGAAATAGAAAAAAGGAGAGCAAGACAATCAGTTTCATATTGATTATTGATACTGGAATTAAATTTTCACTGGACTTAAATGACTTCTTTCAACCATCTTCCAAGTGTGATTTAGAAGGGTTGCTATCGTCCCAAAATTGAAATTTTGGTTAAATGGATGGGTCTTTCTGAAGAGAATGCCACATGGGAGAATCTTTGGCGATTTTCTTGAACAGATCTGCACTTTATCCTTGAGGACAAGGATTCTCGAAGGGGGGAGGATTGATACAAGAAGTGGAAGAGTGAACATGGCAGTTATGAATCATGCTGTGAACATGGCAGTTAGCTGGTTTTGATTTCCATATTCTGCATTGTTTCCATTTGCTGCATTAATTGTTATTTATTGCATTTTCTATTTTTTTCTAGTGGTTCCTTGATTATGGGCTAGTGTTTAACATGGGTATGCCCATTTTCTGCAGTAGTAGTCTTCATAAAAAAAACTGGCTTATAAATAGTTGAGTGTAGAAATTGGGAAAATAAGATCAATTACTTTGCTCTCTGTTCTCTCTTTTTCCTCTTCTAAATTCTGCTTCTCACCTAAATTCTATATCAAAGTAGGTCATTGTAATTGTGATACAAAATTATAAGGGAAAAAAATATTTGCTTACTGAGGCACAAAAGACAAAGAACCCATCTAATGCCTTAGAGGTGAACAAGCAAGAGAGTACTAGTTTCAAACAATGCAAGTTGGCATTATTTGACATCCTATCATCTAATTCTCTAACCATCAACTATCTATACGTCCACATCTAAGCATGGTTCAAATATCCAACTCCCATGTCAACAATTGCACTAGACACCTAACTTGTCTGTTGCCATTGAAACCAACTATATGCAACTTTGCGAAGGATGTTTCTCATGAATCCCAAACTTTCTAGTGTAAACATCAGAAATTTTACAAGACAGTAACTTTGCATATAAAAGAAAATGGTACAATAGAATGGAAGAGGAGAAAGGGGGCGGGGGAGCAAGCTTTTCAATCTCTTTAAACAATTTACACTAAAGAAGAAATCAATAAAACATCATTTTTACTCTCTTTCAAAAATTGAAGCTCAAGAAAACATGAGCACAAAAATAAATTTTCAATCTTCATTAACAGTTTTTGTTCAATAAATAATTCACACAGAAAATTACTTTCCAATCTCTTATGACAATTTATGCTCAAGAAGAAATGGAATCAGCCCAGTCAGCAACACATATGAAACATGTTGAAGCAGCATACTGAACTCAAACAGGCACTAATGGTTAAAGGTCATACTCAATATGATTATTGATGAATCAGTTCCAGATTTCAAAATAGGGGAGAAGCAAATCTAAAGAACTACATAATAGAAAACCATAATATCCTAATAAGCAGGAAGGCTAAAAGCAACAGGTATTTCACCTAAAAGTAAACATCAGCGGTCTTGGACTTGTTCTCTTCTCATGATGTAGTAAAGATATTGGACATAGGGATGGCAACGGATCGGGTATTTTCGGGTACCCGATCTGACCGAATCCTAATAGAACGGATTTGGGTAGTTATAATCGGGTTTTGGATGGGTTCGGGTTTTAAAAATAATACCCATTGCGGGTTCGGATCGGATTCGGGTTTTATGTACAGGGTACACACTACCTGAACCCGTTTATATAAATAATTAATTTAATATAAAAAATATATTTTACAATAATATTTATAAATTTTTTTTATATATTTTTATTTAAAAATTTAAATTTAAATATTCTTTAAAAATATTAGATTTTTTAAATGAAAATTATTAATGAAAAATATTTTTTATATAAATTATTAATTAAAATATATAAGATTAAACGGGTTCGGATTTTATTCGGATAATAATAATCTGGTTTGGGACGGATTCGGATAGTTTAAATTAATTTTTAATCGGGTTCGGAATGGGTTCAAATATTACTAATATAAATCGGGTTCGGGTTCGGATAGTTTAATTTTCGCGGGTAACTTACCCATTTACATCCCTAATTGGACAGAAGAGAAAATCACTAACAGTAATAAAGAACATTAGGAATTAAAAGAAAAGGAATAAGATACCCGGGCAACGTTGACAAGGTCAGTAAAATTGTTGACAATGTTGGCTATATCTGTTTCCACTCTCTGCATCAATGACTTCTGCTTTTGCACAGCAGCTGCAGTGGCTGCAGCTGTTGGCCCGCTTCCACCTCCTCCAGCACCCCCTGTTCCTACTACTCCACCTTTATTCATTTTTCAATTGGCAAAGAATGCTGAAACAAAACAATCAAGACAAAAGAAGAAAGAAGATGAATCAAGCTTTAATTTTGTGGAAATTTAGGCCTACAAAACTTGAAAGGAAAAAACAAGATCAGTCCTGACCAATAACCCACAAGGACACAACTTTTCCTTATAATTTTTTGTATGTATTACACATCTAGTTTGCATAAAAAAATCATTTGGAATTATACAATACCAATTCTACTAAACTAATTACTTTAAACCAAACTCCACAACAAGTTTTAAATGTTTAAGTACTTCATAAATAAAGAGATACTTTTTTCAAATCCAATGCGCTAGGTATCCATGCCATCAAGGTATCTAACTTTCAAATCTAATACTTTTTCAAGGGAACACCAACATATATAACCTATAGAACTTCTCCTAATCATAGCACCTGCTCACACTGTTTTGAACTAAATTCAAAACTGCAAATAGGCAGGGGAATAAACAACTTGAAAACTGATAGGCCTCCAGCAGCTTCACAAGGTCCAAAGCCCTTCAAGGTATATTCTAGAATATAGAAGAATCAAAGGCCATGACTTAGAAGATTTGGACGCTGGCAGAAGCAGGTGAATTATGCCAGCTGGAAATACAGGAGAAAGAGGATGATTTTTAATAGGAGAGTAAAACATTGCAGAAGACATCTTGAAAAATTTGTAGTTTCTATATTTCTCTTATAGAGGGGTAGATATTCTGCTCGGAATAGGGTTCCTGGTGGTCTCTTGGCCATTCTTGACCGGTAAACAATGGGTATTGAACATTTCAGTGATATGGGTACTGTGTATTTCAGTGATACTGTGGATTTTAATTAATTTTTCTCTTAATACAAGCCCTCTTCAATCTTATTCCTCATTATTCACTGTATAGTATTATACAAGTCCTTACTCTAACAAGTTGATGCTACCTGACATTTTAAAAGGACTACGAGCACGAAAATAAAAACAGAAAACTGATAAATTCAGATTTGAAGAAATGTATTCATGGATGCAAAGGATTGGCTTATACCCACACTGGTCTTTGAAGGAATCGATCTGCAATGTGAAAACAGCGGTGTCGAGGAGAGGCAGCTGGTTTGGAATGCCGAGATGGGACGCCAAATGTATAATTCGAACCAGCTGAAAGAACCGCTAAAGGAGTGATTCGAACCGAGGCTCTAGCAGACATGGACCACGAGAAGGAGGCGTTGAGTCCACTGCTTCGGCATGGCTTCGGGTGCCCCGCTTTGTGAACGGTGGTACGTTGGCGATGGAGGATCTCTCGGTGCTACACGGGTTGTGCTACTGTGACCTTCGATTGGGGATATTTGCTGTCGCGGGATGGACCGACGGGGAGCTGGTTGCCTGAAGGAGAGGGTGGAGAGGACCGCTGAAAAGATGGGATGGCGTCGGAGGGGTTCTGCTGCGCGAGCTAACAGCGTCTGAGATGGGTTGAGGCTGTCGGCGTGGGTATGGATCTATTACTGTCTCGATTGAGATTAGTACGCTTGAAGCTATGGGGGCCTCCTTTCAAAGAGCTGTGCGTTAAGGGGTGAAACGGCAGGCTCTCGAGGCGTTTAGGGAGAGAAGAAAGAATTTATTAGGGTAATTTTCACTTGTGCTGGAGTGAGCAATCGGTGGGGTGGGTTTAAAATTAAACTGGATTTAATAAATTAAAAATTAAAATTTTATTATTTATAAAAATAAAATTAATTGATTTTAATTAAAAATTAAATTGAATTAATATGATTTAATTCAATTTAATTTAATTATTTAAATTTTTAATAAATTTTTTATTTTTTATAATTTATTTTTAATATTTTAAAATTTAATTAAAATATTTTAATTTTAATATATCTAATTTTATTATATTATTAAAAATAATATATTATTATAACTAATCGCTTCAATTTAATTTTTTTTCTATTTAAAAAGAAATAATAAAAATTTTAAAATTAAAAATTAAAGCAAATCAAAATTAATAAAAATTAAACTAAATTTTTAAATAAATTTAATTTAATTAATTTTTTAATTTAAATCAAATATTGGTCCGCTAACAATGAGTTTTGACTGCTGCCTAATAACTAATTTATAATAAAAAAATATTCAAACTTGAATTTTGTTAAACTCCAGAAAGATAACGTGAGTTTTACATTGATATAATAAATAAATTTTTCTCATATTCTATCTTTTCAATTATTAATTTTTATTTAAAAAAAATTAAATTGGTACCAATTGTCAGACTATTAATTTATCCACGTTTTTGTTTGTCCCATTTTAAAGTCATGTTCAATTATTTGGGCTTTTTATAAAATTAGGGGTATGAAAAAAATTATTTGTACATTTAGGGTTGAAGAAAAATTATTTATGGATTTGGGGTTGGACTATCGGGTGGCAGCCGAAAAGAGAGTCTAGCGCCTATTTGATAGGCGCCAGTGCCCGACGCCAGAGCCCGGTGCCATTTAGAATGGCACTAGACATTCATTTTTTTTTTTTTTAAGAATGGTCTGGCGCCATTTAGAATGGCGCCAGCCATTTAGAATGGCGTCAGCCATTTAGAATGGCGCCAGCCATTCTTTATTTTTTTTAAGAATGGTGCCAGCCCTTTTTATTTTAAGAATGGCTTGACGCCACTTATGTTCAGATCTCACAACCCATTAAATAATCTTAGTTTCAACCAATTCTTAACTATAATTGAAGAAATCAGCCACTCATTGACTGGATTGAAAACATAAAATTAAAAGGAAAAGAAAAGAACCGAAATTGAAATCTTGAATTCTGCCTCCCTGCGGATTTTGCCGATTTGAGGAATTGGAATTCTCTTCCCGTTCTGTCTGTGAAAAGCTCTTTAAATAGAGTAGGAGAGACACCCTAAGTTGGAATTTTCGGTCCACGTGCGAGAGCTGAGGCGCGAGTGGGTCCACTTGGTCCGTGTGCGGGAGAATGCTGAAGATGAGTGGGCTCTGTCCTTGTTGAAGTGGATGGTTGGTTGTCCTTAAGCGGGCCCTTGGCCCACGTGAAGTGTTGGCCGTGTGTGTGAATGGCGAGGAGTTCGGTCCAAGGTAAATTGTGTGCATGAGTGGGCTGTTCGGGTGTGGCCCCATCCCGTGAGCCTGGTCCTCGTGAAATGCTTTAGTGAAGGCGGGCCATGTTGCGCTGCCAGGTGTAAGTGGCGTCAAACCATTATTTTTTTTTATTTTTTATTTATCTTTTTTATAATATTATTATATAATTTAAAAATTACTTATATTATTTAATAATATTACTGTATTATTTTATTAAAATAATAAAAATTTTATCATTAAATAAATATATACAATATTATTGAATTATTTTTATATATCTAATTACAATCGAATTGTTTTTATATATCTAATCACAGAATAATATTAATTTTATAATTATGAAATTATATATTACAGTAATTTTTTATTTAAAATTAATAATAAAATTTATTAAATATTAATATATTAAAATTATAAAAAATATTTATTATTATAAAAATATCTAATATTATCTAATTACAATAGAAGGTGCTTAGATCGCTAGTACGGAAGTGTCAGGACTAGGGGTGTAAATGAACCAAACCGTTCGTGAGCTATTCGAGGTTCGATTCGATAAAAACTCGACCGAGCTCGACTCGATTTCTAAACGAGCCAAACTCGAGCTTAATTTTTAGACTCGTTTGGTAAACGAGCCAAGCTTGAGCTCCATAGTATTCGGCTCGTTAAGGCTCGTGAGCTCGACTCGTTTCTGAGTTCATGAGCAGGCTCGCGAATAGGCTCGTGAACAGTCTCGTTAAGCAAACTAAAATTACTATCATAAGAGAAATAAACTCAAACCCTGCATATACTTTAATGAGCCAAATCTAAATTTTTTAAAATTCAGCTCTATATAGTTTAGTTACACTCTTAAACTTGCATATATTTGGATCATTGAGATTTAAAAACTCATCTTTATAAGTTTACATGCTAATTTGTAGATATACTTATTTAACTAAAATTATTTTAGTTTTAAACTTATTAGTTTTAAACTAAAACTCATTATATATGTAAATAAATTAAATTACTCGTAAACTATTCGAGACTCAGCTCGATTAAAGCTCGACTCAGCTCGATAAAAGCTCGACTCGTCTAAACTCGTTTGCTAAACGAGCCAAGCTTGAGCTTCTTAATACTCGGCTCGAGTTCGATATGAGTAAAGCTCGAATTCGGCTCGAGCTCGAAAAAAATTTAACGAACCAAGCTTGAGCTCTTCAAAGCTCGGCTCGGCTCGGTTCGGTTCGTTTACACCCCTAGTCAGGACCCCTCTTCACGTTAGGCGACCATTTAATTTCTCCAGCACGCATGCGGGCAGAGCTGCAAATTGACTGGGCTTGCTGTCCTTCTTCAAGTCACATCACCGGGCTGGACTCCTCGTGCTGGACCCAGACTCGCGGGCAGTTCGATCTGCCCCGTGTTTGTCTGAATCAGGACCGAAGATGCAGGACCGGCTAAATGAAGTGGATTTCTGAGACCTTAGGCCTATTTCACTTTTTCGGGTTTAGCTTCCCCTAGAGTGAGAAAAGTCTAGCGGTTATCAAATTATATAATAATATATTTCATAACTCTCCAAAATATTAGGACATTAATATTATTCTGTGATTATATACTACTGCATATATAATAGCAATTCAATAAAAATAAATTTAATTTTTATAATTTTAAATATTTATACACTTGTATATTAATTAATTAATATAATTATAATATTTTAATAAATAAAAAAAATAATGGCCTGGCGCCACTCTAAGTGGCGCCAGGCCATTCTTAAAAAATAAAAAATAATGGTCTGGCGCCGCTTTAAGTGGCGCCAGGTCATTCTTAAAAAAAAAAAAAAATTGGCTGGCGCCATTTGGAATGGCACCAGGTTCTAGCGCCTATCAAATAGGCGTCAGGCTCTCTTTTCGGCTGCCACCTGGCAGTCTAACCCCAAATCCGCAAATAATTTTTCAACAACCCTAAATCCACAAATAATTCTTCTCCCACCCCTAATTTTGTAAAAAGCCCCAATTATTTATAAACTCTTTCATTTTAGGACATCTAAATCTCCTTCTGTTTCTCTCCCTCTCTCTCTCAAATGTCTCAAGTCTCACATGGTATTATCAGATATACCATTTGCTACCCGTACGGTGCAGGTTGTGCGAAAAACTTCTTTGACAAACAAAAATTCAAGGTAGAGATTTCTTAGGTGTCTCTTATATAGATAAGCAATCTTTAAAATATATTCTTATAAGTTTTTTTTTTAATATGATTGGAGGGATGAAATTTAATAATGTAAGAAAATTTTTTTATGATTGACAAATAAAAAGAGTTTGCTTTATTTGAAAAAATTAATTTTTTTACATAATGAGCATAAAAAAGATAAACGCAATGAATAGAATAAAATAAACGAGTTATAAATTAGATTATTTGATTAAATTAATTAGGCGTTTTCACTTAAAATCCTAACTTGCAAAAATAAATATTAAAATATGATTTAATAATATCATGTTAATTTTCTGGAGCTCCGTCATCCTCCATTAGGAATATATAGTTTATCCCTACCTGAATCTATTAGTCTTTTTTTTTTTTCTAAATTCATAATTGCTCCATAAAAAATCATCCTTGATTTATAGAAATAAAGGGTATATTCAGAGTTTCAGAGCACTAGATCTAATAGTGAAAAATTAAAGAGAGATGAAAGGTTAGTATTAATTTAGAATAATATTATTTTATCTCTTTTTTATGCAAGATTTTAAAATAAAACTATTTTACAATTTTACTAACATGCTAAAATACATTGGACCCTTTGAAATCTTGCAAAAGATTGGGAATGTATTGTACAAGCTGACCTACCTGCTTCAATGGAGAGAATCCATCCGGTTTTCCATATTTCCATGTTACGGAAGTTCATGTCAGATCCAGGCAAAGTTCTTAGTGAGCCTGATGTGGAGATCCTAGGAGATCTCACTTATGTTGAGCAGCCAGTGCGGATCCTAGACACGCAGATCAGAAAGTTGAGGAACAAGGAAATCCCGATGGTGAAAGTCCTTTGAAATTACCACAATATGGAATAGTGTACCTGGGAGACACGGGAGTCTATACTCCAGCAATACCCTCATCTCTTTTAAAGTTAATATCAATGTGTTTTTATGTGTTTATGTTCTTTCTTTGCATGTAATAGTTGTTGAACATTCGGGGATGAATGTTCTTAAGGGGGGAGAATGTAATACCCGGCTAGACCCCGGCACCAGAATCCCTGCTTTCCGGCGGAATCTCGGATATCGAAACTCTCTATAAGGATAAAATCATGTTTTTCTAAAATGTTTTCATGTGTTTTAAGGTTTAAAGTAAGAAAGAAAATTGAGTTTTGAAAGAAAATATTTTGGAGGAGAAACCCAGGTTCGGCCGCCAAACCTCATGTTCGGCCGCCGAACATGGTGGAGTTGCGGAGGCACTTTTGGCTTCCGAAGGTGATCTGGCCAGCCACCTATAAAAGGCCCCCTGTCCGGAAATTGGCGAGTTTTCTCTCTCTATTTTTAGGCAAGGTGAGTCTCCGCCACCCCTTTTGTCAATTTTGTGTTTTCTCCTCAAATCCTTCAAGTTTTAACAAGTTTTAACTTGGTTTTGAAGATTTTTGAGCTAAGAACGAAGTTTTGAAACTTGGAGACCCCGGAGCTTGATTTCTCCTATCTCCGAGTTTGGATCGCCTCTCCTCTTGAAGAGTAAGTGGAGATCCTACCCTTCTTTTATGTTTTATAAAGTTTTGAGAGGTTTTAGAGAGTTTTAATGCATGTTTAGAGTAGTTGTAGAATGTTAGGGTTATGTTAGTTAAATGATGAAATGTATGTGTGATGTATGCTAAATGTGTTGATGTTGTTGGGGTTTAGGCTAGTTTGAGACCCCTATATGCTTGTGGAAGTGTTTATGCATGCTTGGGAGTGTTGTGCATGAGTTTGGAGGGTATGGGAGGCAAAATGTGCATGAGAGGCTTAAGTTCTGCCATTCTGGAAGAACTCAGGTTCGGTTGTAGAAGCCATGTTCGGCCGCCGAACCTGCCTGTGGAGGCATGCTTTGGCTGCCGAACCCTGCCCCCGAAAGTTGGACTTTCGGCTCTGGAGGGGAGTTTCGGCCGCCGAAGGTGCCGCCGAACCTACCTGACTTTCGGCTCTGGAGGGACTTTCGGCCGCCGAACCTGCTGCCGAAAGTGCCATGTTCAGCCTTCCTTTGCATGATTTTTATGATTGTTTTATGATGTTTTAGGGAGTTTCTGGGGAGATGTTTAGAGTTATATTAGAGCATGTTTGGTCCCTCATTTGAGTCCACCTGTGTAGGTTCGGACCCGAGAAACCGAGGACCCCGGCAGTGAGATAGCTGCTTTAGAGTCTTTCCAGAGTCAGCCTGAGGTGAGTAGAATAGATTTTTATGTTTTAAAGTAAATAAATTTTGAGCATGTTCATGTATCACGATTGTCATGATATGTATTAGGTTGTTTTGTATTAGAATTCACGAATGTGACGCATTGCATAATATGATGTTGATGTGGATTGATGTTGGATGATCCATTGGCCCTTGATATGTTATGATATGATATGGTATGGAAGTCCAAGTCGAGGCCTATTCTACGCCCCTGGCACATTGGAATGTTATGTTATGTTATGTTAAGAGAAAGATCAGGTCGAGACCCATTCTACGCCCCTGGCATATTGGATATGGTAGAGGGTCATTGATGACAAGTCCATCCTTGATGTGAAGTATTTGTGTTGTGATGCATTTCATGAAAGCATGAATTTTAATATACTGTTTTACTATTCTGCTCACTGGACTCTAGTAGCTCACCCATTTCCCTTAACCCCCAGGTTTGCAGGTTCGGGATAGAGCAGGAAGTCAGCAAGAGTAAAAAAAGTCTGATGTATGTAATAGTTAGTTGTGGACATGAATGACATTGTAATGTAAAGTATTGTGCAAAATGTAATGAGTATTATAATTGTGCATGACCCTAGTGTGTATGGTTAATCCCTTTTGTTCATGATCATTAAGAAATATTTTGTATGTTGTGATATGTAAACCAAGCTTGATGTATGTAATGTTGACCCAACTAGAGCATTTGATGAGAGCTCTAGTATGAGAGTTTTTATGTATTCAGTATTAGTGCATGCACAGGTCAAGCTTGGTAGATGAAAAAGTTTAAAGTTTTTATGTAAATGTATGATCATGTATGGGATTTATCAGGTATGACAGGTTGTATGCTAGGCTTGCTACGGGTCCCGGCGACCTTAAGTCGATCTGGATCCTAGCGCCAGTAGCGGTCCGATTTTGGGTCGTTACAATCTGGGTCAAGGGAGTTTGTAATCGTAGCAGTAGATCATTTCAGCAAATGAACAGAAGCTGAGACAGTATAGTCCATCACTACCCAGCAAGCAATCTCCTTCATCAACAAAAACATATTCACCCGATTAGAAATATCAAAAATAACAATCACCGATAATGGAACTCAGTTTGCAAGTACCAGGTTAAAGACTTTGCAAGAAATGAGAATTTGACTTAAGGTTCAACTCAGCCTATCACCCCCAGTCTAATTGTATGACAGAGGTCACAAACAGGACCATCTTACAAGGGCTAAAGAAAAGACTCGACCAAACCAAAGGCAACTCGCCCGAGGAGTTACCTCACATACTATGGGCATACAAGACCACTTCTAGAATAGCTATAGTAGAAACGCCATTTTCCCTTGTATATAGGGCCAAGGCAATCATCCTCGTAGAGGTACAAGTAAGCAGCTTTAGGACACAACACCCTGAAATTTTAGGAGATCCCAAAGAGATGCACTTCAACTTAGACTAAGCCGAATTTGTAACAGCCCGGAAACCGAACTGCTACCGGCACTAGGATCCATATCGACTTAAGGTCGCTGGGACCCGTAGTAAGCCTGCTATACTGTCTGTGTACCTGTGAAATCCCATACATGATCATACATATTCTGTCAAACCATTAAAACTTTTCTTTACTCCAGGGCTTAACCTGTGCATGCACTATTTCTGTTCTATCAACTCATAATGTTAAGCCTGGTTTTCTCATATACATTAACAATAAAAGAAACATACATAAACTGATCATGTGTCTACAACAAGGGATTACTCTAACTGATCAAGCACAAGTCTATACATCTTATTACACAACTACAATCTCTTTACATGTACATGTCCACACTAGCTATTACATAACTCTTATTCTTCCATACCCTGCTGCACTCCCTCTGGACTCTGAACCTGCAAACCTGGGGGATAGGGGAGAGGGATGAGCTATACAAGCCCAATGAGCAGAACTATAAACCATAATTTGAAAACATGATCTCGTGGAATGCATTACAGTACATCATCTCAGGGATAGACATGACCACCAAAAATCCCAATGAAAGGATGCCTGGCCTAGCCAGGTCTTATAACCTCAGTCTGCCTGGCCCGGCCAGGTCTTACAACTCTGCCTGCCTGGCCCAGCCAGGTCTTACTATCTCTGCTGCCTGATCTAGTCAGGTCTTACCTACAGATGGCTGCCTGGCCCGGCCAGGTCTTATAACAGAGCTTGGGCTATTGAAGTCACCTTGGTCTATCCACAGCCTCATATACATCGTATTATGCAATGCGTCATCTTCGTGAAACTAATGCAATCATCCTATTATAATCTTATGATGCATGACATATGCTCAAAGCCGTTTAGTTCTAAAAAGAGAAGTTCCACTCACCTCTGGCTGACTCTGTACTAACTCTGCAGGTTCTGAAGCAGTGCTCACTGCTGCTCTCTGGGGTTCCTCTGGTCCGTACCTACACAGGTGGACTCAAATGAGGGACCAAACTAACTCAAGAACATCTCTAAGAAACTCCCCAAAAACCCTCTACAAGATCCCCAAACAATCACATAAAACATGCAAAAGAAAGCTGGACAGGGTACTTTCGGCGGCAGGTTCGGCGGCCGAAACCCCTCTCCAGAGACGAAACTCCTGCATGTTCGGCGGCACCTTCGGCGGCCGAAGGTCTCGTCCAGAGACGAAACTCACACACTTTCGGCGGCCGAACTCCCTCTTTCGGCGGTCGAAAGTCCCTTTCTAAACCGAAAGCCTAGCTTTCGGGGGCAAGTTTTGGCAGCCGAAACTGCCTCCACAAGGGGTTCGGCGACCGAACCTGGTTTTGCCCGCTGGATAGAACCCTGCTCTGTTTCATGCAAACCTTTCCCCCAAACTTACCCAACATGCATATCAACTACTCCCAACTAGCACATACCATAAAACATGCATAAAAGGGCCTAAAACTCACTTATAACCCCAAGAAACATATCAAACAACACTTAAACATGCTTAAACACAAAATCATGCAAAACCTTAACCAAAACCCTATTCATGCATACTATCCATACAACTCCCATAAAACCTTCAAAAATCAGTAAAAGAGGTTCTGGATCTTGACTTACCTCTTCCAAACAAGAGATCAAGTGATCCTAACGTGGAGATATGGAGAAATCTCCTCACAACTCTCCAAACTTCAAAACTTGGTTCTTTTGCTCAAAACTCTCAAAACCTTAAAAAACACATGAAAACTCTTCAAAACCTTACAAGATTTGAGCAAGATCATGAAAGTCAACTAGGGAGGGTGTTGGACTCACCTCTGGCTGAAGATGGAAGCAAAATATCATCCTTCCACCGACTTGGCGCCCTTTTATAGGTGGCTGGCCAGACCACCTTCGGCGGCCAAACGTGAATCCGAAACCATGCAAGGTTCGGCGGCCGAAAGTCACCTTCGGCGGCTGAACTTGTCATTTTCTCCCTTGGCTCTTTTCTTTCAAAAACTCATTTTCCTTTATACTTCAAACCTTAAAACAAGTCAAAATACATAAGAAAACATATGTATTACCCTTCTCGAGGGTTCCGACACCCGAGATTCCACCAGACTACAGGAATTCCGAGGCCGGACTCGAGCCGGGTATTACATTCTCTCCCCCTTAAGAACATTCGTCCCCGAATGTTTCTCAGACAACTAAACACATAAACACATAGAAACGGGAAAAAAACTAACCTTAAAACAGATATGGATATTGCTGGAGCATCGACTCCCGTGTCTCCCAGGTGCACTCTTCTAGGTTATGGTGGTTCCACAGGACTTTCACCATTGGTATCTCCTTGTTTCTCAGCTTTCGAATCTGGGTGTCAATGATCCGCACTGGCTGTTCCACATAAGTGAGATCCCCAAGGATCTCTACATCAGGTTCACTGAGCACCTTACTCGGATCCGACACAAACTTTCTCAACATAGAAACATGAAATACCGGGTGAATTCGTTCCATCGATGCAGGTAAATCCAGCTTATACTGTAACAACCCGAAAACCGAACTGCTACCGGCACTAGGAATGGTATCTCCTTGTTTCTCAGTTTTCGAATCTGGGTGTCAATGATCCGCACTGGCTGTTCCACATAAGTGAGATCCCCAAGGATCTCTACATCAGGTTCACTGAGCACCTTACTTGGATCCGACACAAACTTTCTCAACATAGAAACATGAAATACCGGGTGAATTCGTTCCATCGATGCAGGTAAATCCAGCTTATACGACACAGGCCCGATCTTCTGCAAGATCTCAAAGGGACCTATGTACCGTGGAGCTAATTTACCCTTCTTTCCAAAGCGAACCACTCCCTTCATTGGAAACACCTTCAGCAATACCATATCCCCCTCCTGGAACTCTATCTGCTTCCTACGGATGTCTGCATAGCTTTTCTGTCTGCTTACAGCTGTTCTGATCCTCTCTCTGATGATAGGCACTAACTGGCTGGTAATCTCAACTAACTCTAGCCCTGCAAGAGCCTTCTCTCCTACCTCTTCCCAGCACACAGGTGTTCTGCACTTCCGCCCATACAGAGCTTCATAATGAGCCATCCCTATGCTAGCATGATGGCTGTTATTGTAGGCAAACTCCACCAGAGGTAGATGCTGCCTCCAAGAACCGCCAAAGTCTAACACACACATTCTCAACATATCTTCAATGGTCTGGATGGTCCTCTCTGACTGACCGTCTGTCTGTGGATGGAAAGCAGTGTTGAAATCCAATCTTGTGCCCATAGCAGCTTGCAAACTCCGCCAAAATCTGGAGGTGAACTGAGGTCCTCTATCTGATACAATCGACACTGGAACTCCATGCAACTTTATTATCTCGTCAACATACACCTGCGCTAGCTTGTCCACAGAATAGTTACTCCTGACTGGAATGAAGTGGGCAGATTTCGTGAGTCTATCCACAATCACCCATATGGAGTCTAGTCTGTTAGACGTCGCCGGTAACCCCACTACAAAATCCATAGCTAAGTTCTCCCATTTCCACTCTGGAATCGGCAGTGGGTTAAGCATTCCAGCCGGCTTCTGGTGCTCTAGCTTCACCCTTTGACACGTCTCGCAGGCTGACACATACTGTGCCACTTCTCTTTTCATTGCTGGCCACCAATATACCTGTCTTAGATCCTGATACATTTTGGTGGCTCCAGGGTGAATACTATACCTCGCACTATGAGCTTCCCTCATAATGTCTTCCTTCAAACCGCTATCATCTGGTACACATAATCTCTTACCATGACGAAGAATTCCCTCACTGTCAAATCTGAACTCTGCACTATTGCCAGACTGAACAGTCCTGGCAATCTTTACTAACTCAGGGTCCTCGTGCTGTTTCAGAGCCACTTGCTCTAGAAACATAGGTGTAACTCTCATCTGTGCAATTAAAGCACCTGTACCAGATAACTGCAACTGTAGCCCTTCATCCATGAGCCTGTAGAAGTCCTTCACCACCGGCCTTCTTTCTGCTGTGATGTGGGATAAACTGCCAAGTGACTTCCGGCTTAAGGCATCAGCTACAACATTAGCCTTACCCGGATGATACTGGATCTTGCAATCATAATCACTGAGCAATTCTACCCATCGTCTCTACCTCAAGTTTAGCTCTCTCTGACTCAAGATGTGCTGCAAGCTCTTATGATCTGTGTAGATCTCACACTGTACCCCATAGAGGTAATGCCTCCACATCTTAAGTGCAAAGATAACAGCTGCCATCTCAAGATCGTGTGTCGGGTAGTTCAGCTCGTGCTTCTTCAGCTGTCTAGAAGCATAAGCTATCACTCTGTCATTCTGCATTAACACACAACCTAATCCCACTCGGGATGTATCACAAAACACTGTGAAATCTTCATCACTGATTGGCAGAGCTAATACCGGTGCTGAAGTCAACCTTCTCTTCAACTCTTCAAAACTCTCATCACAATCCTCTGACCATACGAACTTCTGATTTTTTCTGGTCAGTCTGGTCATAGGAGTAGCTATCTTCGAGAAGTCTTAAACGAACCTCCGATAGTAGCCTGCCAAACCCAGAAAACTCTTGATCTCAGTCACGGTATTGGGTGTAGGCCAGTTGGCTACTGCTTCTACCTTTTTGGGATCTACTGCTATACCTTCTTTTGATACTACATGACCCAAAAAGGAAATGCTCCTCAGCCAGAACTCGCACTTGGAGAACTTGGCATACAAGCCATGCTCTCTCAAGGTCTGTAGCACTATCCGCAGATGCTGGGCATGCTCCTCCGTATTTCTGGAGTACACCAAGATATCATCTATAAAGACGATCACAAAACGATCCAGGTACTCCCTGAAAACTCTGTTCATGAGATCCATGAATGCTGCAGGGGCGTTAGTCAACCCGAACGGCATTACTAGGAACTCGTAATGCCCATATCTAGTTCTGAACGCAGTCTTGGATACATCTCTTTCCCTGATCTTCAACTGGTGGTATCCGGATCTCAGATCTATCTTCGAAAAACAACATGCTCCTGCCAGCTAGTCGAATAGATCATCGATCCTGGGTAAAGGATACTTGTTCTTGGTAGTGACTTTGTTCAACTACCTGTAGTCGACACAAAGTCGAAGAGGTCCATCCTTCTTTCTGACAAATAATACTGGAGCACCCCAGGGTGAGGTACTCGGGCGGATGAAACCTTTAGCTACCAAATCCTGTAACTGCTCTTTCAACTCTCTCAGCTCTGCTGGTGCCATCCTGTAGGGAGGAATAGAGATCGGTCTGGTACCAGGCATCAATTCGATCTCGAACTCTATTTCCCTATCAGGTGGTAGTCCTGGAAGCTCTTCAGGAAACACCTCAACTCTGCTCGCCTGGCCTGGCCAGGTCTTACGATAATCTGCTGCCTGGCCTAGCCAGGTCTTACCTACAGAAGGCTGCCTGGCCCGGCCAGGTCTTACACAGAGCTAGGGCTATTGGGGTCGCCTTGGTCCATCCATCTCATCATATACATCGTATTATGCAATGCAATGCGCCATATTCGTGAAACTAGTGCAATCAACCTACTAGAATCATCATGATGCATGAAGTATGCTATAAGCCTTTTAAAATGTAGAAGTTCCACTCACCTTTGGTAGACTCTGAACTAACTCTGCAGGTTACTGCTGACTTCCCTGATTCCTCTGGTCCGTACCTACACAGGTGGACTCAAATGAGGGACCAAACTTATTCAAGAACATTCCTAAGCAACTCCCCAAAAGCCCTTTAAAAGATCCTAAAACAATAACATAAAACATGCAAAAGAAGGCTGGACAGGGCACTTTCGGCGGCAGGTTCGGCGGCCGAAACCCCTCTCCAGAGACGAAACTCATGCATGTTCGGCGGCACCTTCGGCGGCCGAAGGTCTCGTCCAGAGACGAAACTCACACACTTTTGGCGGCCGAACTTCATCTTTCGGCAGCCGAAAACCCCTTTCCAACCCGAAAGCCTAGCCTTCGGGGGTAAACTTTGGCAGCCGAAACTGCCTCCACAAGGGGTTCGGCGGCCGAACCTTCCTTCGGCGGCCGAACCTTCCTTCGGCGGCCGAACCTGGTTTTGCCTGCTGGGCAGAACCCTGCTCTGTTTCATGCAAACCTTTCCCCCAAACTTACCCAACATGCATATCAACTACTCCCAACTAGCACATACCATAAAACATGCATAAAAGGGCCTAAAACTCACTTATAACCCTAAGAAACATATCAAACAACACTTAAACATGCCTAAACACAAAATCATGCAAAACCTCAACCAAAACCCTATTCAGGCATACTATCCATACAAACTTCCATAAAACCTTCAAAAATCATCAAAGAAGTTCAGGATCCACCCTTACCTCCTTACGAACTTGAGGATGAGTGCTCCTAACGTGGAGATATGGAGAAAACCTCTTCCAAAACTCCAAACTTCCAAACTTGGTTCTTTTGCTCAAAACACTCAAAACCTTCAAAAACACATGAAAACTCTTCAAAACCTTACAAGATTTGAGCAAGATCATGAAAGTCAACTAGGGAGGGTGTTGGACTCACCTCTGGCTGAAGATGGAAGCAAAATATCATCCTTCCACCGACTTGGCGCCCTTTTATAGGTGGCTGGCCAGACCACCTTCGGCAGCCAAATGTGAATCCGAAACCATGAAAGGTTCGGCGGCCGAAAGTCACCTTCGGCGGCCGAACTTGCCATTTTCTCCCTTGGCTCTTTTCTTTCAAAAACTCATTTTCCTTTATACGTAAAACCTTAAAACAAGTCAAAATACATAAGAAAACATATGTATTACCCTTCTCGAGGGTTCCGACACCCGAGATTCCACCAGACTACATGAATTCTGAGGCCGGACTCGAGCCGGGTATTACATATACGACACAGGCCCGATCTTCTGCAAGATCTCAAAGGGACCTATGTACCGTGGAGCTAATTTACCCTTCTTTCCAAAGCGAACCACTCCCTTCATTGGAGACACCTTCAGCAATACCATATCCCCCTCCTGGAACTCTATCTGCTTCCTACGGATGTCTACATAGCTTTTCTGTCTGCTTACAGCTGTTCTGATCCTCTCTCTGATGATAGGCACTAACTGACTGGTAATCTCAACTAACTCTGGCCCTGCAAGAGCCTTCTCTCCTACCTCTTCCCAGCAAATAGGTGTTCTGCACTTCCTCCCATATAGAGCTTCATAAGGAGCCATCCCTATGCTAGCATGATGGCTGTTGTTGTAGGCAAACTCCACCAGAGGTAGATACTGCCTCCAAGAACCGCCAAAGTCTAACACACACATTCTCAGCATATCTTCTATGGTCTGGATGGTCCTCTCTGACTGACCGTCTGTCTGTGGATGGAAAGCAGTGCTGAAATTCAATCTTGTACCCATAGCAGCTTGCAGACTCCGCCAAAACCTGGAGGTGAACTGCGGTTCTCTATCTGATACTATCGACACTGGAACTCCATGCAGCTTAACTATCTCGTCTACATACACCTGAGCTAACGTGTCCATAGAATAGTTGCTCCTGACTGGAATGAAGTGAGCAGATATAGTCAGTCTATCCATAATCACCCATATGGAGTCTAGCCTGTTGGACGTCACCGGTAACCCCACTACAAAATCCATAGCTATGTGCTCTCATTTCCACTCTGGAATCGGCAGTGGGTTAAGCATTCCAGCCGGCTTCTGGTGTTCTAGCTTCACCCTTTGACATGTCTCGCAGGCTGACACAAACTGTGCCACTTCCCTCTTCATCGCTGGCCACCAATACACCCTTCTCAGGTCTTGATACATCTTGGTGGCTCCAGGGTGAACGCTATACCTCGCACTATGAGCTTCCCTCATAATGTCTTCCTTCAAACTGCTATCATTTGGTACACATAATCTCTTACCGTGACGAAGAATCCCCTCACTGTCAAATCTGAACTCTGCATTGTTGCTAGACTGAACAGTCCTGGCAATCTTCACTAACTCAGGGTCTTTGTGCTGTTTCAGAGCCACTTGCTCTAGAAACACTGGTGTCACTCTCAGCTGTGCAATCAAAGCACCTGTACCAGATAACTGCAACTGTAGCCCTTCATCCATGAGTCTGTAAAAGTCCTTCACCACCGGTCTTCTCTCTACTGAAATGTGGGATAAATTGCCAAGTGACTTCCAGCTTAAGGCATCAGCTACCACATTAGCCTTACCCGGATGATACTGGATCTTGCAATCGTAATCACTGAGCAATTCTACCCACCGTCTCTGCCTCAAGTTTAACTCTCTCTGACTCAAGATGTGCTGCAGGCTCTTATGATCTGTGTAGATCTCACACTTTACCCCATAGAGGTAATGCCTCCACATCTTCAGTGCAAAGATAACAGCTGCCATCTCAAGATCGTGTGTCGGGTAGTTCAGCTCGTGCCTCTTCAGCTGTCTAGAAGCATAAGCTATCACTCTGTCATTTTGCATTAACACACAACCTAATCCCACTCGGGATGCATCACAGAACACTGTGAAATCGTCATCACTGATCGGCAGATCTAACACCGGTGCTGAAGTCAACTGTCTCTTCAACTCTTCAAAACTCTCATCACAATCCTCTAACCATATGAACTTCTGATTCTTCCTGGTCAGTCTGGTCATAGGAGCAGCTATCTTCGAAAAGTCCTGCACGAACCTCTGATAGTAGCCTGCCAAACCCAGAAAACTCTTAATCTCTGTCACTGTAGTGGGTATAGGCCAGTTGGCTACTGCCTCTACCTTCTTGGGATCTACTGCTATTCCTTCCTCTGATACTACATGTCCCAAAAAGGCAATGCTCCATAGCCAGAACTCGCACTTGGAGAACTTGGCATACAAGCCATGCTCTCTCAAGGTTTGCAAAACTATCCTCAGATGCTGGACATGCTCCTCTGCATTCCTGGAGTACACCAAGATATCATCTATAAAGACGATCACAAAACGATCCAAGTACTCCCTGAAAACCCTATTCATGAGATCCATGAATGCTGCAGGGGCATTAGTCAACCCGAACGGCATCACTAGGAACTCATAATGCCCATATCTGGTCCTGAAAGCAGTCTTGGATACATCTCCTTCCCTGATCTTCAACTGGTGGTATCCGGATATCAGATCTATCTTAGAAAAACAACCTGATCCTGCCAGCTGGTCGAATAGATCATCGATCTTGGGTAAAGGATACTTGTTCCTGGTAGTGACTTTGTTCAACTGTCTGTAGGGGTGAGCATTCGGTCGGTTCGGTTCAAAACCGAACCGAACCGAAATAACCGAAAACCGAATTTTAGAATTTTACACAAACCGAACCGAACCGAATAAGAGGAATAACCGAATCGAACCGAACCGATTTAGTTCGGTTCGGTTCGGTCGGTTCGATCGGTTCGATTCGATTTTTAAACTTTTTTTTTTCACATTCATTCTAAAATCCAATTAAAATATTTTAATTTTAATTTACAAAACCATCAAATACATCAAACGAATACAAAAATTACACGGAAATTTCAGCGCAATATAAAAAATGACAATCCCAAAGCAAAATCAGCCAGCTAAAACCCAATTTGACAAAAAATGATCAAAAAAATATTGGATTTTATCTCAACAAACCAAATCCAACCCATGAAAGTTAAGCACCAAGAACAATCGAAAGAAGAGCTGATTACTCAAATTTAAGACACAGCTAATCAAACAATAAAAATTGCAAAACCCACTCGGCAAAGAGCATCAACAAAGTATGAAGAGGACAGAATCATAAGAATGACAAGAAATAGAGCAAAGGATCTGAATTAGAAAGCCTACCTGTCTTTACAAATAAAAAATCAATACTGAAGACTGGGGACGGGGACGGGGACGGAGGAGGACGGAGGAGGAGCCAGGAGCCAGGAGCGAGGAGGGAGGAGGGAGGAGGGAGGACCAAGGAGGACCGAGGAGGACCGAGGAAGACTGAGGGCAACCAAGTTGTTGACGGTGCGGAGAGCCGATAGACTGGAGAGCGATGGCCGACGATTCCGTGGAGAGTGACGATCGACGCCGACGATTCCGTGGAGAGTGACGACCGACGCCGACAGTGAGGTGAGGAGTCGTCAACGTTGCTAATTCGCGCATCCGCAACGTAGTGAAGATCGATGACCCAAGTTAGCCGCGACAGTTAATCGGTCGATGTCGGGAGGAGAGTGGAGGTCGGACGGTGGACTGTGGAACTGCTGGAAGTGGTGGAGCTCAATGCTCAGAGAAAGGCACAGGCATGTTTGATCTGTGATGTGAGGTGGCGTGGAATGGAGATGGGTAGCGTGACTCAGGCTTTTAGATTTAGGGCAAATATAAGGGTACATTTCAAAACGACGTAGTTTAGTGATTTCGGTTCGGTTCGGTCTAATCGAAATTTTTGAATCTAAAACCGAACCGAACCGAAATCACCGATTTTTCAGAAAATTAAAACCGAACCGAACCGAATTAAAAATAAAACCGAACCAAATTTTTAGTTCGGTTCGGTTCGGTCGGTTATTTCGGTTTAAACCGAAATCTGCTCAGCCCTAACTGTCTGTAGTCGACACAAAGTCGCAGAGATCCATCCTTCTTCCTGACAAACAGTACTGGAGCACCCCAGGGTGAGGTACTCGGGCGGATGAAACCCTTGTCTACCAAATCCTGTAACTGCTCTTTCAACTCTCTCAGCTCTACTGGTGCCACCCTGTAGGGAGGAATAGAGATCGGTCTGGTACCAGGCATCAATTCGATCTCGAACTCTATTTCCCTATCAGGTGGTAGTCCTGGAAGCTCTTCAGGAAACACATCTGGGAACTTTCTAACCACTGGAACTGAGGACGGTTCCCTAACCCGACTGTCTAGCTCTCTCACATGAGCTAGGAACCCCTGACAACCCCTCCTCAACAACCTATGAGCCTGAAGGGCTGATATCAAACCCCTAGGTGTCCCCCTCCTGTCTCCTCTGAAGACACACTCTGACCCATCCTGTTCTCTGAAAAGGACTACCTTGTCCCTGCAGTTCAAGGTAGCATTATACGTAGATAACCAGTCCATCCCTAGAATGACATCAAAATCTATCAACTCTAGAACCACAAGGTCAGCTGGAAGGTATCTACTCTCTATGCACACCGGACTGAACCGACAGACTGACTCTGCCAAAGATGGATCACATTTGGGTCCACTGACCCAAAGAGGACACTCTAACTCGGACACCATCAGACCCAACCTCTCTGCGGCTCTAGAAGAAATGAAAGAGTGAGAAGCACCGGGGTCCATCAAAGCATACACCTCTGAACACCCAATGATGAGATTACCTGACACCACTGTGTTCGAAGTGTCTGCCTCCTGTTGCGTCATGGTGAAAATCCGTGCTGGAGCTGACGGACCTGCACCTCGGGAACCCATCCCTGATGAAGAGGCTGCCCTTCTTCCTCTACCTCTGCCACTGCTTGGTGGTCGGGCTGAAGCTGCTGACTGTACGACACTACCTGAGGTCATCTGCTGGGATGGTGTAACCAAAGTCGCCTGAGGACATTCTTGTGCATAATGTCCCTCCTGCCCACATCTATAGCAGGCTGTAGATCCCAACAAACAAGCTCCTCTGTGCGGTCTCCCACACCTATTGCAAACTGGAATATCTGTGCCAGAGCTGGAGCCGCTATTCATTCCCAGACTCGTCTTAGTCCTGTTCCAGAACTTGCCTCTCTTTCCTCTGAGTTTATCCCATCTCTTCTTGCTCACACTTGCCGTACTCTGTGAGGAGGAACCTGGTTTAGCACCAGAAAACTGTGCCTTTAGTTGCTTGACTACTCCCTGACTTATGGCACTGGCCTCCATCTTTCTAGCAGCATCCACAATGGAGTGGAAACTCTCCTTCTCCGCGTGGAGAATCAAGGAGAAATACCTGGGATGAAGCCTCGTGGCATATCTCTTTGCCTTCTTCTGATCCGTATCATACGTCTGACCCACGTATGGTAACAATTCTAGGAACTTATCTGTATACTCATCAACGCTCATCTCCTCCGTCTGTCTCAACTGTTCGAACTCCACAACCTTTAGCTCCCTGGAACTGTCAGGGAAAGCCCACCCAGCAAATTCGTTGGCGAACTCTTCCCATGTCATACTGTCTATTCTGGGGTCCACATAGTTCTTGAACCATTCTCTGGCTTTCTTGCATTTTAATGTGAACCCTGCCATCTCAATGGCCCTGCTATCATCTACTCCCAACTCACTTGTTATCATTCTGACTGCACTAAGATACTCAAAGGGATCATCTCCCGTGTTGAATTTAGGAGCATCCAACTTTAAGTACTCCTTCATCTTCACCTTATTTCCCCCTGAAGAACTGGGTTGTGCTTCAACAACAGGGGCTGCTGGTTCAGGTGGTGATGGTGGGGTACTGTTTCTCTGGATTCAGGCGATGCTGAACTTGGATGAAAAGGTGGGGGTGGATACATGTGATATGGTGGATAGAAGGAAGGATAGGGCATATATGGCATGTAGGGTGGATATGGGGCAAAGCTAGAGTAATCCGACGTGCCTCCCATCGGATACCCTGGGCCCTGTGGAAAGGGTGGATAGCCAAACCCCGAGGCCTGTGCGCCTCCCTGGGACTCCCCCATACCTTCTTCTGACCTTCCTATACCCATACGTACATCTCTACTTTGATCCTCCTCCATAGCAACTCTCTCTTCTTCTGATCTTCCCCCTCTGCCTATTCCTCTTCTGCTCTCGTCAGAAGACCTTCTAGGGTCTCTTGACGTTCCCTCCCTGCTTGACCTGTGAGTCCTTGCCCTTGGCAATGCAGGAGGACGAGCAGCTGTACCCTCACTTTCAGGTGGGACTCCAGTCAATCTCGCGGATCGACGAGTTCCTCGCATCTTAACTCTCTGGAAAATAACACATAACAGAGCACATAAGCAACACATATAAAAGAATGCACATGCATCATGGCATTGCACATCATTAGATAGATAGGACTAACATCCTATCCTAGTGGACATGTTTTCCTATTGTGCTTGACCCACTAAACCTCTATGAGCCCAACTCTATCTATATAGGTCCGACCATGTGAACCTAGGGCTCTGATACCAATCTGTAACAGCCCGAAAATCGAACTGCTACCGGCACTAGGATCCAGATCGACTTAAGGTCGCTGGGACCCGTAGTAAGCCTGCTATACTGTCTGTGTACCTGTGAAATCCCATACATGATCATACATGTTCTGTCAAACCATTAAAACTTTTCTTTACTCCAGGGCTTAACCTGTGCATGCACTATTTCTGTTCTATCAACTCATAATGTTAAGCCTGGTTTTCTCATATACATTAACAATAAAAGAAACATACATAAACTGATCATGTGTCTACAACAAGGGATTACTCTAACTGATCAAGCACAAGTCTATACATCTTATTACACAACTACAATCTCTTTACATGTACATGTCCACACTAGCTATTACATAACTCTTCTTCTTCCATACCCTGCTGCACTCCCTCTGGACTCTGAACCTGCAAACCTAGGGGATAGGGGAGAGGGATGAGCTATACAAGCCCAATGAGCAGAACTATAAACCATAATTTGAAAACATGATCTCGTGGAATGCATTACAGCACATCATCTCAGGGATAGACATGACCACCAAAAATTCCAATGAAAGGATGCATGGCCTAGCCAGGTCTTATAACCTCAGTCTGCCTGGCCCGGCCAGGTCTTACAACTCTGTCTGCCTGGCCCAACCAGGTCTTACTATCTCTGCTGCCTGATCTAGTCAGGTGTAACAGCCCGGAAACCGAACTGCCACCGGCACTAGGATCCAGATCGACTTAAGGTCGCCGGGACCCGTAGTAAGCCTGCTATCCTGTCTGTATACCTGTGAACTCCCATACATGATCATACATTTGCTGTAAAAACATAAAACTTTTCTTCTCTCCAAGGCTTAACCTGTGCATGCACTCTCTCTGTGCTCTACTAATCCCTACTAGAGCTCCTCATGGCTCTAGGCGGATCAATCTCATCATGTTAAGCCTGGTTTTGCTCATAAACATACAACAATAAAGAAACATACATAAACTGATCATGTGACTCCACAAAGGGATTACAAGTCTTATAAGTCAAGCACTATTCTATACACTATACATAAACCTTATCTCTTTACATTTACAATATCTCTATACAGTTACATGTCCACACTAGCTATCACAATACTCTGTACTCTTCCTGTACCCTGCTGAATTCTCTCTGACCTCTGAACCTGCACAACTGGAATTAGGGGAGAGAGATGAGCTACGATAGCCCAGTGAGTAGGATAGTGATAAAATAATAGGTGATAAAACATGCTCTCATGGAATGCAACACATAATCACATCACCTCGGCCGGACGGATCAAAACTCCCTCTATCTCATCTGGGGTACTGGAGTACCATGTGCCTGGTCCCCGTAGGGCTGTTCCAGGTCTTTGTGTGCCTGGTCCTCGTAAGGCTGTTCCAGGTCTTTCCTCTGAGGGCTAATGAATCCTCACGAAGTCCGTGCTGTCTCACATAAACAATGTACAAGGAGCAATGCCAAGTACAAGGATAAATGCAATGCATCATCTTTGTGTACACTAATGCACTCACCCTAAGAATATTTATGATGCATGAAACATGATAAAATATTCAGTTCTCATATTAAAACATTAAGTTCAATTCCACTCACCTTTCGTTAGCTCTGAACTGACTCTGCAGGTTCTGACACTGGACTCACTGCTGACCTCCCTGATTCCTCTGGTCCGTACCTACACAGGTGGACTCAAATGAGGGACTAAACTCACTCAAGAACATCTCTAAGAAACTCCCCAAAACCCCCCTAAACAATCCTAAAACCATCACATAAAACATGCAAAAGAAAGCTGGACAGGGCACTTTCGGCGGCAGGTTCGGCGGCCGAAACCCTACTCCAGAGACGAAACTCATGCATGTTCGGCGGCACCTTCGGCGGCCGAAGGTCTCGTCCAGAGACGAAACTCACACACTTTCGGCGGCCAAACTCCCTCTTTCGGCGGCCGAAAGTCCCTTTCTAAACCGAAAGCCTAGCTTTCGGGGGCAACCTTTGGCAGCCGAACTGCCTCCACAAGGGGTTCGGCGGCCGAACCTTCCTTCGGCGGCCGAACCTGGTTTTGCCCGAAGGACAGAACCCTGCTCTGTTTCATGCAAACTTTGCCCAAAAACCTACAACATGCATAACAACTACTCCCAACTAGCATATACACAGATATATGCACAAAGGGGGCTAAAACTACCCTAAAACCCCAAACAAACATAGCACATAACACTGAAACATGTTTGAACACCACAAATCACCAAAAACCTCACCTAATGCATACTACCCATACAAACTTCATAAAACCTTTCAAAATCATCAAAGAAGCTCAGGATCTTCCCTTACCTCTTACACAACTTGAGGATGAAGGATCCTAACGTGGAGAGATGAAGAAAAGCTCTTCCAAAGCTCCAAGCTTCAAAACTTGGTTCTTTTGCTCACAACCTTCATAAGTCACTAAAACTCTTAAAACTCTTGAAAGATTTGATGAAAATCATGGAAAACATGAAAGTCAACGTAGGAGAGGCTGGAACTCACCTCTGGCTGCAAGTGGAGGAGAAAATACCCTCCTCTCACCGACCTTTGGCCCTTTTATAGGTGGCTGGCCAGACCACCTTCGGCAGCCGAACGTGAAGCCGCAACCATGCAATGTTCGGCGGCCGAACGTGACCTTCGGCGGCCGAACCTTTGCATTTCTCCCTTGTTGCTTTTCTTTCAACACTCAAGTCTTTTCACACTTCAAAACATGAAAACAAGTGGAAAGACCATGGAAAACATATGCATTACCCTTCTCGAGGGTTCCGACACCCGAGATTCCACCGGACTACAGGAATTCCGATGCCGGACTCGAGCCGGGTATTACATTCTCCCCCCCTTCAGAACATTCGTCCCCGAATGTCCCTAACACAACATAAACACATAGAAAGGGGAAAAACTAACCTTAAAACAGATATGGGTATTGCTGGAGCATAGTCTCCCGTGTCTCCCAGGTGCACTCTTCTAGATTGTGGTGGTTCCACAGAACTTTCACCATTGGTATCTCCTTGTTTCTCAGCTTTCTGATCTGGGTGTCATGGATCCGCACTGGCTGCTCTACATAGGTGAGATCACTTAAGATTTCCACCTCAGGTTCACTCAGAACCTTCTCTGGATCTGACACAAACTTTCTCAACATAGAAACATGGAATACCGGGTGAATTCGTTCCATAGAAGCCGGTAAATCTAGCTTATACGACACAGGCCCGATCTTCTGCAAGATCTCAAAGGGACCAATGTACCGTGGGGCCAGTTTACCCTTCTTTCCAAACCGAACCACTCCCTTCATCGGAGACACCTTAAGCAAAACCATATCCCCCTCCTGGAACTCTATCTGCTTCCTACGGATGTCTGCATAGCTTTTCTGTCTGCTTACAGCTGTTCTAATCCTCTCTCTGATGATAGGCACTAACTTGCTGGTTATCTCAACTAACTCTGGCCCTGTATGTAACGCCCCGGAAATCCGGACCGTTACCGGCGCTAGGATCCGGGTCGACTTAAGGCCGCCGGGACCCGTAGCAAGCCTGACATATAACCTGTAAACCTGTATAATCCCATACATGATCAACAACATGCATAAAATTTAAAACTTTTCTTCATACATATTGTCATCAACTAACTCAACCTGTGCATACTCTGATCATATACATAACATAGTCCCTCTGTGGGATCTCATCAAGCCTTAAAGGCAAAACAACCTGTGTTGAGTTAGTTTACATAAACATCATAACATAAGATCATGTATATACAAGGGATTAATAATACATTATGGTCAAGCACAACTCTATCCTCAATAACCTCATTACATAACATTCTGAATATTTTTACATTTCATCAATATACAATAGTCATTGTCCACACACTAACTATTACATACATATGACTTTTTCTCTTCTCTTGCCTTCTCTATCTATCCCGTACCTGCAAACCTGGGGGTTAGGGGAGAGGGGTGAGCTAGATGCCCAGTGAGTAGAACTGTAAAAAGAACATTTAAAACATGCTATCATGAAATGCGTCACTGCACAAATAAATCACACCACGGATGGACTGATTCAAAAATCCCTCAACTCCATGCCCGGCCCTATTATGGGCACCACAGGACTTCGTATTGCCCGGCCCTATTATGGGCACCACAGGACTTCGTACTCGGAGTTATTGCCCGGCCCTATTATGGGCACCACAGGTCTTCGTATTGCCCGGCCCTATTATGGGCACCACAGGACTTCGTATATAGAAGGCTAATGAATCATCCTAATGTCCATCCACTATCATCTATCACAACAATACAATGCGGCATAGTCGTGAATTCTAATGCAAACAACCTATAATATGATCATGATGCATGAAGCATGATAAAAGCATTTCATTTTCTTAATTTAAAAAGGTTAAGCTTAGTTCCACTCACCTCTGGCTGACTCTGACAAACTCTGTAGCAGCTGGCTCACTGCTGGGGTCCTTGGTTCCTCGGGTCCGAACCTACACAGGTGGACTCCAATGAGGGACCAAACATACATAAACATAACTCTAATATACTCCCCAAAAACCCCCTAAAACATCCTGAAAATATCACATAGAGATATGCATGAAGTGGCTGAACAGGGCACTTTCGGCGGCACCTTCGGCGGCCGAAAGTCCTGGACAGAGACGAAACTCAGGTAGGTTCGGCGGCACCTTCGGCGGCCGAAAGTCCCAGACAGAGACGAAAGTCTCTTTTCGGGGGCAACTTCGGCAGCCGAAAGGCCTGCCTCCCCAGCCATGTTCGGCGGCCGAAAGTGCCTTCGGCTGCCGAACCTGGTTTCTGCCAAAGGGCAGAAACTTGGCTCCCTTTGCACATTTTGCCTCCAAACCTTCCAAACATGCATATTTTTCAACCAAAGCATGCATACAAGTTCCTAGGGGCCTCAAACATGTATATACCCCATCTACAACACTTCAATCACACACAATCAAGCTACATTGTTCAAAAAGTCCTCAAAAACCCATAGGTTCAACATATACCCTAACATGCATTCTACCCCTTAAAACTTTATAAAACTTGTTTAAATCATACATTGAGCTTAAGATCGGCTCTTACCTCTTGAAGATCGAGAGTTGAGGAGATCTAAACTTGGAGATGGGAGAAATTCCAACTTTTGGTCTCCAAGCTCCAAAACTCGTTCTAAGCTCAAAGATCTTCAAAACCAAAGTTATAAACTTGTAAAGATCATGGAAAAAGGAAGGAAAAACTCAAGATTGGGGAAGGATGGCGGAATGCTCACCTTGGCCGAAATGGGGAGAAAAAGCTCGCCCATTTTCGGCTAAGGGACCCTTTTATAGGTGGCTGGCCAGACCACGTTCGGGGGCCGAATGTGCCTCCGCATCCATGCAAATGTTCGGCGGCCGAACTTGACTTTCGGCGGCCGAAACTGGACTTCCCTAACTCATGCTTTCGGGGGCCTAACGTGCCTCCAAAACGCATGCATGTTCGGCGGCCGAACTTGACTTTCGGCGGCCGAACCTGAGTTTTCCTCCAAAGCTATTTTCATGCAAAAACTCATTTAATTTCATACTTAAAACATTAAAATTCATGAAAACATTTTATAAAACATGTCTCTACCCTTCTAGAGGTCTCCGACATCCGAGATTCCACCGGACGGTAGGAATTCCGATACCGGAGTCTAGCCGGGTATTACACTGTAAGAGTTTTCTCTCCTACCTCTTCCCAGCAAACCGGTGTTCGGCACTTCCTCCCATACAAAGCTTCATAAGGAGCCATCCCTATGCTAGCATGATGGCTGTTGTTGTAGGCAAACTCCACCAGAGGTAGATGCTGCCTCCAAGAACCGCCAAAGTCTAACACACACATTCTCAGCATATCTTCAATGGTCTGGATGGTCCTTTCTGACTGACCGTCTGTCTGTGGATGGAAAGCAGTGCTGAAATCCAACCTTGTGCCCATTTCATTCTGCAGACTCCGCCAAAACCTGGAGGTGAACTGAGGTCCTCGATCGGATACTATCGACACTGGAACTCCATGCAACCTAACTATCTCATCGACATACACCTGCGCCAATTTGTCCACAGAGTAGTTACTCCTGACTGGAATGAAGTGAGCAGATTTAGTGAGTCTATCCACAATCACCCATATGGAGTCTAATCTGTTAGACGTCGCCGGTAACCCCACTACAAAATCCATAGCTATGTTCTCCCATTTCCATTCTGGAATCGGCAGTGGGTTAAGCATTCCAGCCGGCTTCTGGTGCTCTAGCTTCACCCTTTGACATGTTTCGCAGGCTGACACGAACTGTGCCACTTCTCTCTTCATTGCTGGCCACCAATACACCCTTCTCAGATCTTGATACATCTTGGTGGCTCCAGGGTGAACGCTATACCTCGCATTATGAGCTTCTCTCATAATGTCTGCCTTCAAACTGCTATCATCTGGTACACATAACCTCTTACCGTGCCGAAGAATCCCCTCACCGTCAAATCTGAACTCTGAACTGTTGCCAGACTGAACAGTCCTGGCAATCTTCACTAACTCGGGATCTTCATGCTGTTTCAGAGCCACTTGCTCTAGCAACACTGGTGTCACTCTCATTTGTGCGATCAAAGCACCTGTACCAGACAACTGCAACTGTAACCCTTCTTCCACGAGCTTGTAGAACTCCTTCACCACCGGTCTTCTCTCTACTGCAATGTGGGATAAACTGCCAAGTGACTTTCGGCTTAAGGCGTCAGCTACAACATTAGCCTTGCCCGGATGATACTGAATCTTACAATCGTAATCACTGAGCAATTCTACCCACCGTCTCTGCCGCAAGTTTAAATCTCTCTGACTTAAGATGTGCTGTAGGCTCTTATGATCTGTATAGATCTCACACTTTACCCCATAGAGGTAATGCCTCCACATCTTAAGTGCAAAGATAACAGCTGCCATCTCAAGATCGTGTGTCGGGTAATTCAGCTCGTGCTTCTTCAGCTGTCTAGAAGCATAAGCTATTACTCTGTCATTCTGCATCAACACACAACCTAATCCCACTCGGGATGCATCACAGAACACTGTGAAATCTTCATCACTGATCGGCAGCGCTAACACCGGTGCTGAAGTTAACCGTCTCTTCAACTCTGCAAAACTCTCTTCACTTTCCTCTGACCACACAAACTTTTGATTCTTTCTGGTCAGTCTAGTCATAGGAGCAGCTATCTTCGAGAAGTCCTGAACAAACCTCCGATAGTAGCCTGCCAAACCCAGAAAACTCTTGATCTCTGTCACTGTAGTGGGTGTAGGCCAATTGGCTACTGCCTCTACCTTTTTGGGATCTACTGTGATACCTTCCTCTGATACGACATGTCCCAAAAAGGAAATGCTCCTGAGCCAGAACTCGCACTTGGAGAACTTGGCATACAAGCCATGCTCTCTCAAGGTTTGCAGTACTATCCGCAGATGTTGGGCATGGTCCTCTGCATTCCTGGAGTACACCAAGATATCATCAATAAAGACGATCACAAAACGATCCAAGTACTCCCGGAAAACCCTGTTCATGAGATCCATGAATGCTGCAGGGGCGTTAGTCAACCCGAACGGCATCACAAGGAACTCATAGTGCCCATATCTGGTTCGGAAAGCAGTCTTGGATACATCTCCTTCCCTGATTTTCAACTGCTGGTATCCGGATCTTAGATCTATTTTAGAAAAACAACCTGCTCCTGCCAGCTGGTCGAATAGATCATCGATCCTGGGTAAAGGATACTTATTTTTGATAGTGACTTTGTTCAACTGTCTGTAGTCGACACAAAGTCTCAGAGGTCCATCCTTCTTTCTGACAAATAATACTGGAGCACCCCAGGGTGAGGTACTCGGGCGGATGAAACCCTTAGCTACCAAATCCTGTAACTGCTCTTTCAACTCTCGCAACTCTGCTGGTGCCATCCTGTAGGGAGGAATAGAGATCGGTCTGGCATTGGGCATCAACTCAATCTCGAACTTTATTTCCCTATCAGGTGGTAGTCCTGGAAGCTCTTCAGGAAACAAATCTGGGAAGTCTCTACCAACTGGTACTGCGGATGGTTCCCTAACCTGACTCTCTAGCTCTCTCACATAAGCTAGGAACCCCTGACACCCCTTCCTTAACATCCTACGAGCCTGGAGGGCTGATATCAAACCTCTAGGTGTCCCTTTCCTGTCTCCTCTAAAGACACACTCTGACCCATCCTGATCTCTGACACTGACTACTTTGTCTCTACAGTTCAGGGTAGCATCATACGTAGATAACCAATCCATCCCTAGAATGACATCAAAATCTGTCAACTCTAGAACCACCAGGTCAGCTGGAAGGTATCTACCCTCTATGCACACTGGACTGAACCGACAGACTGACTCTGCCACAGATGGATCACATTTGGGTCCACTGACCCATAGAGGACACTCTAACTCAGACACCATCAGACCCAACCTCTCTGCAGCTCTAGAAGAAATGAAAGAGTGAGAAGCACCGGGGTCCATTAAAGCATACACCTCTGAACACCCAATGATGAGATTACCTGACACCACCGTGTTCGACGTGTCTGCCTCCTGCTGAGTCAGGGTAAAAATCCGTGCTGGGGCTGACGGACCTGCACCTCGGGAACCCATCCCTGATGAAGAGGCTGCCCCTCTTCCTCTTCCTCTGCCACTGCTTGGTGGTATGGCTGAAGCTACGGGCTGTACTACACTGCCCGCACTCATCTGCTGGGATGGTGCAACTAAAATCGCCTGAGGACATTCTCGTGCATAATGTCCCTCCTGCCCACATCTATAGCAGGCTGTGGATCCCAACTGACAAGCTCCGCTATGCTGTTTGCCACACCTCTTGCACACTGGAAAATCTGCACCAGAATTGGAGCCACTACTCATTCCCAGACCCGACTTAAGCCTGTTCCAAAACTTACCTCTCTTTCCTCTGAATTTCTCCCATCTCTTCTTACTTGCACTTGTTGTACTCTGTGAGGAGGAACCTGGTTTAACACCAGAAGACTGTGCCTTGACTACACCTTGACTTATGGCACTGGCCTCCATCTTTCTAGCAGCATCCACAATAGCATGGAAACTTTCTTTCTCCGCATGAAGAATCAAAGAGAAATACCTGGGATGAAGCCTTGTGGCATATCTCTTTGCCTTCTTCTGATCTGTATCATATGCCTGACCGACATATGGCAACAATTCCAGGAACTTATCTGTATATTCATCAACACTCATCACCTCCGTCTGTCTCAACTGCTCAAACTCCACAACCTTTAGTTCCCTAGAACTGTCAGGAAAAGCCCATCCAGCAAATTCGTTGGCGAACTCTTCCCATGTCATACTCTCCAGTCTCGGGTCCACATAGTTCTTGAACCATTCTCTAGCTTTCTTGCACTTTAACGTGAACCCTGCCATCTCAATGGCTCTACCGTCATCTGCTCCCAACTCACTTGTTATCATTCTAACTGCACTGAGATACTCAAAGGGATCATCTCCTGTATTGAATTTAGGAGCATCCAACTTTAAGTACTCGGTCATCTTCACCTTACTTCCCCCTGACGAACTAGGTTGTTGTGCTTCCACAACAGGGGCTACTGGTTCAGGAGGTGGTGGTGGAATTGGTTCCCTCACTTCAGGTTGTGCTGGACTTGGATGAACAGGTGGGGGTGGATACATGTGATATGGTGGATAGAAGGAAGGATAGGGCATATATGGCATGTAGGGTGGATATGGGGCAAAGCTGGAGTAATCCGACGTGCCTCCCATCGGATACTCTGGGCCCTGAGGAAAGGGTGGATAGCCAAACCCCGAGGCCTGCATACCTCCCTGGGACTCCCCCATACCTTCTTCTGCCCTTCCTACACCCATGCTTACATCTCTACTCTGATCCTCTTCCATCACACCTCTTTCTTCTGCTGACCTTCCCCCTCTGCTTACTCCTCTCCTGCTCTCGTCAAAAGACCTTCTCGGGTCTCGTGACGTTCCTTCCCTGCTTGACCTGTGAGATCTTGCCCTTGGCAAGGCAGGTGGACGAGCAGCTGTACCCTCACTTACAGGTGGGACTCCAGTCAATCTCGCGGATCGACGAGTTCCTCGCATCTTCACTCTCTGGGAAAACAACAAAGCACATAATACATAAGCAACACATCCAAACATGCACATGCAGAAATCATGGCATTGCACAGCAGCATATAGACAGGACTAATATCCTATCCTAGTGGACATGTTTTTCCTATGATGCTTGACCTGCTAAACCTCTCTATGAGCCCAACTCTAACTCTATAGGTCCGACCATATGAACCTAGGGCTCTGATACCAATCTGTAACAGCCCGGAAACCGAACTGCCACCGGCACTAGGATCCAGATCGACTTAAGGTCGCCGGGACCCGTAGTAAGCCTGCTATCCTGTCTGTATACCTGTGAACTCCCATACATGATCATACATTTGCTGTAAAAACATAAAACTTTTCTTCTCTCCAAGGCTTAACCTGTGCATGCACTCTCTCTGTGCTCTACTAATCCCTACTAGAGCTCCTCATGGCTCTAGGCGGATCAATCTCATCATGTTAAGCCTGGTTTTGCTCATAAACATACAACAATAAAGAAACATACATAAACTGATCATGTGACTCCACAAAGGGATTACAAGTCTTATAAGTCAAGCACTATTCTATACACTATACATAAACCTTATCTCTTTACATTTACAATATCTCTATACAGTTACATGTCCACACTAGCTATCACAATACTCTGTACTCTTCCTGTACCCTGCTGAATTCTCTCTGACCTCTGAACCTGCACAACTGGAATTAGGGGAGAGGGATGAGCTACGATAGCCCAGTGAGTAGGATAGTGATAAAATAATAGGTGATAAAACATGCTCTCATGGAATGCAACACATAATCACATCACCTCGGCCGGACGGATCAAAACTCCCTCTATCTCATCTGGGGTACTGGAGTACCATGTGCCTGGTCCCCGTAGGGCTGTTCCAGGTCTTTGTGTGCCTGGTCCTCGTAAGGCTGTTCCAGGTCTTTCCTCTGAGGGCTAATGAATCCTCACGAAGTCCGTGCTGTCTCACATAAACAATGTACAAGGAGCAATGCCAAGTACAAGGATAAATGCAATGCATCATCTTTGTGTACACTAATGCACTCACCCTAAGAATATTTATGATGCATGAAACATGATAAAATATTCAGTTCTCATATTAAAACATTAAGTTCAATTCCACTCACCTTTCGTTAGCTCTGAACTGACTCTGCAGGTTCTGACACTGGACTCACTGCTGACCTCCCTGATTCCTCTGGTCCGTACCTACACAGGTGGACTCAAATGAGGGACTAAACTCACTCAAGAACATCTCTAAGAAACTCCCCAAAACCCCCCTAAACAATCCTAAAACCATCACATAAAACATGCAAAAGAAAGCTGGACAGGGCACTTTCGGCGGCAGGTTCGGCGGCCGAAACCCTACTCCAAAGACGAAACTCATGCATGTTCGGCGGCACCTTCGGCGGCCGAAGGTCTCGTCCAGAGACGAAACTCACACACTTTCGGCGGCCAAACTCCCTCTTTCGGCGGCCGAAAGTCCCTTTCTAAACCGAAAGCCTAGCTTTCGGGGGCAACCTTTGGCAGCCGAACTGCCTCCACAAGGGGTTCGGCGGCCGAACCTTCCTTCGGCGGCCGAACCTGGTTTTGCCCGAAGGACAGAACCCTGCTCTGTTTCATGCAAACTTTGCCCAAAAACCTACAACATGCATAACAACTACTCCCAACTAGCATATACACAGATATATGCACAAAGGGGGCTAAAACTACCCTAAAACCCCAAACAAACATAGCACATAACACTGAAACATGTTTGAACACCACAAATCACCAAAAACCTCACCTAATGCATACTACCCATACAAACTTCATAAAACCTTTCAAAATCATCAAAGAAGCTCAGGATCTTCCCTTACCTCTTACACAACTTGAGGATGAAGGATCCTAACGTGGAGAGATGAAGAAAAACTCTTCCAAAGCTCCAAGCTTCAAAACTTGGTTCTTTTGCTCACAACCTTCATAAGTCACTAAAACTCTTAAAACTCTTGAAAGATTTGATGAAAATCATGGAAAACATGAAAGTCAACGTAGGAGAGGCTGGAACTCACCTCTGGCTGCAAGTGGAGGAGAAAATACCCTCCTCTCACCGACCTTTGGCCCTTTTATAGGTGGCTGGCCAGACCACCTTCGGCAGCCGAACGTGAAGCCGCAACCATGCAATGTTCGGCGGCCGAACGTGACCTTCGGCGGCCGAACCTTTGCATTTCTCCCTTGTTGCTTTTCTTTCAACACTCAAGTCTTTTCACACTTCAAAACATGAAAACAAGTGGAAAGACCATGGAAAACATATGCATTACCCTTCTCGAGGGTTCCGACACCCGAGATTCCACCGGACTACAGGAATTCCGATGCCAGACTCGAGCCGGGTATTACATCAGGTCTTACCTACAGATGGCTGCCTGGCCCGGCCAGGTCTTATAACAGAGCTTGGGCTATTGAAGTCACCTTGGTCTATCCACAGCCTCATATACATCGTATTATGCAATGCGTCATCTTCGTAAAACTAATGCAATCATCCTATTATAATCTTATGATGCATGACATATGCTCAAAGCCGTTTAGTTCTGAAAAGAGAAGTTCCACTCACCTCTGGCTGACTCTGTACTAACTCTGCAGGTTCTGAAGCAGTGCTCATTGCTGCTCTCTGGAGTTCCTCTGGTCCGTACCTACACAGGTGGACTCAAATGAGGGACCAAACTAACTCAAGAACATCTCTAAGAAACTCCCCAAAAACCCTCTACAAGATCCCCAAACAATCACATAAAACATGCAAAAGAAAGCTGGATAGGGCACTTTCGGCGGCAGGTTCGGCGGTCGAAACCCCTCTCCAGAGACGAAACTCATGCATGTTCGGCGGCACCTTCGGCGGCTGAAGGTCTCGTCCAGAGATGAAACTCACACACTTTCGGCGGTCGAACTCCCTCTTTCGGTGGCCGAAAGTCCCTTTCTAAACCGAAAGCCTAGCTTTCGGAGGCAAGCTTTGGCAGCCGAAACTGCCTCCACAAGGGGTTCGGCGGCCGAACCTTCCTTCGGCGGCCGAACCTGGTTTTGCCCGCTGGGCAGAACCCTGCTCTGTTTCAAGCAAACCTTTCCCCCAAACTTACCCAACATGCATATCAACTACTCCCAACTAGCACATACCATAAAACATGCATAAAAGGGCCTAAAACTCACTTATAACCCCAAGAAACATATCAAACAACACTTAAACATGCTTAAACACAAAATCATGCAAAACCTCAACCAAAACCCTATTCATGCATACTATCCATACAACTTCCATAAAACCTTCAAAAATCAGTAAAAGAGGTTCTGGATCTTGACTTACCTCTTCCAAACAAGAGATCAAGTGATCCTAACGTGGAGATATGGAGAAATCTCCTCACAACTCTCCAAACTTCAAAACTTGGTTCTTTTGGTCAAAACTCTCAAAACCTTCAAAAACACATGAAAACTCTTCAAAACCTTACAAGATTTGAGCAAGATCATGAAAGTCAATTAGGGAGGGTGTTGGACTCACCTCTGGCTAAAGATGGAAGCAAAATATCATCCTTCCACCGACTTGGCGCCCTTTTATAGGTGGCTGGCCAGACCACCTTCGGCGGCCAAACGTGAATCCGAACCATGCAAGGTTCGGCGGCCGAAAGTCACCTTCGGCGGCCGAACTTGCCATTTTCTCCCTTGGCTCTTTTCTTTCAAAAACTCATTTTTCTTTATACTTAAAACCTTAAAACAAGTCAAAATACATAAGAAAACATATGTATTACCCTTCTCGAGGGTTTCGACACCCGAGATTCCACCAGACTACAGGAATTCCGAGGCCGGACTCGAGCCGGGTATTACAGAATTCCTATGAGAAAAGGTCATGATCAAAATTGCGGTTTACAAAAATAAAATATCCAGAATGTTCAACAGCAAGTTCAGGCCGTGAGCCTTTAATGTGGGTGACTTAGTCCTCAAAAGAGCAGACATAACAAGCGACAATGCTAGGCCTGGTAAGTTGGGCGAGAACTGGAAAGGACTATTTAAGGTCTCAAAAGTTATTCGTCTAGGGTCATATAAGCTAGCAAAACTAGACGGTCAAGTTATTCCTCATGCTTGGAATATTTGTAATTTGAGAAAATTTTATTAATAGCGAGTTAATGAGGTATTTCTTTCATATATTGTGTACTTCAGTGATAAAAAACGATGGATTGCCCTACTCGAAAGAAAGAAAGATTAAGAGGTCACAAGGCAGTTTTCGCCAGGCTAGGTCACAAGGCGATTCTCGTCAGACCATTCGGACATTGGTCCCATTAAGCAAGGCCACAAGGTAGCTTTCACCAACATAGGTCACAAGGCAGTTCTCACCAGACCATTCAGGCGTTGGTCCCACTAAGCAAGGCCATAAGGTAGTTTTCGTTAGGCTAGATCACAAGGCACTTCCTGCCAGACTATTCGAGCGTTGGTCCCACTAAGCAAGGCCATAAGAAAATTTTTGCTAGGCGAAGTCACAAGGTGGTTCCTGCCAAACATTCGAGTGTTGGTCTCACTAAGTAAGACCATAGAGCAGACCTCACTAGGCCACGAGCCAGACGTCGGTCCCTATAAACAGGTCATCTGCACTAGACAACCAGAAGGGGGATATAATAATCCCCCAAAAGATGAAGGTGGTACCAATCAAAGGCGAGCCTTATAACCAAGAATCCAGGTGAATGATTGGGTGAAAGCTCCCTATTACAAAAACGCCCAAGGAGTCTTACGGTGCAAAGATGGGTACCCGCTAGGCCACATGTTCGGATATTCATTCTATTTTGTTGAAATTCTATAAGGTATATTTGTTAAAGTGGGCATTGAAACCCATAAACGAATATGTTTTTGTTGTCGAATAAGATATGCAAAATATGCATTTTTCATTACAAAAGATTACAATGGGATAAAAGAGGCTTAAGCAAAATCTCTATTACATTGAAATCTTCTAAAAATCTATTAGCAGAAACTCAATCTCATTTTCTGGGAAGACGACGTTTGAAAGGCCTTGCCCTCAGAATCAATCTTGCACAATCCAATTCCCCCTTCTTAGGATCGCAATACTAAAAAGGTGTTATAGTTGGGCTGGTTGCAACTCTTGGATCCAAGTAGTATGCTTGCACCTTCATGCAGGTCCAAGGATCGCGACACTGAAAAAGCATTATAGTTGGGCTGGTTGAGGCCCCTAGCAGTATGCTTGTACCTTTATAAAGATTCACATTCAACTGTTCTTTGTAGACCATGATGATATCCTCTGCACAGATGTAGTTATCCACAAAAATAAGAAAGAAAGCGCCTCATTTCATACCTCCCGCAGACAATGGTTGCAAACACAAAGAAGAGAAATGAGGCTTCTTATACAGTGGCATAGCCATAAAAGTTTTTAATATGTTTCGAAAATTTAGGCCATCATTATGACTAAGGGAAGACAAAACGACACCAATAGTCAAAACGTGCCATGTAACCAGAAAGATAAATTATTACCTTTGAATCTAAAGAATCGAAGACCAGTGGGGGACATCTGATATTGCATAACAACCGTCCAAAATAAGCCGTGAGCTGTCAACACATGATAAGTCCACATAACAAGGATGTGGTGAGTGGAAAACATAGTCCAACCCAATGGAAGGAAGATCTAGACACCATAACACCCGGTGCATTGTTAAGGCTCGCCCTTCCCTCAATAGGGCGAGTCACAGCACGGAGTTACCATTAACAGGCACAACTCAACGTATCCCCATTGCACCTGTAATCACAAAATTACTAACTTATTATGTAACGACCCGGAAATCCGACCCGTTACCGGCGCTAGGATCCAGATCGGCTTAAGGCCGCCGGGACCCGTAGCAAGCCTACATACCTCCTGTAAACCTGTGGAATCCCATACATAACAACATATACATGATCTGTAAAAATTTTTTTTTTCTTTTTCTTTTATCTTATCCAAGCAAAACCTGTGCATGCACAAAATCATACATAAACCCCACACTGGAGTCCTCATCAAATACTCCAATGAGGTATCATCATCATACATATCAGCTTGGATAATCATGGTCATTAACATCATTACTCATTAAACACTCTGTACATCATGGGGATTCACACACCTCTAGGTCAAGCACTACTATAATCCTCAATACATCATCAAATCATTCATTACATTACATGGTCATAATTACTCATTACATCATATTCATGTCTATTACTATCTATTACAACATACATGACTGAACTTCACTCTAGCCGACTTCCTGATCTATCCTGTACCTGCAACTCTGGGGATAAAGGGAGTGGGGTGAGCTACTAGAGCCCAGTGAGCAGAATAATAAAACATCAATTTAAATCATGCTTTCATGTATGCGCCATAACACAAACATTTCACAACAAGGATGAACTTGTCACCATTTAGCCCCTATCTTTCTTGCTTAGACATGCCGGGGGCGTAGAGCCGTAGCAGGCACACCCGGACTTCCATAATCTGTCATAGTGCCAGGGGCGTAGAGCCGTAGCAGGCACACCTGGACTCACATAGGCTATCATGACATACAAGGGCTAATGGATCATTCAACATTCATCCACATCAACAACAAAGTATGCAATGCAACATATTCGTGAATTCTAATGCAAACAACCTGATATATCTCATGGCATTCATGATGCGTGAATCATACTAAAACATTTCATTAATTTGCTTTAAAACTTAAAGTTTATTCCACTCACCTCTGGCTAGCTCTGAAGAGACTCTGAAGCAGCTGGCTCACTGCTGGGGGTCTCGGTTCCTCGGGTCCGAACCTACACAGGTGGACTCAAATGAGGGACCAAACATCTATGAATATGACTCTAAAATACTCCCCAAAAGCCCCCTAAAACATCCTGAAAACATCACATGAAAACATGCAAGAAATGGCTGAACAGGGCACTTTCGGCGGCAGGTTCGGCAGCCGAAAGTCCCTCTGCAGCCGAAAGTCATGCAGGTTCGGCGGCACTTTCGGCGGCCGAACCTCCCAGACAGAGACGAAACTTGAGTTTCGGGGGCAGGCTTCGGCAGCCGAAACTGCCTCCACAAGGGGGTTTGGCGGCCGAAAGTCACTTCGGCGGCCGAAACTGAGTTTCTGCCGAAGGGCAAAAACTTGGCTCCCTTGTGTCCACAGCCTCCAAAACGCCTCAAAACATGCATAAACTTGTTTCTACACATGCATACACATCATACATCACACCTAGGGGTCTCAAACTATAATATACCCCAACTACAACACTTCAAACAACACATTTCCAACATACATTGTTCAAATCACAACATAAACCCATAAACCTAACAACAAGCCTAAACATGCATTCTATCCCATCAACTTGCATAAAACTTTCATAAAACATAAAAGAAGCATAGATCGAAGCTTACCTCTTGAAGATCGAGAGGAAGAACGACCCTAGCTCGGAAAATGGAGGGATTTAGCTCCAAGACTTCCAAGCTCCAAAACTTGTTTCAAAAGCTTAAATCTTCAAAACCAAGGGAAAACAAGTGAAAATCTTGAAAGATTTAGAGGAAGAACATCAAAAATGGGTGAGGGGCGGCGGAAAGCTCACCTTGGCCGAAAATGGGGAAAAACTCGCCCGTTTTCGGCTAAGGAACCCTTTTATAGTGGCTGGCCAGACCACGTTCGGGGGCCGAATGTGCCTCCGCATGCATGCCATGTTCGGCGGCCGAACATGAGGTTCGGCGGCCGAACCTGGACTTCCCTCACTCATGCTTTCGGGGGCCTAACGTGCCTCCAAAACGCATGCATGTTCGGCGGCCGAACTTGACTTTCGGCGGCCGAACCTGGGTTTTCCTCCAAAGACTTTTCATGTAAAAACTCATTAAATTTCTTACTTAAAAACATGAAATACATGAAAACATTTCATAAAATCATAGTTTTACCCTTCTAGAGGTTTCCGACATCCGAGGTCCCACCGGACGGTAGGGATTCCGATACCGGAGTCTAGCCGGGTATTACATTCTCCCCCCCTTAAGAACATTCGTCCCCGAATGTTCCTCAACTAATACAAAGCATGGCATCAATCATAACATACAACATAGCATACAATATATCATACATGCAACACATAGAACAACTAACACTCACCTCAAAACAGATGGGGGTATTGCTGGAGCATGGACTCCTGTGTCTCCCAAGTGCATTCTTCTATGTTGTGGTGGTTCCAAAGGACTTTCACCATTGGGATTTCCTTGTTTCTTAACTTTCTGATCTGAGTGTCAAGAATCAGCACTGGCTGCTCTACATAGGTGAGATCCTCTTGGATCTCTACATCAGGCTCACTAAGGACATTGCTCGGATCTGACACGTACTTCCGTAACAGAGAAACATGGAAAACCGGATGGATTCTCTCCATCGAAGTAGGCAAGTCTAGCTTGTACGACACATTACCGACCCTCTGAAGCACCTCGAAAGGACCGATGTACCGTGGAGCTAACTTACCCTTCTTCCCGAACCGAACCACTCCTTTCATAGGAGACACCTTGAGCAAAACCAAATCCCCCTCCTGAAACTCTAGCTGTCTTCTGCGGATATCTGCATAACTCTTCTGCCGACTAGCAGCAGTCTTGATCCTCTCTCTGATTATGGGTACCACCCTGCTGGTAAGCTCTACTAACTCCGGACCTGCAAGAGTCCTCTCTCCTACTTCCTCCCAGCAGATAGGTGATCTGCACTTCCTCCCATACAAAGCTTCATATGGAGCCATCCCTATGCTAGCATGATAGCTGTTATTGTAGGCAAACTCCACCAAAGGTAGATGCTGCCTCCAAGAACCGCCAAAATCTAGCACACACATTCTGAGCATATCCTCTATTGTCTGGATGGTCCTCTCTGACTGTCCGTCTGTCTGTGGGTGGAAGGCAGTACTGAAGTCTAATCTGGTACCCATAGCGTTCTGCAGACTCCGCCAAAACCTGGAGGTGAACTGGGGCCCTCTATCTGACACTATAGATACCGGGACCCCATGCAGTCTGACAATCTCATCTACGTACACCTGCGCCAATTTGTCCACAGAGTAACCACTCCTGACAGGGATGAAGTGAGCAGATTTGGTGAGTCTGTCCACAATCACCCATATGGAGTCCAATCTGTTGGACGTCGCCGGTAACCCCACTACGAAGTCCATAGCTATATTCTCCCATTTCCACTCTGGAATCGGTAGTGGATTCAACATTCCAGCCGGCTTCTGATGCTCTAGTTTCACCCTCTGACACACATCGCAGGCTGACACGAACAGTGCCACGTCCTTCTTCATAGCTGGCCACCAATACACTCTTTTTAGATCCTGATACATCTTGGTGGCTCCAGGGTGAACACTATACCTGGTATTATGGGCTTCCCCCATAATATCTCCCTTCAGACCAATGTCATCTGGCACACATAATCTGTTCCCGTAGCGGAGGATCCCCTTATCATCAAACTTGAACTCATTACTCTGGCCTGACTGAACCGTTTTGGCTATCCTGACCAACTCTGGGTCCTCATGCTGTTGCTGAGCTACCTGCTCCAGAAACACGGGTGTCACTCTCATCTGAGCCACTAAGGCACCTGTGCCAGACAACTCCAACTGTAATCCCTCACTCATAAGTCTGTGGAACTCCTTCACCACCGGCCTCCTCTCTGCTGAAATGTGGGATAGACTGCCGAGTGATTTCCGGCTTAGGGCGTCTGCCACAACATTCGCCTTACCCGGATGGTACTGAATCTTGCAATCATAGTCACTCAACAGCTCTACCCATCTCCTCTGCCTCAAGTTCAGTTCTCTCTGACTCAGGATGTACTGCAGGCTCTTATGATCTGTGAAGATCTCACACTTTACCCCATAAAGGTAATGCCTCCACATCTTGAGTGCAAAGATCACTGCTGCCATCTCTAGGTCATGTGTGGGGTAATTCAGCTCATGCTTCTTCAGCTGTCTAGAAGCATAAGCGATCACCCTCTCATTCTGCATTAGCACACAACCCAGTTCCACACGGGACGCATCACAATATACTGAGAAGTCATCATCACTTTTTGGCAGAGCTAACACCGGTGCTGAAGTCAACCTCCTCTTAAGCTCCTCAAAGCTTTCCTCACACTGATCGGTCCATATGAACTTCTGATTCTTCTTTGTCAATTTGGTCATAGGAGCAGCAATCTTTGAGAAGTCCTGAACGAACCTCCTGTAGTAACCTGCTAAACCTAGAAAACTCTTGATCTCGGTCACTGTGGTGGGTCTAGGCCAGTTAGCTACAGCCTCTACCTTCTTGGGGTCTACTTCAATACCCTGTTCTGACACAATGTGCCCCAAGAATGAAATGCTCCTAAGCCAAAACTCACACTTGGAGAACTTGGCATACAAGCCATGCTCTCTCAAGGTCTGCAAAACTGTCCTCAGGTGATGGGCATGCTCCTCTGCATTTCTGGAATACACTAAGATATCATCTATGAAGACAATAACGAAGTGATCCAGATACTGACTGAATACTCTGTTCATGAGGTCCATGAATGCTGCAGGGGCGTTGGTCAACCCAAACGGCATCACAAGGAACTCATAGTGCCCATACCTGGTCCTGAAAGCTGTCTTCGGTACATCTTCATTCCTTATCCTCAACTGATGGTACCCTGATCTCAGATCTATTTTGGAGAAACAACCTGCTCCTGCTAGCTGGTCGAATAGATCGTCGATCCTCGGCAAAGGGTACTTGTTCTTGGTAGTGACCTTGTTCAACTGTCTGTAGTTGATACAAAGTCTGAGGGATCCATCCTTCTTCCTCACAAACAAAACCGGAGCACCCCAAGGTGAAGTACTCGGTCGGATGAAACCCTTATCTACCAGCTCTTGCAACTGTTCCTTCAGTTCTTTCAATTCAGCTGGTGCCATCCTGTAGGGAGGGATAGAAATCGGTCTGGTACCAGGCATTAACTCAATCTCGAACTCTATCTCCCTAGCAGGTGGTAACCCTGGCAGCTCGTCTGGGAAAACATCTAAGAATTCACTCACCACAGGCACTGAGGCGGGCTCTCTGACATGACTATCTAACTCCCTCACATGAGCTAGGAACCCCTGACATCCCCTCCTAAGCAACCTACGAGCCTGAAGAGCTGAGATCAGACCTCTAGGTGTACCCCTCTTGTCTCCTCTGAAGACGACCTCTGACCCATCCTGATCTCTGAATCTGACTACCTTGTCTCTACAGTCCAAGGTAGCACCATGGGTCGATAACCAATCCATCCCTAGAATGACGTCAAAATCTGTCAAATCTAGAACCACGAGGTCGGCGGAAAGGCATCTTCCCTCTATGAAAACTGGACTACATTGGCAGACTGCCTCTGCCACTGACGGGTCACACTTGGGTCCACTGACCCATAGGGGACACTCTAACCCAGAGACCATCAATCCTACCCTCTCCACGACTCTCGGAGCAACAAAAGAATGAGATGCACCCGGGTCCATTAAGGCATACACATCAGAACAACCAATGATGAAATTACCTGCCACCACGGTGTTGGATGTGTTGGCCTCCTGCTGAGTCATAGTGAAGATCCGTGCCGGAGCTGATGGACCTTCACCTCTGTATCCTGCTGATGAAGAGGCTGACCCTCTCCCTCTGCCTCTGCCACTGGCCTGTGTTGCGGCTGGAGCTACTGGCTGCACCACACCGCCGGAGGCTGTCTGCTGAGACGGTGCGGCAAAGGCTGCTCTAGGACAATCTCGAGCCAAATGACCCGCTTGTCCGCATCTGAAACATGTGTTTGTCCCTGCCAGACATACTCCCTTGTGTGGTCTCCCACATCTCATACATGCTGTAACCTCTGCGCCAGAGCTTGAGCCACTGCCTAAACCCAGACCTGACTTGATCTTGTTCCAGAACTTATTCTTCTTAGATTTTCTGTGGCCTCTGTCCCACTTCTTACTGCCTGCAACTGCTGCACTCAGAGAAGAAGAGTCTAACCTTTCCCCACCTGGGGTCTTGGAACCAGAAGACTGTGCCACTGACTGTTTTACCTTCCCCTCAACGATAGCACTAGCCTCCATTCTCCTAGCCATATCCACTATGGCATGGAAACTCTCCCTCTCTGCTGACTGTATCAAAGAGGAATACCTGGAGTGCAGCCTCATAATATATCTCCTTGACTTCTTTTGATCTGTGTCCAAATTCTGCCCAGCATATGGCAACAACTCCAGGAACCTGTCTGTGTACTCCTCCACACTCATCTGTTCAGTCTGCCTCAACTGTTCGAATTCTATCATCTTCTGCTCTCTAGAGCTCTCAGGGAAAGCCCATCCTGCAAACTCATTTGCGAACTCCTCCCAGGACATACTGTCCGCTCTCGGGTTCACATAGTTCTTAAACCAATCACGTGCCTTCTTGCACTCCAGTGTGAACCCAGCCATCTGAATGGCTCTACTGTCATCAGCCCCTATCTCATCTGTAATAGTCTTGACCCTGCTCAGATACTCAAATGGGTCATCGCCTGCTCGGTACTGAGGAGCACCCAACTTCATGTAATCGGTCATCTTGACCTTGCTCCCTCCAGATGAGGTAGGTTTGGGTACTTGTGTTTCCGGGACAGTAGGTACTGGTGGTGGTGGAGGTGCAACATCCCCTGGGGTAGGGTTTGCTGTACTGGTATAGGGAGGTGGAGGTGGGTACATGGGGTACTGAGAGTATGGTGGGTAGTAAGGTGGGTATGGCATATGTGGAGGATAAGGGCTAAAACTGGGGTTATCCGATGTACCTCCCATCGAATACCCTGGATGGTGTGAATAGGGTGGGTAGTGATGTGGCTGGACATAACTCGAGGCCTGAGTGCCTCCTTCTGATTCTCCCATGCCCTCTTCCGGCATGCTCACACCGAGACTGCCATCCCTCCTCTGATCTACTTCCATATCCTCAGACATTCCTCCCTGCACTGTTCCCCTTACTGATCTGCTTCTACCCAGATCCAAAGACCTTCTAGGGTCTCTAGCTACTCTGTCTCTGTTGGACCTACTGGACATTGCCCTAGGCAATGCTGAAGGACGGGCATCAGCGCCCTCGTCCTGAGGTGGCACTCTTGTCAATCGTGCAGATCGACGAGTTCCTCTCATTCTATCTTCTGAAAAACAGCACATAGCATAAGCAATCATTAGCATCATATGGTTCATGTGGAAACACATGAACCCTCATCACATACATAGCATCACATCATAGCATTTATGCACATGCATATCATCATGGCATATCATATCATCATATAGACAGGACTCTACATCCTATCCTAGTGGACATGATTTTCCTAGTGTGCTTGACCTTCTAGAACATCTATGAGCCCGACATACTAGGTCCGACCATATGAACCTAGGGCTCTGATACCACTCTGTAACGACCCGGAAATCCGACCCGTTACCGGCGCTAGGATCCAGATCGGCTTAAGGCCGCCGGGACCCGTAGCAAGCCTACATACCTCCTGTAAACCTGTGGAATCCCATACATAACAACATATACATGATCTGTAAAATTTTTTTTTTTCTTTTTCTTTTATCTTATCCAAGCAAAACCTGTGCATGCACAAAATCATATATAAACCCCACACTGGAGTCCTCATCAAATACTCCAATGAGGTATCATCATCATACATATCAGCTTGGATAATCATGGTCATTAACATCATTACTCATTAAACACTCTGTACATCATGGGGATTCACACACCTCTAGGTCAAGCACTACTATAATCCTCAATACATCATCAAATCATTCATTACATTACATGGTCATAATTACTCATTACATCATATTCATGTCCACTACTATCTATTACAACATACATGACTGAACTTCACTCTAGCCGACTTCCTGATCTATCCTGTACCTGCAACTCTGGGGATAAAGGGAGTGGGGTGAGCTACTAGAGCCCAGTGAGCAGAATAATAAAACATCAATTTAAATCATGCTTTCATGTATGCGCCATAACACAAACATTTCACAACAAGGATGAACTTGTCACCATTTAGCCCCTATCTTTCTTACTTAGACATGCCGGGGGCGTAGAGCCGTAGCAGGCACACCCGGACTTCCATAATCTGTCATAGTGCTAGGGGCGTAGAGCCGTAGCAGGCACACCTGGACTCACATAGGCTATCATGACATACAAGGGCTAATGGATCATTCAACATTCATCCACATCAACAACAAAGTATGCAATGCAACATATTCGTGAATTCTAATGCAAACAACCTGATATATCTCATGGCATTCATGATGCGTGAATCATGCTAAAACATTTCATTAATTTGCTTTAAAACTTAAAGTTTATTCCACTCACCTCTGGCTAGCTCTGAAGAGACTCTGAAGCAGCTGGCTCACTGCTGGGGGTCTCGGTTCCTCGGGTCCGAACCTACACAGGTGGACTCAAATGAGGGACCAAACATCTATGAATATGACTCTAAAATACTCCCCAAAAGCCCCCTAAAACATCCTGAAAACATCACATGAAAACATGCAAGAAATGGCTGAACAGGGCACTTTCGGCGGCAGGTTCGGCGGCCGAAAGTCCCTCTGCAGCCGAAAGTCATGCAGGTTCGGCGGCACTTTCGGCGGCCGAACCTCCCAGACAGAGACGAAACTTGAGTTTCGGGGGCAGGCTTCGGCAGCCGAAACTGCCTCCACAAGGGGGTTCGGCGGCCGAAAGTCACTTCGGCGGCCGAACCTGAGTTTCTGCCGAAGGGCAGAAACTTGGCTCCCTTGTGTCCACAGCCTCCAAAACGCCTCAAAACATGCATAAACTTGTTTCTACACATGCATACACATCATACATCACACCTAGGGGTCTCAAACTATAATATACCCCAACTACAACACTTCAAACAACACATTTCCAACATACATTGTTCAAATCACAACATAAACCCATAAACCTAACAACAAGCCTAAACATGCATTCTATCCCATCAACTTGCATAAAACTTTCATAAAACATAAAAGAAGCATAGATCGAAGCTTACCTCTTGAAGATCGAGAGGAAGAACGACCCTAGCTCGGAAAATGGAGGGATTTAGCTCCAAGACTTCCAAGCTCCAAAACTTGTTTCAAAAGCTTAAATCTTCAAAACCAAGGGAAAACAAGTGAAAATCTTGAAAGATTTAGAGGAAGAACATCAAAAATGGGTGAGGGGCGGCGAAAAGCTCACCTTGGCCGAAAATGGGGAAAAACTCGCCCGTTTTCGGCTAAGGAACCCTTTTATAGTGGCTGGCCAGACCACGTTCGGGGGCCGAATGTGCCTCCGCATGCATGCCATGTTCGGCGGCCGAACATGAGGTTCGGCGGCCGAACCTGGACTTCCCTCACTCATGCTTTCGGGGGCCTAACGTGCCTCCAAAACGCATGCATGTTCGGCGGCCGAACTTGACTTTCGGCGGCCGAACCTGGGTTTTCCTCCAAAGACTTTTCATGTAAAAACTCATTAAATTTCTTACTTAAAAACATGAAATACATGAAAACATTTCATAAAATCATAGTTTTACCCTTCTAGAGGTTTCCGACATCCGAGGTCCCACCGGACGGTAGGGATTCCGATACCGGAGTCTAGCCGGGTATTACATATTAGCTGGTGATATCCCTTGTCGAGCAATCGGCTACATCACCGCTGGATAATCAGAAAATGGTATATTTATCCCCATCTTCTTACAATATAAAAAGATAAAAATTATAGAGACAAATGTATACTATTATCTAATACTACCCACATTCTAAACAATTCATTATTGTTTGTTTTTCAGTTAATTGACTTGAGTATTGGAGTGGTTGCCATAATCACCCACCACCACCTCACATCTCTTCTTTATAGATTCTATCCAACCAGTGACTGAATGCAAAAATTTAAATCAGGAGGTCCAATTTTATTTTTTAATGACAAATTCAATTTCACTTATTTGATAAAAAAATATTTATTTATATGCATAAAGTTATTAAGGTAAAATTTATATATAAAATAGAGAAATAAAAAAAATCACATGTATAAAATTTTAAAAATTAAATTAATTTACTCACATTAAATATTAAATATGATTTTTTAAAATTTTTTAATATGAGTTGTGAGAATTTTTTAATATGAGTGGTCTAAACTAATATCTGTTAAAAGACACTATTTGATTTTAATATTTTGATCTACATTTAAGATTTTTTAAATTTAAAATATAATCATGAATTATTAAACTCATTTTTTATTTACACTAAACAGTGGTTGATTGTAAATTTTCATGAAATGATAAAATTATTATCGTTAATTTTATTAATTCATAAAAAATTAAAATACAATTAGCAAATTTAAAGTACAATTACTAATATATGTGATTAATTTAATATTTTTTAATAAATGGTTAATTTGTATTTAATTACTATAATTTTTATAATTTTAAGTGTTCAATAAACTAATTTCAAATTATTACGGATCTACACATATATTAAGTCAATAAATTAAATAATCAGTGAATAACTTATTTTATAAAAATTTTAAAAAAATTAATAATGAAGTTAAAATTTTAAAAATTAAACGTAAATTTTTTAAACCGAAAACAAAATAAATAAGAAAAGAGATATAAATTAAGATGGCTACTTTAAAATTATATTGGTATTGAAACTTTATTTATAAAAGAATTATTATTAAATTTCTGAAATTTTAGAAATTTTATTAATTTTCATCTTTATAAAAATCATTCAATTAAAATGTGTATTCTATGAAATTAAATTGTTTAGTCTATTTATTAAAGTAACTGTTAATTAATTTATTTTATCTTTGGTCAAAGAGAATAAATAGTATAAATATTATGTGTGAGTACCAAATGATACATATAATTAAAATTATATGAACTAAATAATATAAATATTCATGACATGTTAATAAATTTATAAAAATTAAAAAATTTATTTTATAAAATATCAAAATATTGTAATTGAATAATTTTTAAATAGAATAAATTAATAAATTTTTTTAAAAATTTAGAGACCCATAATTTTCTTTCATTAATAAAAATTATATAAACACTATTAAATTTTTAAAAAGTTCAGAGTTCATAATCCCTTAATCCTAAGTGCACCATCACTGTATCCAATCACGGTGTATAATTATTCAGACCATATCATCAATTTAGCTTTAATCCCTAATTGAATTTTTATATATTCAATTATTGGCATTTCTATTCCCACCACTTCATCAATTTAATTTTCAACATTAATTATTACTTAATATAATATTATTTTAATAATAAAATATTATTTTTAATAAAAATTCATAATAAAATAATATTTTTACAATTATAAATTATTTATTATTTCTATATTTTTTAATTTTTATATTAATTAAAATATTAAATTTTTATACTTTAAATTATAAAATATTATATTATATAAAAAATTTTGACTTTTTAACATTATCATAAAATTTAAATTGAATTAGTTGACTCTTAAATAAAAATATACAAAATTTAATTGAACTTATTTCTATTTTCAGCGAAAGATTATTTTATTAACGACATCAAACTATAAAAACCTTATGTTTGTCGCTATAAGTTACTACTTGTTATGAAGTTCTTGAGAAATTGCAACTGAAGCACAGTCCGTTGGCTGAAACCCAATTCTCTCGTTCTCTAAATCATAAACAACCTCCACATTTTGTTGTTGGAAGCTACCAAAAATCCCAGCTGGTCCAAAATCTCCAACATCCAGGCGTTGGAACAACAAACATTTCACCACCGTGGAGTTGATCGGAGGACTCACAGCATAGAAGCGAGTCCCTCTGGGCAAAGTAAGACTCGCATTGTTCAGGAAAAGGAAAGTGATTGAAGGAAGATTATCATCATCTGACATACACGTATTGTTCGGACATGGAACCTTGTAACAAAGGTCAAACGAAGCTCTTGTTTTTACTGTGGCTCTAGGATAATTTACCATTGACTCAACAACTGAGAGAAGCTGAGAATACAAAGGTTCAGGCAAGTGAGTATAAGTGGTTCCTGAGTCGATTAACATACCTCCATTGCCATGAGAATCAAACTCTCTCAAGCTTGAAGGCACTTGCAGCGCACTAGAATTACCTACTGTTATAGCTTGTAAGCCAATGTAGTAATAATTAGGGTAGATGAGACTCTTCAACGTCGGGGTGAATTGCATTTTATCTTTAGAAGATAGGGCCATGTCTCCTATAACTAATGGGCTGGAAACATTAGGGTTCTTTGCGTATCTGAAGGCCAGGAAACAGTGAGAGAAGCCCTTTTGAAGGAAACCCAGCTGTGAAGGCAAAGAAAGTGAACCTCTACCAAACCCTGCAATCCCAATTGGCTCACGATATGCAGATCCTACACATCCAAAACAGAAATTTTGAATGTTGCTAGTAACACTAGCACCACCAGACCCACGTCCATAAACCCTAAGTTCATCCTTTGTTAGTGTCCCAGTGACAAGCCCTCCTCCATAGGTGTAAGCAAACGAAGGACATGGCATAGAACAGTTGGATCCAATAAGGGTAGCAAGCGGACAACCAGCCACAGTGCATGGGTCAAAATAGTTATCAGAACTATGAACATCAGTGCAATAGGGACTAGCACAAGAATCCCTATAAGAAGAAGAAGATTGATAAGGAGAAAAAGTACCCTTAATACTTCCATATTCATCACAATCCATGCAAAGAAAAGATCCACAAGGAACCCAGTTAAGGTCACTTCCTGTATCCATATAAACTTGAATGGACTGTGGAGGGTTACCTATGTTTAGAGATAATAAATACCCATTTCCTATTCCCCTCAATGGGACTTCCATGTCTAAAGCATGTGCTTGTCTTTTTCTTGAGCTGGAGGAAGCATTTGGGATGGGAAGAGAAGCCCTAGAATGGATGAGACCAAGAATCAGGACATCGTTTGGTTCTCGTTCTTTTGCCAAAGACTGATAAGAGCTGCAAAGCCACATATTGAAAAGGACGAAAAAGAAAAATGTGAGGATTTTGCCAGCCATTGCCATTAGTTGTGACAATACTTAGCTTAAGTGGGGTTTGAGGAGCAATTTAGGCTTAGCATGCGATCACGTATTTATTGAAGAAGAGAAAAACTTAAAGAGGCTCACATAATAATAAAAATAATAATGACAATTAATAATAATAATAACAACTTAAAGATGCTGACGGTGATGAAGCGTTTATTTCATGCATTTAATTCAAGTACATAACTTCTAACCAACTTGTAACAGCTCTAATTTTATCTTGTATCATGCACATGCAGTAATAAGATTTGATGGCTAATTTATAATAGCGATCTTTTTAATTTCTGATTATTATTATTATAATTCAATGGCTTATATTTAATTTATTATAATAAAATTTTTTATTTTTAAAAAATATTATATAAAAAAATTATATAAAGTGGTCTGAAAAATTCAATCACTTATATAAATAAAATAGTCTGAGAAATTCTTATGTAATATTTTCATAATAAATAAGAGATTTCGTGTAATATTAAAGATGATAGATAACATTTTTAAATATAAAAAATCGAAGATAAGAAATTTAAATGTAACAAACTCTAAAGTGGAAGATTAAAATATATATAAATTTCCCAATATTTGATACAATGCCACTGACTCATTGTGCTACAGACGGAAGCTAATAGAGAGATGCTGCATTGGAAACGTTAATTCTTAGTAAACTTTTTTTTTTTATAGATTTTTTTAATATATAGATATAATATAAAAGAATAAGATTCTAAGTGGGTTGTGTGTTAGCACGAGAGGGAAAGAGAAAAGATACCTAATAGCAGAAACGGTGGAGGATTTGTCCATTCAATTAATGGAAAATCTACCCATGTATATGTATATAAAGCAAGCCTCTGTTCCTACGGTACTGATATATAGCATTGATAATAATTTATTTAAAATATATTTGTGATAAATAATTATGTTATTATTATTAAATTTTAAATAAAATTTATAATACGCACTTATAACTTAGTCTGGTGGTACGTGCATCTGAGATATATCAAATTCTACTTTTTTAATCTCCAATTTTTATTTAAAAATAAAAATTGAAAATACAAAACTTTATATAAAAGAATAATGAGGTTCAAATTTATTTAAATTGTTTTAAATCTTATTTATTTTTACACATTAAAATTTAAATAATTACGTGTAAGTCTAATAATATTTACAGTAACGTAAATGTTATCTTACCTAAACAAATATCAAGTGCGCATGCGTCATCTATACACTTTGATTTGTACTTTGAAGTATAAAAAGTTTTTTTCCAAGTATTTTATTTATTTTAAAATATTTAATTAAATAATTAATCACAAGAGAAGTACGGATGAGAAGAATCTCAATTTTCATTTTAATGCGAGTAGCATAGAGAGGAGAACACGTTTAGTGAAAATGGTTGGACGACATCCATCCAAATGCATTCGTGTAGTTTTGGTATTTAAGATTTTAAGGAATCTTAAAAATAATAATACGTTATTTGGTGTAGATATACGACTGGTAACCATTAAATTATTTAAATATTTTATGTTAAAGGCATAAGAAGCCTCCTTTTATTTATTAAAAATTAAAAAAATAAAAATAAAAAAATTACTGTTTTTACAATTTTTATTCACTTTATTTTTTATATATATTAAAAAATAATTTTTTAATTATACTATTTTAAATGCATTAAATTATTTTTAAATATTAAGAAATATTTTGAAAAAAATTTTAAAAATAAAATAAAATAAAATAGGATTATAATTATTAATTTATATATTATTATAATTGATAATCGCTTGATCTCTCTAACACTTATGCCACAGTTGAGCCCTCTAGAAAAGTCAGACCCAAAACTTATTAGAGCCTATTATGCAAGTCAGTCCATTAGCGCATAACTCAGATCACATCCGAATAGACCGGACATACCGAGACCTAAACTTAATAAAAAAAAATTCAGCTCACCTGACGTGATGGGTCAGTGGGAACGAACCCATCTACACCATGACTCTGTCAGCACAAGCGCCGAAAATGAATTAAAGAGAAAGGGAATATGTTCATACATATGACTCTGTATCATAGCGACAAATGACATTATAACAGAGCGGCAATTATACGTCACTAGAATATAAATGAAAGAGAAATAAAGGAAAGAACATGAACCATTCAAACTAAACTTACATTTTTTGAATTTTAGATTATCAATAATATAAAAATTTAAATAATAATTTTGAGGTATGTAAAAAAAATATGAAAGTATTATTTAATTGTTATAGTATAGCAAAATTAATTATTTAATTTTTTTTATATTTTTAAAAATACATTAAATAATTTATATAGTCTTTAAAAAATTTAACTAAAATGTCTTAACCAATTCAGTTTTAGTACTATTATAATAAGCTTCTTTTTCACTTTTTATTATATAAACTAATGGAGTTACAACTCAATGGAATGAACTCTTTAGTTGAGTTATCAAAATCACAAATTATTTGTTGTGTTTTTAAAATTATTGAAATTAAATAATTAATTCCATTTTTTCATAAAAACTAAATAATAATTTATTTTTTCAAATACTTTTTTTCTGACTATTTCAATAAAAATCTAATATTTAAATTTATGTCAATTGATTGAGAAAAACTCAATATTTACGTTATTTTTTATTTTAATCTAAACATTTAAATTTTAGATAAATTAATCCAATATTTCAATCTATTTGGTGTTAAAAAAGAGAGGAAAACGAGGAAAAGGGATATATGTTCTCCTTCTTCATATGAAATATATATTCTTAAGGACAAAGAGGGAAAGGTACTTGTTTCTTCTTACATTACTTTTCCTCCATTCATATCATAAGGGATATACAAGAAGAAGAAAAAAGAAGTAGAGAAGGAAGTATTAGTGCATCATCTTCTTCAATACATCAAACTTTCTTTTACTCGAAGTGACTAATTTCTGCAATTTAGAGGTACACTTAGACTATGATTATATGATTTTAATTCTTTTTTTTAGCATGTGATTAATGCTTGAATTAGTGAAACAAATGGGGATGGATTTATTCATGTATTAGAGTCTATGAATCTCATTTTTCTTATTGGTATTAGAGTCATGTTTGTTTCCTAATTTATATGTGTTTTTAGCCTGCTAATAATATTAGAATGAATTAAAATTACTTTTGAAAATTTTGGTGTAATTTTAAAACTTTTATGAATATATTTATGAAGTTCTCTTTAGATAATTATATGTTTTTGTCTGCTTATGTGTTGATTACAATTTTTATATCAATATAAGGTAGAGATGTCAGACTTTAAAATGATATACTGTATGTTCAATTGGATAAAAAAGATAGAGTTATGGTTCTCCAAAATTATCTAAAAATCAATCCAAATCTGAAAGTTTTTGCAAAATCCAAAGGTTGAGAAAGACCCCTTTTATCCAATCCTAGTCTCAGACATTTTATGTGAGTTCTAAATTGATGTAATGGTGTCTTATTTTTCATATTGGATCGCACCAATGAAAAGGCCATACACAAAACCCCCTATTGGTAGGGCTAAAAGGTCGCGCATGGACAAAATGCACCGTGTCGGATGCGTGAAGGGCGCCATGTGCCAGCTCTGTTAACCGCATCAAACGAGGCATCGTTCAAGCTAAACGATGTGTCATTTTGCATATGCGAATTTTTTTTTAATTTTTTTTCAGTCTTTTCACAATAAAAAATTATTGAAAAATACATAAATTATTTTAAAATATTTGTGACCTAAAATTAATTTTTTAGGTATTTTTTATTTTTTGAAAAAATTATAAAAATTATTTTATTGTCCAGAAATTATGAAAGTTAAATCACTTTTTATTCATTTATTTAATTTTTAGCCACAATATTTGTTTGAAAAATAACTTACTTTTTTATTTAAATTATTTTAATTTAAAATCTTTTATAATGTGTTAAAAAAATTAAAGCACATTTTGATGAGAATACCGATAAGAATTTGCACTAAAAAATAGTATAGTTGTTTCGAGTGAGAATACTAATAAGAATTTGCACTCAAAAATAGAATAGCAATTTAGAGTGGTTAGCATGATCTATAATTTATTCAATCTATCAATGAATCTAAATATAAAATGGGATAATTTTTATTGCTTAATGAGACATATTATTAAAGTTAATAGACTGATTCAAAAAATAATTTGATGCGGGATCTATTAACTGTTAATGAGAAATATAGGACTCTTTAGATAAATTTTGTCTATTGCCAATTAAAAGGATATCTTTAATAAGCTATTGTATAAATTGAATCGTAATGATAATGGTACCTACAGATGTCTAGTTCAAAATTTTTATAATGAATATACTAATTTTATAGTAAGAAAGACTACGAGTTATTCTGTTAGATTGTCTATACGAGATAGTGAACTATTATTAAATACACTAATTGGATATACTAATGTTTGATGAAACATATGATTTCTAAAGTCATTTGTAAGCTGTTTGAAAATGTGGTTAATGATTTTCATAGATCATTGCCAGTGATGAGGCTGTGGATGGGTTGTTTGTTCATGTTATTTTTATTATTTATTTATGTAATTAAACATATGTATTTGTGAATATTTTATATTATTCAATAAAATGTTATTGAATCTTTCTATTTGAATATTGAGTTACAATAATATAAAATTTCCTTCCTTCAATAATTATTTAGTTTAGTTTATTATACATTAGAATTTTAGATAATGAGTGGGAACATAGTAAAACTTTCAAATTTAAGTCTGACGTAAAATAAAATTATTATTATTAATTATTGCTTAGAATTTTTTTTTTATGTATATGAATCACGCTTTAATAAATATTGTATTTCATATTAATATTAGTATGTCGTCTGTTGCTAAGGTTATTGATGTTGATCTTAATAAAGTTTAAAAGCTCAAAGTGACAATTACGAGATTTGAAGCATAAAAATTTAATATGTCCTGGAAGAGAAAGAGGCTCTTAAGGCTCTGAATGTGATCATGCCAATACTTGAGAATGGCATCTCAAAACAACATAAATCGAGAGGCCTATGATGCTTGGGAAAAAAAGAATTTCCTTACTTGCATTACATTGCTGAGTAGCATGGATGATAATGTCATGTGTAAATTCCATAAGCATGCAAATGCAAAGGACATGTGGTCCGCATTAAAGGAGAAATTTAGGAAGCTTCTCTTACTTGACTTAGGGCTTTCACTATTAAGTTCGACACCTGTAAAAAGTGCCCTGACCATACCATATGTTAGCATCTGAGGCATATGTTGAATATGATTAATGAGCTAAAAGATGCTGGTCATGAGTTGAATGATAAGCAATAAGTCCAAGCTATTATTTGATCCCTACCCCAAAACTGGGAACATATGAAAATGAACCTGACCCCTAATGTGCATATTCAAACTATGGAAGATGTTATGTGACATCTTGAGCTTGAGGAAAAGTGCCTCAAGATGAATAAGTTTGGTACAAGTGTGTACATGGTTGACTTTAGTTCACAAAATAGGCAAGGGTACAAGCATAATGATGCGGGCAGAAAACAGAGTTGTGCTATGATTGGCTAAATCTGCAAGAAAGAGAACGTGAGGTGGTGGGTATCCACGGCAGCCACTCCGACGCTCAAGTCAGTAAACTATTGAATAGGGCGAATGTAGAACTTGAGAGTAGTTATATAAAAGAATCGCATACCTTTATCTCTATGATTGTTGGTTTTCATACTGTAAAAGGACGGAGATAAATATTGCATTTCCTGACAATCCAAAGATGATGTGGTTGGTTATCTGATGAGGTATCCTACCGGGGTAATTGGTTGGGGATTCTGTGATTACAGGCATAATGGAAGTCTATTGGATTATGCCTGTTAATGATAAATTTATACCAAGAATTGACCTATCCAGAGGAGGGCGAGTCTTGATGATAAACCGGGTGTTAAGTGTTTGGGTCTTCCTTTCCTCGGGTGGGACCGCGTTACCCACTTTATCATATCCTTGCTACGTGGTCCTATTTTGTGGTGATAGCTTATAGCTCACTTTGGTCGATTTTTGTGTAGTATTGGAGGTCCCCCTGCTGGTCTTTGATTTTTCAGATTTGAAGGTGACAATTGTTCTCATGGCCCACTAAGATTGGTCCTTCCCAGTTCACGCCGTTTTTCCTCTCTAGCTCTTCAATAATGGCTGCTCTATTTCTCGAGCTACATTTAAAGTCTACCATCGAAACTGTCTTAAAAAGATCCTTCTTCTTTCCCAAATATCACTTTTCCTCACAACTGCAATCTTTGCTTCTAAAAAGACTTGGTCGCTCCTTTTTTCCGGATTATACTCCCTTGCTTTCACAGTAATTTCTCTTTTCCTTTTAAAATGAATAGGGATACTTCCTCTTCTTCTCTTGGTGGGAGCCCTGCCTCAAGCTCCTCTCTGATGGTCCCATCCGTGCCCCGGCCCTATCATTCCACTGAGGGTGGCTCACGAAAGCGAAGGAAGCCTGATTGGCGATGTCCCTTCCGTATTGTTGGAATAAGATGTAGATCGTCTCACGACCAATACCAAATTTCTCGAGAGGCTTTACATATTTTTGCTAATTCCTTAGGTGTTCGCATGACTGACTAAATCTTTGCAGAAGATACTATCAAAATCTTCAGAGAGCAGCTGAAGGCGGGTCTTCGGTTCTCCATAGACTCATTTTTTGTTAAGGTCCTTCGATTTCATCAACTTGCAGTCGCCCAACAGCATCCTAATAACCTTCTAGTTTATTTGTCTTAACAACAATATCGAGCCGAGCGTGACCCTCTTCTCCCAGTTATACCAGCTGGATACTCATAAAAATAAAGAGTTCTAGCTTTTTAGCTGTAAAAAATACCAGATGATGTTTGATCGGATACCCTCTTTAATAAAATGATGGAAAAATAAGTTGTTTATCCTCTGTCACCGGACGTCCAAGGGTTTGGGGCACCTCTGAACGAACTGAAACCTGTGGGTAGAACTGAGGAAGGATAGGGTCCAACCGAGAAAGGATGAGAATGAGGCTTTAGCCTTTCTCTTAACAATGGCTAGGTCCCCTTAGAAGTGTACATTACCAAGGCGGTGAGGAACGCAATTTTGTATTGGCAGAGTCATCTCCAAGTGAGCCAGTCTTGAGGTCCTCACCTGTCCAGCTTTCCTTGTCTTGGAGAGAGCACTTCCCTGGCTAGAAATCATGGTATTTTTCTTTTTTGCTTTCTTTTAGATTTCAAACTATCTTACTTACTACTTTTCAATTTACGTAGATATGGTCGACTTAAGAAGCAGATTTGCTAAGGTGGCGCGTGCTGCCTACAGAGGCAAAGTTGTCGCTGGGGCAACTGGTCCACTTTCCAAGCGTGCTCGTCGAGCAGAAGAAGTAATCATGCTTCCTCCTCCTTCTCCCCAACCTATAGTAGAAGAGTCGACTCACTCGCAGCCTGAGTCTTCTGCAATGGGTGCTTCTGCATCTGTCCTTATCTTCGAGCCTTCTGCTGCAGTCCTCACTCCTAGTGAGCCCATTCCTACGAATGTAGGGGTTGATTTCTCATGGCCGTCCTTTTAACCAAGAATGCTCTGAGGACCGGGGATTGCCATCGCCTGAATGAGCTCGAGACGGATGAGCTTTTTGACAATGTTATGCATTGTACCTTGGAGAGTGCCCTTTATGCCTATGTGGCCAAAGAGCATAATAAAGTCCTAAGGTGGGAGTTTGGTGCTCAAAAAATAGAAGACTCCTAGTAAAAGAATGCTCGAAGCTGAAGACTCAGGTTGATGAGGTGGAAGACACCATGAAGGAGACTCTGGAGTCTGTGGACAAGCTCCAGGCTAAGCTAAGTGAGGTTAATGCTTCTAAGTTGGTCCTTGAGAATCGAGCAAAGACTGCCGAGGATCAAATGGCCCTGCTGCATCGTCAAGTCCTAGAACTACAGGCTCATACTGAGGAGGCCCGAGCTACCTCTACCAGGGTTGTTGAGCTCGAGGTAGAACTTTAAGAGATGGTGGCCCATAATGGGGAGACATTTGTACAAGGCCAAGACTCTGTCAAGAAGAAACTTCTCAAGCTTTTTCTTGCAAAGGACTTCTCCTAGATTGATGACATCATTCCTGATGAGGAGGATGAGGATGGGCAAGATGAGAAAGGAATAATTGAAGACAACCCTTCTGGCCTAGCTTCTACTACAATAGCCAGTGATGAACCTATAATAGAAGCCCGACAGAGGTGATTAATGATGTCCCTTCTGCCCTGTAATTCTCATTTTATTTGAATAAAAACATTTTATTTTGACAGTGTTGTATGATCAGTATTTAGCCATAAATCTTGTCTACTCAAAACTTAAATGATTTCTTTTAGAAAACTGCTAAGGGATTAACACCCGACCATCATAGTGGTGATAAAATAAATAACTTGAAAACTTTTGAACAATGGGGTTAACACCTGGGCATATGGCCTGGCGGATGCCTGCATTGGTCCTTAAATACCTTATATGATTTCTTATAATCTTGAGGCTAATACTCAGCCGCGAATATCTGTCTTGTGGCTTGGGCCTCAAATGCCTCAAAAGTTTTTATATGGGGCTAACACCCTGTAGTTGAGCTTGGCAAAACCTACTTCATGGCCTAGTATGAATGCCTTGATTAGTGAGACCAATGCCCGGTCTTCTGGCCTGGTTTATATGCGCCTTGTGGTCTAGCATGAATACCTTGATTAGTGGGACCAAGTTTCGGTCTTTTGGCCTGGCTTATACTCACCTTGTGGCTTGGCCTGATGGATCCTGCCTTGGGGTCTTAGGCATCAAATGCTTTAGAAATTTTTGTAAGTCGGGACTAACGCTTGCTCATGTAGCCTGACTAACACTCGCCTTATGGCTTTGGCATAAAATATATTTTTTAGTGGGACCAACGTCCTGTGAAAATTCTTATGAAATGGGGTTGATGCCCGGTTGGTCGGCCTGGCATATTTCCGCCTTGTGGCCTAGGCATGAAATGCCTTGTTATGCGGGACTAACATCCGGATGGCCTGATGACTTGGCAAGAGATGCCTTTATTTAATGGGTCCAACGCCCAAATTACGGCTCATCAAAAATTTTCTTATGCCCTTATTTAGTGGGTTCAACACCCGGATTATGGCCTGACGACTGCCTTATGGCCTTGTTTGGTGGGTACAATGCTTGGATGGCCTGCCGATTGCCTTATGGCCTTGTTTGGTGGGTCCAACATTCGGATGGCCTGACGATTGTCTTATGGCCTTGTTTCCACGATCCAATGTTCAGATTATGGCTTGGCAATTGCCTTATGGTCTTGTTTGATGGGTCCAACATTTGGGTGGTTTGGCGATTGCCTTATGGCCTTGTTTCCACGGTCTAATGCCCAGATTATGGCCTGGCGATTGTCTTATAGCCTTATTTGGTGGGTCCAATACCCGGATGGCCTAACGATTGCCTTATGACCTGGTGATTTCCTTATGGCCTTGTTTCCACAGTCCAATATCCGGATTATGGCATGAAAATTGCCTTATGGCCTTGTTTGGTTGGTCTAATATCCGAATGGCCTGGCGAATTCCCACCTTGTTGCCTTGCTTTTGCCTTCATGTTCTCATCCGACGTTCCTGATAAAAAAGGTTTGAAGAACACATCATAGCTTTGTTTATGACATTATCTGTAACGACCCGAAAATCAGACCGCTACCGGCGCTAGGATCCAGGTCGGCTTAAGGCCGCCGGGACCCGTAGCAAGCCTAACATACATCCTGTGAACCTGTTTAATCCCATACATGATCAACAACATACATAAAAATTAAAACTTTTCTATTCATACACCAAACTCAACCTGCATGCTCTATACATAACATAATCATAAGCATTGACCCCTCAGTGGGATCTCATCAATGCCCCAAAGGGTGGCATAACCTGTGTTGAGTTGGTTTACATAAGCATCATAAAATGTCTAAGATCATGTATTAGAAGGGATACCATACATATAGGGTCAAGCACAACCTCTAATCCTCAATATCATTACATTACATAACTATTCATAACTTTACATAATTTTGCAATTTATCATGTCCACATTCTATCTATTACATACAAATGACTTCGTTACTCTTGCTGACCTCCTGGTCTACCCTGTACCTGCAAACCTGGGGGATTAGGGAGAGGGGTGAGCTACTAGAGCCCAGTGAGCAGAATAATAAAACATTTAAAATATATGATAACATGGAATGCATCACATCACATCTAATCACATCAAGGATGAAGTTGTCACCAATAGTCCTCTACATAGTCCAACTGTGCCAGAACGTAGAATGGGTCCTGGTCTTTCCCTTACATGGCATAACATAACATTCCAATGTGCCAGAACGTAGAATGGGTCCTGGTCTTTCTCTTACATAGTGCCAGCGAACGTAGAATGGGTCCCACTGGTCTTACATTTCGTACCGTACATATTATATCGTCACATCATAGATCGAGGGCTATGGATCATCCAACATTCATCCACAACAACAACAGTAGAGTATGCAATGCATCATATTCGTGAATTCTAATGCAACAACCTAGTATATCTCAGGGTATTAATGATGCGTGAATCATGCTAAAATGTCCATTTATTTGCTTTAAAAACGTAATGAGTTATTCCACTCACTTCTGGATAGCTCTGACCAGACACTGGAGCAGCTGACTCACTGCTGAGGTCCTCAGTTCCTCGGGTCAGAACCTACACAGGTGGACTCAAATGAGGGACCAAACATACATGAACATAACTCTAAACTACTCCCCAAAAATCCCCTAAAACATCATGAAACAATCATAGAAAAACATGCAAAGGAGGGCTGAACAGGGCACTTTCGGCGGCCGAAAGTCCCTCAAGAGCCGAAAGTCAGGCAGGTTCGGCGGCACCTTTGGCGGCTGAAACTCCCAGACAGAGACGAAACTCATGCATGTTCGGCGGCACTTTCGGCGACCGAAACTGCCTTCCAGAGACGAAAGTCCTCTTTCGGGGGCAGGCTTCGGCAGCCGAAAGGCTGGCCTCCCAAGCAGGTTCGGCGGCCGAAAGTCCTTCGGCTGCCAAACCTGGTTTCTGCAAAAGGGCAGAAACTTGGTTCCTCATGCACATTTGCCTCCCAAAACCATCCAAACATGCATTTTTCCTAATCTACAACATACATACTCAAGCATACAAGTTCCTAGGGGCTTCAAACTATCTTAAACCCCATCTACAACACATCAAACATCCACATTGTCCAAAAACATAACATGAACCCATAAACCTAACCATAAGCTAAACATGCATTCTACCCCATAGATCTACTTAAAACTTACTTAAAACATGCCATAAGCTCAAGATCGGCCCTTACCTCTTGAAGATCGAGAGGTGAACGACCTTAGCTCGGAGAATGGGAGAGAGAGAGTTCCTTGAACCTCCAAGCTCCAAAACTTGCTCAAATGCTCAAAATCTTCAAAACAAGGGTAAAACTAATGAAAATCGAGAAAGATTTGAAGGAAGGAACTCAAAACCGGCGAGGGATGGCGGAGAGCTCACCTTGGCCGAAATGGGGAGAAAAACTCGCCTGTTTTCGGCTAAGGGACCCCTTTATAGGTGGCTGGCCAGGCCACGTTCGGGAGCCGAAAGTGCCTCCGCATGCATGCCATGTTCGGTGGCCGAACTTGAGGTTCGGCGGCTGAACCTGGACTTCCCTCACTTATGCTTTCGGGGGCCTAAAGCACTCCCGAAGTGCATGCATGTTCGGCGGCCGAACTTGAGGTTCGGCGGCCGAACCTGAGTTTTCCTCCAAGGTTGTTTTCATGCAAAAACTCATTTTCTTTCATGCTTAAAACATAAAACACATTAAAACATTTTATGAAAACATAGTTTTACCCTTCTAGAGGTCTCCGACTCCCGAAATTCTACCGGACGGTAGGAATTCCGATACCGGAGTCTAGCCGGGTATTACATTCTCCCCCCCTTAAGAACATTCGTCCCCGAATGTTCACCAACTATCACATAGCATGGCATAAACAAAACATACATACAAGCACAAGAACTCACAAGGAACTAACCTTAGAAAAGATAAGGGTATTGCTGGAGCATGGACTCCCGTGTCTCCCAAGTGCACTCTTCCATATTGTGGTGGTTCCAAAGGACTTTCACCATCGGAATTTCCTTGTTTCTCAGCTTCCTGATCTGGGTGTCTATGATCCGTACTGGCTGCTCAACATAAGTGAGATCTTCTTGGATCTCCACATCAGGCTCACTAAGAACTTTGCCCGGATCCGACACAAACTTCCTTAACATGGAAACATGGAAAACCGGATGGATTCTTTCCATCGAAGCAGGTAAATCCAGCTTGTACGACATATTTCCAATCCTTTGCAAGATTTCAAAGGGTCCGATGTATCGTGGGGCTAGTTTACCTTTCTTCCCAAAGCGAACCACTCCTTTCATAGGAGACACCTTAAGCAATACCAGATCCCCCTCCTGAAACTCTACCTGTCTTCTGCGGATGTCTGCATAACTCTTCTGTCTGCTTGCAGCAGTCTTGATCCTTTCTCTGATTATGGGTACTACCCTGCTGGTAATCTCTACTAGCTCAGGCCCTGCCAAGGCGTTTTCTCCAACCTCTTCCCAGCAAACAGGTGATCTGCACTTCCTCCCATACAAAGCCTGATATGGAGCCATCCCGATGCTAGCATGATGGCTGTTATTGTAGGCAAACTCCACCAAGGGTAGATGCTGCCTCCAAGAACCGCCAAAATCCAGTACACACATTCTAAGCATATCCTCTATCGTCTGGATGGTCCTTTCTGATTGTCCGTCCTTCTGTGGATGGAAAGCAGTGCTAAAATCCAACCTGGTATCCATGGCATTCTGCAGACTCCGCCAAAACCTGGAGGTGAACTGGGGCGCTCTATCAGACACTATTGAAACAGGAACCCCATGCAGCCTGACGATCTCATCAACATACACCTGCGCCAACTTGTCCACAGAATAGCCACTCCTGATAGGGATGAAGTGAGCAGATTTGGTGAGTCTGTCCACAATCACCCATATGGAGTCCAATCTGTTGGACGTCGCCGGTAACCCCACTACGAAGTCCATAGCTATATTCTCCCATTTCCACTCTGGAATAGGTAGCGGGTTAAGCATTCCAGCCGGCTTCTGATGTTCCAGCTTCACCCTCTGACACACTTTGCAGGCTGACACAAACTGTGCCACTTCTTTTTTCATAGCTGGCCACCAATAAACCTTCTTCAGATCTTGATACATCTTGGTGGCTCCGGGGTGAACGCTGTATCTTGCATTATGAGCCTCTCTCATAATGTATCCTTTTAGCCTTATGTCATCTGGTACACATAGTCGGCTCCCATAGCGGAGGATCCCCTTGCTGTCGAATCTGAACTCACTATCTTTGCCTGACTGAACAGTCCTGGCAATCTTTACTAACTTTGGGTCCTCATGCTGTTTCTGAGCCACCTGCTCCAGAAACACGGGCGCCACTCTCATCTGGGCTACCAAAGCACCTGTACCAGACAACTCCAACTGTAGACCTTCCTCAAGGAGCTTGTAATACTCCTTCACCACTGGCCTCCTCTCTGCTGATATATGGGATAAGCTGCCAAGTGATTTCCGGCTTAAGGCGTCTGCCACAACATTTGCCTTACCCGGATGGTACTGAATCTTGCAATCATAGTCACTTAGCAGCTCTACCCATCTTCTCTGTCTCAAGTTCAAATCTCTTTGACTCAGGATGTACTGCAGGCTTTTATGATATGTGAAGATCTCACATTTAACCCCATAGAGGTAGTGCCTCCACATCTTGAGTGCAAAGATTACTGCTGCCATCTCCAGGTCATGTGTGGGGTAATTTAACTCATGCTTCTTCAGTTGTCTAGAAGCATAAGCAATCACTCTTTCATTCTGCATTAACACATAACCCAGTCCCACACGGGACGCATCACAATACACTGAGAAGTCTTCATTGCTAGATGGCAGGGCTAACACTGGTGCTGAAGTCAACCTCCTCTTAAGCTCTTCAAAACTCTCTTCGCACTGGTCGGTCCACACAAACTTCTGATTCTTCCTGGTTAACCTGGTTAGAGGAGCTGCAATCTTTGAGAAGTCCTGTACAAACCTCCTGTAGTAACCCGCCAAACCCAAGAAACTCCTGATTTCCGTCACTGAAGTGGGTCTAGGCCAGTTAGCCACAGCTTCTACCTTCTTGGGGTCCACCTCTATTCCATTTTCTGACACTACATGCCCCAAGAATGAAATGCTCCTCAGCCAGAACTCACACTTAGAGAACTTGGCATACAAGCCATGTTCCCTCAAGGTCTGCAGAACCAACCTCAGATGATGGGCATGCTCCTCTGCGTTCCTGGAATACACTAAGATATCATCTATGAAGACAATAACAAAGTGATCCAGGTACTGGCTAAATACTCTGTTCATGAGGTCCATGAATGCTGCAGGGGCGTTGGTTAACCCGAACGGCATAACAAGGAACTCAAAATGCCCATATCTGGTCTTGAAAGTTGTTTTTGACACATCTTCCTCCCTTATCCTTAGCTGATGGTACCCCGATCTCAGATCTATTTTGGAGAAACAACCGGCTCCTGCTAGCTGGTCGAATAGATCGTCGATCCTTGGCAGAGGGTACCTGTTATTGGTAGTGACTTTGTTCAGCTGCCTGTAGTCGATACAAAGTCTGAGGGATCCATCCTTCTTCTTCACAAACAAGACTGGAGAACCCCAAGGTGAGGTACTCGATAGGATGAAGCCCTTTTCTACCAGCTCTTGTAACTGCTCTTTCAACTCCTTCAACTCGGCTGGAGCCATCCTGTAGGGAGGGATAGAGATCGGTCTAGTTCCAGGCATCAACTCTATCTCGAACTCTATCTCCCTAGCAGGTGGTAAACCTGGAAGCTCATCTGGAAAAACATCCTGAAATTCTCTGATAACTGGTACTGAGGTTGGCTCCCTAACCTGACTGCTAAGCTCTCTCACATGAGCCAAATACCCCTGACATCCCTTCCTAAGCAACCTACGAGCCTGAAGGGCTGATATCAGACCTCTAGGTGTACCCCTCTTGTCTCCTCTGAAGACGACCTCTGACCCGTTCTGATCTCTGAACCTGACTACCTTGTCTCTGCAGTCCAAGGTAGCACCATGGGTAGATAGCCAATCCATCCCTAGAATGACGTCAAAGTCTGTCAAATCTAGAACCACAAGGTCGGCGGAGAGGCATCTTCCCTCAACAAAAACTGGACTGTACTGGCAGACTGACTCTGCCACTGACGGGTCACACTTGGGTCCACTGACCCATAGGGGACACTCTAACCCCGAGACTATCAGACCCAACCTCTCAACAGCTCTCGGAGCAATAAAAGAATGAGATGCACCCGGGTCCATTAAAGCATACACATCAGAACACCCAATGACGAGATTACCTGACACCACGGTGTTGGATGTGTTAGCCTCCTGCTGAGTCATGGTGAAGATCCTGGCTGGAGCTGATGGACCTTCACCTCGGGAACTAGAAGAAGAGGCTGCCCCTCTCCCTCTACCTCTGCCACTGTCCTGAGTTGCGGCTGGAGCTGCTGGCTGTGCCACATTACCAGAAGCTGTCTGCTGGGGCTGGCCTATAAAAGGTGCTCTAGGACACTCCCGAGCCATGTGTCTCTCCTGTCCACATCTGAAACATGCATTAGTCCCAGCCCGACACACTCCCTTGTGTGGCCTCCCACACCTTAGGCATTCTGTACCATCTGAGCCTGAGCTCGAGCCACCGCCTAAACCCAGACCGGATTTCAACTTATTCCAGAACTTGTTCTTCTTCGGCTTCTTGGTGGTGTTATTCCACCTCTTGTTACCTGAGCTTTGAGAAGAGGGACCTGACCCTCCTCTGCCTGGGGTCTTAACCCCTGAAGACTGGATCACTGACTGCTTCACTGACCCCTCGACTATAGCACTCGCCTCCATTCTTCGAGCCATATCCACCACAGTGTGGAAACTTTCTCTCTCAACTGACTGAATCAAAGAGGGGTACCTAGAATGCAGTTTCATAACATATCTCTTGGCTTTCTTCAAATCTGTATCTAGAGCTTGCCCTGAAAAAGGCAATAGCTCCAAGAATTTATCCGTGTACTCCTCTACACTCATGGTTTCTGTCTGCCTCAGCTGCTCAAACTCAATCATCTTCAGTTCTCTAGAACTGTCTGGAAAAGCCCATCCAGCAAACTCATTTGCAAATTCTTCCCATGTCATGCCGTCTAGTCTTGGGTCCACATAACACTTGAACCATTCCCGTGCCTTTTTGCACTTTAAAGTGAACCCTGCCATCTGGATGGCCCTGCTGTCATCTGCCCCTAATTCATCAGTTATCGTCTTCACTACTCTCAGGTACTCAAAGGGATCATCCCCTGACTTGTATTTGAGAGCATCCAGCTTAAGGTAATCTGTCATCTTCACTTTGCTCCCACCGGCTGAGCTAGGTCTAGAAGGTTGAGTAACTGGGGCTGCTGGTTCTGTAGGTGGTGGAGGTGGGGGTGCAGTATTCCCCGAGGTGGGGTTTGCCGGGTTAGGATAGAAGGGTGAGGGTGGATAAGCTGGGTACTGTGTGTAAGGTGGATAGAAAGGTGGATAAGGCATGTAGGTAGGGTAGGGGTTAAAGCTGGAATAATCTGATGTGCCTCCCATCGGATACCCTGAACCCTGTGGGAAAGGTGGATAATGGGGTGAAAAACCATACCCCGAGGCCTGAGCGCCTCCTTGTGACTCCCCTGTCCCTTCTTCTGCCATGCTGACATCCAGATTCCCATCCCTCCTCTGATCCTCTTCCATAACCTCCCTCACGTCTGAAGAACTTCCTCCTCTATCAGTCCCCCTTCTGCTAGCATCAAAAGACCTTCTAGGGTCCCTTAACAGTCTTTCTCTACTTGATCTACATGACATTGCCCTAGGCAATGTAGGAGGACGGGCGCTCGTGCCCTCATCCTCAGGTGGTACTCCAGTCAATCTTGCAGATCGACGGGTTCCTCTCATCCTATTTTCTGAAAAACAGTACACATCACACAGACATTAGCATCATATGGTTCATGTGGAAACATATGAACCCGCATCACATATATATATCATGGCATTTCACATCATCATACAAGACAGGACTCAACATCCTATCCTAGTGGACATGATCTTTCCTATTGTGCTTGACCTTCTAAAACATCTATGAGCCCGACACTCTAGGTCCGATCCTATGAACCTAGGGCTCTGATACCATTCTGTAACGACCCGAAAATCGGACCGCTACCGGCGCTATGATCCAGGTCGGCTTAAGGCCGCCAGGACCCATAGCGAGCCTAACATACATCCTGTGAACCTGTTTAATCCCATACATGATCAACAACATACATAAAAATTAAAACTTTTCTATTCATACACCAAACTCAACCTGCATGCACTATACATAACATAATCATAAGCATTGACCCCTCAGTGGGATCTCATCAATGCCCCAAAGGGTGGCATAACCTGTGTTGAGTTGGTTTACATAAGCATCATAAAACGTCTAAGATCATGTATTAGAAGGGATACCATACATATAGGGTCAAGCACAACCTCTAATCCTCAATATCATTATATTAGATAACTATTCATAACTTTACATAATTTTGCAATTTATCATGTCCACATTCTATCTATTACATACAAATGACTTCGTTACTCTTGCTGACCTCCTGGTCTACCCTGTACCTGCAAACCTGGGGGATTAGGGAGAGGGGTGAGCTACTAGAGCCCAGTGAGCAGAATAATAAAACATTTAAAACATATGATAACATGGAATGCATCACATCACATCTAATCACATCAAGGATGAAGTTGTCACAAATAGTCCTCTACATAGTCCAACTGTGCCAGAACATAGAATGGGTCCTGGTCTTTCCCTTAAATGGCATAACATAACATTCCAATGTGCCAGAACGTAGAATGGGTCCTGGTCTTTCTCTTACATAGTGCCAGCGAATGTAGAATGGGTCCCACTGCTCTTACATTCCGTACCGTACATATTACATCGTCGATCATAGATCAAGGGCTATGGATCATCCAATATTCATCCACAACAACAACAGTAGAGTATGCAATGCATCATATTCGTGAATTCTAATGCAACAACCTAGTATATCTCATGGTATTAATGATGCGTGAATCATGCTAAAATGTCCATTTATTTGCTTTAAAAACGTAATGAGTTATTCCACTCACCTCTGGATAGCTCTGACCAGACACTGGAGCAGTTGACTCACTGCTGAGGTCCTCAGTTCCTCGGGTCCGAACCTACACAGGTGGACTCAAATGAGGGACCAAACATACATGAACATAACTCTAAACTACTCCCCAAAAACCCCCTAAAACATCATGAAACAATCATAGAAAAACATGCAAAGGAGGGCTGGACAGGGCACTTTCTGCGGTAGGTTCGGCGGCCGAAAGTCCCTCAAGAGCCGAAAGTCAGGCAGGTTCGGCAGCACCTTCGGCGGCCGAAACTCCCAGACAGAGACGAAACTCATGCATGTTCGGCGGCACTTTCGGCGACCGAAACTGCCTTCCAGAGACGAAAGTTCTCTTTCGGGGGCAGGCTTCGGCAGCCGAAAGGCTGGCCTCCCAAGCAGGTTCGGCGGCCGAAAGTCCTTCGGCTGCCGAACCTGGTTTCTGTAAAAGGGCAGAAACTTGGTTCCTCATGCACATTTGCCTCCCAAAACCATCCAAACATGCATTTTTCCTAATCTACAACATACATACTCAAGCATACAAGTTCCTAGGGGCTTCAAACTATCTTAAACCCCATCTACAACACATCAAACATCCACATTGTCCAAAAACATAACATGAACCCATAAACCTAACCATAAGCTAAACATGCATTCTACCCCATAGATCTACTTAAAACTAACTTAAAACATGCCATAAGCTCAAGATCAGCCCTTACCTCTTGAAGATCGAGAGATGAACGACCCTAGCTCGGAGAATGGGAGAGAGAGAGTTCCTTGAACCTCCAAGCTCCAAAACTTGCTCAAATGCTCAAAATCTTCAAAACAAGGGTAAAACTAATGAAAATCGAGAAAGATTTGAAGGAAGGAACTCAAAACCGGCGAGGGATGGCGGAGAGCTCACCTTGGCCGAAATGGGGAGAAAAACTAGCCCGTTTTCGGCTAAGGGACCCCTTTATAGGTGGCTGGCCAGGCCACGTTCGGGAGCCGAAAGTGCCTCCGCATGCATGCCATGTTCGGCGGCCGAACTTGAGGTTCGGCGGCCGAACCTGGACTTCCCTCACTTATGCTTTCGGGGGCCTAAAGCACTCCCGAAGTGCATGCATGTTCGGCGGCCGAACTTGAGGTTCGGCGGCCGAACTTGAGGTTCGGCGGCCGAACCTGAGTTTTCCTCCAAGGTTGTTTTCATGCAAAAACTCATTTTCTTTCATGCTTAAAACATAAAACACATTAAAATATTTTATGAAAACATAGTTTTACCCTTCTAGAGGTCTCCGACACCCGAGATTCCACCGGACGGTAGGAATTTCGATACCGGAGTCTAGCCGGGTATTACATTCTCGTAAATCACAAACTTTCTTTTTAGGATAAAATAAAAGACTCGGTCGTCTATCTTGACCAATTTTAAAGCTTGGAGTTTGACACAGGAGCTGAACATCTATGACATTCTTTTTATTTCCACTCCTATTAACACTCATTCCTTCTGCAATTACATGAATAAACCCCACAGGCCCACTGTCAGGTGTGGTTTTGAGAGTCATTACCTTAGGCTTAGGCCTCCTATCTTTTCTACTCTTTCTGATGAACTCTCAAAGTGTATCATCTTTTATTAATCTCTCAATCTCATCTTTCAGCTGCCAGCACTGCTCCGTGATGTTCGTGAAAATGATAGTACTTGATCTTATCTTGCCTTTCAGCTTTCTTAGGGTTGAACTTAGGAGGCCACCTAACTTCCTTGTCATTTTTTCTGATCCACACTATAATACGTGTCTGTGTATCATTTAGGGGAGTGTAATTCTTATACTTACCTTGGTCATTCCTTCCTCGGGAGATTGGGTAACTTTTATGCTCTCTTTCATATCCTTGCTTCCCTAGCTTTTGATCTTACTTTTAGCTCGTCCTCTTGTCTTCTTCCTGTCTTTCCTAGTACCTTTAAGTAGCTCGTACCGATTTCCAGCCAGCATCCTTCGGGTCATTGTCTAGTGACTCCTCTTCCTTGAACTTGTCCTTCCCTTTGGGTTACGTCTAGATTTCCATTGTCTGAGTCCTTGAGATATCAATGGAGGTTTCCTCCCTTCCCTTAGAAGCCATGAGTGATGCCTCCTCCTGAGCTTTGCATTGTTTGAAAGTATCTTGCAACCTTTCGACGTACTGGAGCATTTTCTCAATGCTTATATTGTTGAGATCTCCTTCATTGATCATAGAGGGTGTTTTTTTATCCACTACTAGGAGTGAAAGAAATGATAGCATCTTGATTGGTAGCAACCTCAGCAGCAATTCATGAGTTGCCGGTCATTTCGAGGGAGAAAAGAGAGATTTCATTTTAGGAGAAAAGGGGATAAGAGACTGATTTTAATCTAAAGGAACAAAGAGAATCCAATGAAACAAAGAGAATTCAATGGACTTCCCGGCAATGGAACCAAATGATACGGCCGAAAAACAGAACTGTGCTGTGATTTGCTAAACCTATAAGAAAGAGAATATGAGGTGGTAGATGCCCACGACAGTCACTCTGACGCTGAAGTAAGTAAATTATAGAATAGGGCGAATGTAAAACTTGAGAGTAGTTGTATAAGAGAATCGTGTACCTTTGTCTCTGTGATCATTGATTTTTATACTGTAAGAGGACGAAGATAAATATAGCATTTCTTGATAATCCAGTGATAATGTGGTCTGTTATCTAATGAGGGATCCTACTGGGGTAGCTGGTTGGGGATCCCGTGATTACAAGCAAAACGGGAGTCTGCTGGATTGTGACTGCTAAAGGTAACTTTATGCAAAGATTCGACCTATCCAGGGGAGGGCAAGTCTTAATGATGAATCGAGTGTCAAGGTATCTGAGTCTTCCTTTTCTCGGGTGAGACCGTGTTACCCACTTTATCAGATCCTTGCTACGTGACCCTATTTTGTGGTGACAACTCATGGCTCACTTTGGGCGATTCTTGTGTTGTATCACATAAGCATGATGGTTAGTCAATATAAGAAGGGGAAGGCTCTTTTCAAGAAGAAAAAGAAGAACATAACTAAGGTGAAATGTTTTAACTATAGTAACAAAGGCTACTTTATTTGTGACTATATTGTGCTACAAAAGAAGGTATATGACCTTTATGCACTTAAAAGTGATATTAATATTTTTAGCTCTATTTTTCTAACGGAAGCTAATCCTTTATGGACTAAAGACTCAAGGACAACACACCATGTAACAAGGGATAGAAGTACCTTCATAGATTTTCAACAGATTCCACATGGAAAAAAAATGGATTATGTTTGCAATAATTCTAAAGGGATTGGTACATGCAAGTTAGATATGCGTGGTGGCCGAACCCCTATACTTGCATAATGTGCTTTATGCTTCATTTATTTGTCAAAATTTGGTGTCTGTAATTATATTGATTAAGCAAGATTTTAATGTCGTGTTTTATTTTGATGGTGATGATTTGTATTTAGAACAAACTAAGTATACTACTGATTAGTTTATAGATGATTTTATTATATTGGATGTTATTCAAACTCCTAATAATATATGTTTTTTTATTTATGTCTTCTTTTAATTTATCAAATGATATAAATATATGGCATGCTAGGCTTGGTGACCTTGGCTAATAACGTATGAATAGGTTAGCTAAAGAAGGCTTATTAGGAAATAGAGACAAAGTGAAATTATCTACTTGTGAATATTGCCTAGCTGGAAAAATAGTATGTGAACTATTTGAAAAAGGCACAAGAGTCGAGACTCCATTATAATTAACTCACTCTAGCATATGTGGTCCAATGAATATTAGAGCTAGACATGATGCTATTTATTGATGATTTCACTTGATTCGGACATGTTTACTTAATTTCTCAAAAATCTGAAACTTGAAGTTGCTTCATTAAGCTTATGAACTTAGTTAAGAATCAATTAGATAGAAAAATAAAGTTCTTAGGACCAATCAAAGTCGAACATACTTATCTGATGATTTTAAAAGATTATGTGATGAAAAGAGAATTCAACGACAATTGACTACCCCTTATACACCAAAATAAAATGGTGTTGCAAAATGATGAAATGAAATGAAACCTTGCTAGAAATGGTTAGGTTTATGATGGCAAAAGCAAATCTGCCTATTACTTATTGGGGTGATGCATTGCTTATTGCCGCATTTGTTCTTAATCGTGTACCTTCTAAGTTAATTACCACAACTCAATATGAGTTATGGACTAATAGAAAACCTGATTAAATGTTCTAAAACTTTGGCGATGTGCTACTTTTATTCATAACCCTTCTCATAAGTATGGAAAATTAGGTCCAAGGGGAAGAAAATATATCTTTAAAAATATCCAGAACAGTCAAAAGGACATATATTCATAGGTGAATAAGATAGTGGAACGGTAACTGAATTTGAATCACGCGATGTCATCTTCTTAGAAAATGAATTTTGTAGATAGTGTGAGATAGGTTAAGGCTTGTATCTCTAGGAAATTTAGGACCAAACTGCTTCTGCTATAAAAGTTGAAAATGGATTTTTTTCCATAGTGGGGGTATTTCAAATGATAATAAATGAGTTTTTATTGACGTAGAAATACAACCTATAGAGAATTTATTAGATATTTCTAGTCCTAGTGGGAGTAACTCTAACATTGATAAATAAATTTATCAATCCCAACTACGACAAACTAGTCATCCACATATTCCTCGTCATCGCTTTGAGATTGAAGGAGAAGTATTTATAGTATCTCCACAAGATGGAGAGGATCCAAGAAATGTGAATGAGGCTCGCTCTTGCCCTGCTAAGGATAAGTGGATTAAGGCAATAGAGAAAGAAATTGAGTCTATGAAATCAAATCGAATGTGAGAATTTGATTGATTTACCTAAAGAACAAAAAGCTATTAGGAAAAAATGGATTCTCAAAATTAAGCATAATGCTGATGGAAGTATCAAAAGATACAAAATTCGCTTAGTAACCAAAGGGCATACACAATCAGAAGAAATTGATTATGAGGAAACTTTTCACATGTTGTGAGATTTACCTCTATAAGGATAATTTTTACTATTGTAGCTAGTTTGGATCTAGAATTACGTTAGAGGGATGTCAAAATTGCTTTTCTCAATAGAGAATTAGAATAAGAAATCTATATAGAATAACCTATAGGCTTTGTTAAGAAAGGTCAAGAACACAAGATTTGTAGACTTAAAAGGTCTATCTATAGTTTTAAACAGTCTTCTAGACATTGGTACATTATATTTCATAATATGATTATGTCATATAATTTGACTATGATTGATGAAGAAAAGATCTATAGATAAATTTGTGATCATATCACTGTATGTCGGTGACATAATTATAGCTGACAGTGACAAAGAATATGTTATGGAAATAAAAGAGCAATTATCATCTAATGTGAGATGAAAGATATGGGTGAACCAACATATATTCTTGGAGTTAAGATTTCAAAAGATATCACAAGAGTCATTTATTAAAAAAAAATTCTTGAACAATTTAATATGCAAAATTGTAAGTCTATAGACACTTTTATTTCAAAAAGTAAAGCTTTAAGTTGAAAAATATGTTCTAAGACTCCACAAGCAAAGAACAAAGTAGAGTTCCTTATGCTAATGTAGTTGGTAGTCTAATATAAGCTATGATGTATACTAGAACCAATATCTGCTATATTGTTGGATTAGTTAGTAGATAACAATATGATCTAAGATATCAATACTGGAAAGCATTTAAGAGCATATTGAGATATCTAAAAGGTAAAACTAATTACTCCATATATTATTAATGAAAAAAATTACTGTTCAAAGGATATACCGAAGTTTGATTGGAAAAATGATTTGGATAAAAAATAATCTACCTCAGTATATATATTTTTTTTGTTAAATAACATATATAATTGTTTCTGCATATTTCAAAGTTTTTATTTTATTGTATCATTATTCTTATAAGCTATTTTTTTATTTTTAAGAGGTGATTGATTTTTTTTTTGTTATTTTATTTTATTGCAAATTATTTATTTAAGAGAGCTGATTGAAAATATAGATTAAATTATTTAATTTAGGAAAAATAAGTTTAAGTTTTTTTTAAAAATTGAGTTTCATGAGTAATTGTTAAATTATTTAAAATTAAGAAAAAAATTAAATGGAGAAAATTATGGGTTTCATGATATTGGGTAGGGGTGAGCCGTATTCGGTTCAAACTGAAAAAATCGACCGAATCGAATCGATTTGAAAATTTAGTTTGATTTTTTATAAATATCGGTTTGGTTCGGTTTTTAATTTCAGAAATTTTGGTTATTTCGGTTCGGTTCGGTTTTGATCAGAAAAAAATCGAAAAAACCGAACCGAACCGATTAGTGATAATAATATATTTTTTCAATAATATAGAGAAATTAAATCATATTAAGATTAAAATATTTTAATTAAATTTTAAAATATTAAAAATAAAGTGTAAAAAATAAAAAAATTATTAAAAATTGAAACCGATCAAATCGAACTGAATCAAACCGAATCAGATCGGTTCGATTCGATTTGATTTCTGATCAAAATCAATTCGGTTCGATTTTCATAAACATTAAAATTTTGGTTTTTAATTTATTCGGTTCAGTTCGATTTTGAACCGAACCGACCGAATGATCACCTCTAATATTGGGTAAACTACTTGAATTAAAAAAAATATATATATATATATATATATATATAACTTTAGTGGGCAATGGGTTTCATGAATCATCATCATAGGCCAATTAACTTGTTCAATCAGCACCATCTAAGCAGGTAAAATTAGTTTTTTCTGTAAAAAATGTTAAAAACTCCGCTCCGTAATAGGAGGATAATTATTTAATAACTTATATCAAATAAAATATATTTATAAATATTGATAATGAAATTATTATGAAAAAAAAATCAATTAGTAAAAATAGAAGATAATTATTATAATTTGATTGTAATATATTATTAACTTTTTAAAAGAAATTATCTCCTTTATATATATTTATTTTACGTATATCGTTTTTATAAATTATTTTTGATGAACCATATTACTAGCCCTATTAACGTGGATATAGATATTACCTCTAATTAATATAGAGGCCAAAATTTTGTGTAGCTTTTAGGTTCCACAGTCTATTTAACTGCAACCCAATATGATTGTTTAGGTTGATGAAGAAAATGAGAGATCATGTTAATGCATGATGCATAACTTATACTTTGACGTGTATTTTTTTACTTTGACGTGTATTTTTTTCATTAGTTTAAATTTATTTATTTATTTTTTATATATTATCAAAATATATAAATTGATTAGAATTAATTTTATTTTATGTTTAAATTTTTATAAATATTTTTTAATATCTAATAAAATTTAATATTTTTAAAATAAATATAATTAAGAAAATAAAATTTAATATTTTTTAATATAACTCTTTGGCACTAGAAGTGCCGAAGAGTTCAACCTGCATGCAGTTATGCATGCAGGCAGGGTTGTAATCAACTCTTCGACACTTATAGTGCCGAAGAGTTTTACTGGCAGCTATGGGAGCAGATTTCACTGCTTTCGTGGCACGGATCAGCTTGTTTGATACTATGAGTGTCGAACAAGCTCAATAACGCAATATTCATCATTCGTGGTGTCGAACAATATGAAGTTTAACATCATGAGTGTCGAATTTTCGTATTAGACAATATAATTACCAAATACGCTATCCTGATATATAAAATTTAAAAATATTTTTAAATTATATATAAATTTATAATTATTTTTTAATTTATGCATAATTTAAAAAATTGATCTATTCTGACATTGACAAGCACCTGTCATAGATTGTGTAATGATCTCTTTAATTACCAACATAATCCCGTCAATAATTGTCCATTAAATCCATAGATTGTTTGACGTATGCGTGGTCTAGAAGATCACTATAAAAGAATGCACTAGAGACATCTAACGGATGTATTAGCCATAATTTAGAAACAAAAAGTGACAAGACAACCTGTATAATGGCCGACATGTCAAATCTCTTCCAGGATGTTGTGTAACATTTTGCGACTAAGCATGCTTTAAATCAAGTCAAAGTCTCGTCCAACTTTTGCATGACCCTGTAAACCCATTTGCACTAGTCATATGCTTAATGTGCCTCATGACGATTGAAATTCCTCATATTTTCTTAATAAGCCTCGCATTGTACACCTGTGATAGCTAAAGGAAGCCTTTGGGCAATCAAAGTTAAGTTGCCTAACATAAGCATTTTATGTTCAAGGCATCAGGTAAAGACTTTCTAAAAGTAGTAAAAAGTAGTTGTATGATAGTTATAGATGTCTAGATCCATTATCATGATGTTTGTGTTGTTTGATCCACCTTCTACATAAAGGGTAGATTTATTAGCGTTTCAGACAGCAGATCTACAATTGTAGTAGTTTGAGTACCTTAAATTGCTAAGTTAAATGGTTTACTTGCTAGAGTATCCGAGAGTAAGAAAAAGTGATATGGGTGGAATAATTCATTGAGGAGTAAAACGCCTAACTCCTTAAATCAAGAGCAACTGAAATGATTTCTAAGATTTACAAATCCAAACATTAGAGATCTGGTTTATAGGATGTAATGGTCATGCTTGTGCAAAGATAAGTGACACTAAATTGTCTTTTACCTCAATTAAGTATCAAAGCAGCTATATGAGATGTATGGGGAGATCCTTACGAGATGATTCCTATCCTATTTTAATGGAGAGTGCAAATTCTACAAACAACCAAAAACGTATAAGCAATGCCTTTTTTTTCTTATGCCTAAACTCAGTTGAAATATGGATACACTCTCCAAGCGAGCTCAAATCCACGATGTGTTTCTATTTGATAATAAAAAGACTTCAAGGTAGTGCAGGTTATAGCATAATGAGAAAAGGCCATGGTTCTATGTTGAGAAAAACTATGCAGAGAGACAAAGCTGGCATCCTCTGGAAATCCTTTTTATCAAAATTAGTTTTGATAGAGTAATCAACAATATTAACGTAGAAAGCATTACATAAAGAGATTTTAGAGAACCACCACTTGTTAGGCTTGGAATTTATGGGTCTCAAGAAAGTGGTATTGTCATACTTTATCATATCATTTGGTAATACAATGCAGATAGGAGGTAGGGTGCATTTTGTTCTTCTTGTTCTCTTCATATTATCATTATAACGATAATATTTTTGTCTCGATCAACGGTCTCAGCGGGAAGCAGAGCATGAAGAAGAGAGCCATTGAGAAATTAGCTTATTGTTATCTTTTGTTATTCATGTAAATATCATTGTGAATATATAAAGAGAATACAAAATGCATGAACTATCTATTATCAATCAATATATTGTAACTCTTTTGAGAGTATCCCCAAGTTTTGTGTTTCTTTCCTTTCCTTTTTTTTATTCACTTTATATAATTGGTATCAAAGTGGCTTCTCAAAAATGGCAAAAGCAACCAGATCGCAAGAGTGGAGGAAGAAAATGACTAATTTAGTCCTAGAATCTGAGAAGCGACAAGAAGCTAGGCTAAAATCGAGGTTGCAGGACATGATAAATGAGCTGAAAGGTTTACTAATAGGTAATCCTAGACCAGAGATACGAGCTGAGGGATTTGGTACTTTGAGCCAGCAATCTTAGGGGGAATACTAGTAATGATAGCAATAACCCCTGGGGTAACAGTACCAAGATTGAATTTCCCAAGTTTAACGGTGAAGGGCTAGAAAGATGGCTATTAAGGATTGTGCATTTTTTGAAATGGGAAAATTTTCTCTAGAGAATCGAGTCAAGATGGCAACTATGAATCTTGAAATGAGAGCTATTCAATAGCATCAAGGATACATTAGAACTCATAGGATGCAGGCTCATGTAGAGTGGGAAGGATATGTAAGACAACTTGGAGCAAGGTTTGATACTCAAGCCTTTGATGATCCCATATTTGAGTTAAGCAATTTGAAACAAACATATTCACTTGCTGGTTATTTTAATGCTTTTGATGAGTTGAATCCAAAGGCTGCTATTACTAAGGATCAAGCTTTAACTTTTTCCTTATCTGGATAGAGTGCTTAATTATAGATGCGTATCAAAATGTTCAAACTTCAAACTCTAGCCAAAGCTTATTCATTGGCTAGGCTATAAGAACTGAGTGTGATAGCCATACAATATAAATCTAGACCTTACAGATCCACAACATCCTCATTTAGTAACCAAACCTAATTTCAAAAGCCCCATACCCTCACTACTACTACCTCCACCTAAATAAAGACTTTAACTAATACCAAAACTCCACCAAACAACACCAGTGATCCACTAAATATCACCAAATCTGTTAACAATAACAAAAAAGAACCCAAAATTTTTTTCTCAAGTAAAATAGATGGATGAGAAAAGGGCTAAAAATTTATGTTTTTGGTGTGATGAGAAGTATATGACAAGCGACAAGTGCAAGAAAAAATAATTGTATATGTTTCAAGTAAAAGATATAATTGAGGAAGAACAAATGAAGGCTATGTTGAAAGCACGTGAGGATAGTGAAGTTGTGATTAAGAGGAAACCATCATTGAATGCAGTGTGAGGAGCAGGTACAAATTAGACCATGATGGTGGCAGGGACTCATGCTAGAATAAGATTGTATGAGTTTATTGATACAAGCAACACACATAGTTTTAGTCACTCATGAATTCAATGTTCAAACCCCGGCTGAGGAAGTGTATTTTGTTCTTTCTCTTTTTTTATGATATTTTAGTTTGCAACAGAACCATGAGTGAACACTTAGAGACACTTGAAAGAAGTTTTAGCCTTGATGAGGGCAAAACAACTCTTTGCTATATTTAACAAGTGTCATTTTGGCAATGATTCCATAGAGTACCTGAGGCATGTGATCACAACAGTTGGGGTGCAAATTTGATACAGATAAAGTTACAATAATGTAATCTTGGCCAATCTCTCAAAACATTAAACAACTAAGAAGCTTTATGGGGCTCTCAGGCTATTATTGAAGATTTATAAGAAAATCAAGAAAGCTTGCAGGCTGATATTGAATTGGCTAAAATTATAAAGTTGTAGAAGGATACTAATTTACACTCAAAATATTATTGAGTAATGATCAACTAAGAAGAAAAGGAAAGTTGGAGATCAGTGCTTTAATGGAATTAAGGAGGCTGATGGATCTATGTCACAGTTCTGCTATGGGCGACCATTCTGGAGTGACAATAACTAATAAAAGACTTGACGGCATACTCCAGTTGAAAGGATTATGGAAAGATGTTAGAAAATTTGTAAGGGGTAGCCATGCCAATAGAATAAGTATGATTCATCAGCTTGCCCTAGAGCACTTCAACTATTGCCACGGCCACATGAAATTTTCACCAATATTACTATGGATTTTATTGAGCGATTTCCAAAATCCCAAGGCAAAATAGTCATCATGGTAGGTGTTGATAGACTCACTAAGTCTGCCCATTTCATGAGCTTGAGTCATCTCTTAACTGCCAAAAATGTGGCTCAAGTTTTTTTAAACAATATTTTTAAGTTGCATGGTTTACCAGAGACAATAATGAGTGATAGGGACTCAGTTTCACAAGTCAGTTTTGGTAAAAGTTGTTCAAATTACAAGGAGCCTCTTTACATTTATCTATTGCTTACCACCCACAAATAGATATGCAGACAAAGGTGGTTAACAAGTGTGAAAATTTATCTAAGATGTATGTGTGGGATATTCCACATGCCTGGGTACAATGGCCTTCCCTCACAGAGTACTGGTATAATACGTCATACCACTCAGTTATCAAAATGTGTCTCTTTGAGCCTCTTTATGGCATTAATCCTTCTCTTCATGTTCCTTATATGCCTAAAGACTCTTATGTGGCAGTTGTTGATATTTATACGAGGGATAGAGAAGTTTCTATAAACTTGCTCAAGCACCATTTAAGAAGGACAGTAGCAAGAATGAAGTAATTATTTGAAGAGGGAAGGTCTGATAGACAATTTTAGGTGGGTGAAAAGGTTTATCTCAAGCTGCATCCATTCATACAACAATTCTCGCCACATGTTCAGCACAAGTTAAGCCACAAATATTATAGTCCCTTCTTGATCACTAAGAAGATAAGGCAAGTGGCGTATCAGTTGCAGTTGCCTCTTAAGTCAGAGATCCTTAATGTGTTTCATGTGTCCCCTCTTAAAAGAGCTCATGTTGATGTTCTTTTATTTTCCAATCATTCATGACATACAAGCACCACCCTTGCCTTCTCCACAAGTCATTTTAAAAAAACTAGTAAGAGAAGAAATTAGGATGCTCCTCAAAGGTCGATTCATTGAGCAAAGTCTCTTACTAACTAGTGCTACTTGGGAGTATATTGAAGACATCACGCTACATTTTCCTACCTTTAATCCTTGAAAACAAAGATTCTTTTAAGGGAATGCAATTGGTACATTGCCATATGCTTCAATAATATAGTGCGAATAGAAGGCTTAAGTGATACGGTGCAAATAGAATAATAAAAATAGAGCGTATATTTTTCTTCTCCTTCTCTTCGTCTTATCATTATAACAATAATATTTTTATCCCAATCGGCAGTTCCAACTAGAGCATGAACATAGCCACCGAGAAATTAGCATTTTGTTATTTTTGTCATTCATATAAACGTTATTGTGAATTAATAGGGAGAATACAGAATGTATGTACTATCTATTGGCAATCAATATATTGGGACTCTTTTGAAAGTGTGCTCCCAAGTTCTTGGTTGCTTTCCTTCCCTCTTTCTCTTGTTCACTTTGTATCATATTGTTAGACGGGCTTCAGGACTGTAATCAGGGGAGACGTGCAAGTTGATTTATTTCTCAACAGATTGAGAGAGAACAATAGGAATCGAGGGTCTGATTTTTCACACCTACTGTTGCTCAAGGTTTTGAATCTCGCAATTTTTTCTTTGGCGAAGGAAGTTGTAACAAGGTGGCCAACACCAATCCTAAACAGGCACATAAAGGACTTCTCTTTCTGCTTTTCTCAAGGAATTTTAATCCTCTTTCAATGAAATTTCTTTGGCAAATAAGGAGGGAAAAAGAACTGCAGATAAAAATAATTGTCCTAAGATTCGCAACAATAGTCTCTGCTAGAACCTGCATCACTGTGTAATCGAAGAGATTGAAACTGAACAAACCATTTCACTAAATAAGAAGAGAAACTCCAATCACTGGTTTAAAAGAAAGCGTGCATGTACATTTCTTAGTGAGTAAATACATCAATGACCAGGAAGTATTTTCCAAAAAGAAAAAAAGGAAATGCGCATCACAAGATAAGAACCTTCTAGAAGATGCAGACAGGCACAAATAGTAGAACTACCAAATTACTTAAGCGCAACAGGATGTGCTTGCTGTCCTTTCTGCTGGTCTATCCATAAGAACCATTCCAGAAGGATTCTGTGCTGGCTGCACTCGAGGTAGTCGTTTCGCTGCATCCAAAAATAGAGGAACAAAATAGTCATGAGTAATTTATTCAAAGGGATATATTACGCACACAAGTAGAATAGATACCCTTCTCGTAATTTCTGGCATCATGACACAGTCGCTTTTCATAATTATGATTTTAGTCTATATTGCTTTATCATCCAAAAAACTTCAGTCATCACTAAGTGCAAGAACTTATTTCATTAAAAAATATCACAATAAAAAATCCCTTGCAAAATTTCTGTGTTCTGTTTGTAAGAAGAAACATTTAACATACCTATTTCATAGAAAACGTCATTGACATTAGTTGCAGTTTTAGCTGATGTTTCCATAAAGAAAAGGCCATTCTCCTGAGCATATACTTGAGCTTCCTGAAATAGTAATTAAAGAACTTGATTAGTAGAAATCCTTCCATATTCGATGTCCACACTTCCCATAGGTGAGCATGACATTGATTGACATATCTTAATCACATAAAAAGTACATGAATAAACAAATAAAAGTCAAATATAAGCAACACCCATGTTCATAAGCAATAAAACACTGCACTCCCAACAAACAGTGAAGAAGAAAAAGCTAAAGAGCAAGGTTTTTTAAATTGGGCCCTGTCAATGAACAGGTAACGGCAAGGTTTAAGAGTTTCAAGGTTCAATAAGGCTAACAGAGGTTTAACCGACATTTCATTAAATAAATGTTATCAAATTAATAATAATGCTTTACTTTATTTTATATATTTTTATAAATAATTATTAAAATAAACTTAAACAAATTTTAATATGTGAATATTTTTTAGAAAATAATGTAAACTTGTAATTAAATTTTAACTAATAAAATTTAATTAATTATATTAGAAAAATTCTTAGAATTAAAATTTTTATAATAATAATTTCATTCATACAAATGAAACATATATATTAATATATTAAAATTATATAACATAATAATAAGATAACAAAAAATGTTTTTAATAATTCAATTTAAATTGCAAGGCAAATTTTTTTTTTCAAACAATAGTAGTAGGTCAACAGTTATTATATATAAACTTGGTAAAAGTTTTCAAACCCATCTTCCTGTTGTTTTTACCAACTTTGCCCAAGTCACCTCTAATGAAAGGCATTCTACTCTTTTCCCAGCTTAGCCTCTCTCACCTCGCACATTCCAAACAATGAAACAATACCAATTACTGCACTTGAATTTCGTTTCCAAGTCCTAGGTCCTTGGAAAGCTCAAGTACTTTTTATCATTTAAAAGATCCTTCAGAGACAGATACAGTCTTTTTTTAAGAAAAAAAAAATAGATACAATCAACACAGATACTTACTTCTGCAGTTACCTTCCTTGCATCTAGCAAATCAGCTTTATTCCCAGCAAGTGCCATAACCATATTTGGATTGCCTTGAGGATAGCAAGTAGAAGCCAATGATCAAGGAATTTCAACAAGTAAATATAATTATCAAATATTGATTTATGAGTAGAAGAAATGACCATAAATACTTCTGATATCTAGAAGCTGATCAAACCAAGCTTTACCATTTCCAGATTATGTTTATGTTAAAATGTTGGGTCAATAACCAAAAATCTTTTGATGTTTACCTCAAAATACAGTGATCCCTGTTGTTCCAAAATTAGCCATATTGAAGAAAGGAGCAAGACTTTAGGGACTAAAATGTTTTATGATGTAATCATTCAGGGATTAAAGTATAATAAGATTTAAACCTTTAGGGAGGGACAAATTTGTAACATAATTTAAAAGGTTGGGAACTAAAGTATAAGGAAAGCTTCATAATTTTATACCCAGTTACAAAACTGTTGAACTATTAACAAACTTCAGGGACTCAAATTGTTAATTTTGAAACAAAGGATCACAGTGTATTACTAGAGGGTGTATCAGATGGTTTTTGAAATTAATGAAATTCAATACCATTGCTATAGTTAAGTAAAATGATCACTATAGCTGATTTGATATGTAGTCTCACCTTGTGCCTGAAGCTCTTGGACCCATTTTTTTGCCCGTTCAAATGAAGCCTGAATGAGAACATAACAGAATATATTCTTGTTACTAAATGAATTTAACCAGCTCAAGAAAGTTTTTTCTAAAAGAAGAGGCACCAAAATATATGTTAAAAAGAAAAAAGAAAAGCAATGTGATACTGTAGGTACAAAATAAAATATGACCACCATGTGGAACAGTGGAACAGTGGAAGTCTACAAACAAAGCTCTGTATATCTTTTTTCAGATGAATTATCTTATACCAGAGCTATTTAATAGCAAGCTCTACTAGAAATTCTCCGACCACAGAAAGAAAATCAACATTCCATGCTTTTGAACAAAACAAATATGAGGAAAAGGATCCATATAGATAACTCCAACTAGTATGGGATTAATTAAGGACATGAAACCCACTGCAAACTTGAAAAGGAACAAGAAAAGATTACAAAGTAGGGCATGAATGGAAGGAAAAGAAATGAAGAATGATATTTCAAAGACATAGATATAGCAGCTGGTGATGATGAATACCAACATAGACTTGGTTAATTGGTTTCCATGACAGAAGCAGAATATGCTATACTACTGTCATATGTAACTTTAGTAGAAACAATTGAGAAGAAACCATTTTTATAACTGTCACTTAAATGACATGTTAGGCAGCTGTAAACCATAATGTAGATAAAACCCTAAACTGAATGGACTAAAAAAGATTCATTTAGCAAAGCCGCAACTAGATTAGAGTCAGAATAAGTTGCATTTTCAAAACTTATATAATTGAATGAACTAAGAAATGCCAAATTCCAGAAGTTTACCATAAACTAAATTGATTTTTCTTTTGATAAAATAAATTTAAAAATCCATAAAATATTATTAATTGAACCATATATATGTGGTTTCATTACTTAGTAAAAAAAATATTGGTCATAAAAAATTTACAGTTATTAATGCTTTTATATAGTAGAAAGGTTTATATATTACCATGAGGGGGTTACGTAATTAACCTATTAAACTCTAACTCTTAGGTAGGCATGCAATACAAACATACAGGGTTAGTCTAGGAATTTCCAGAAATGCCACAAAATTCCCAGGATTTCAATTGTACGATCTTCTCTCTCTCTCTCTCTCTCTCTCTCTCTCTCCCCACCTAATGGACAGTTACGTGGTTGTGCAGTGGATATATCAGGATAAACACAGCATAATAATATTTACTATTATTTTACAAAGAAAAGCTAACATAGAAATGGAATATTTAAATAATAATAATAATAATAATAATAATAATAATAAATAATGAATATTGTTTCTATCCACATGCAAATATGATACCACAGTTTCCTGCTGATTCAACTATGAAATATGAACATTTCGAAAATCAGAGATTATACAGAGGTCAAAACTAAAAATAAAATAACAAAAATGCCCTGTCCAACAACAAGACCCAAACCCAAACCCAGTTAAAATTTTATCAATTGCCAGTAGAAAAATAGATTCCTATGCTCTCAATTGAGTCATATAAATTTGTCCTGGCATTCCAACTATTATATCAGGCTTTACTTACTCTTAATTACTTCACACATCTCCCCGCATAATCCCTAGAAAGACAGTCATCAACTTTATAATCATAACAGTAAGTCAGCAGCACCCACAAGGACCTTAGCAAGGCAGATTATACAAAGAAATAAAACAAAAACAAGCTTAAACGAGAGTGATGTGTGACGTCCAATGATAAAACAGAGAAACCTTCCACCTGTCTAATCTCCAATAAATTTTAGCACACTCAAAACACAAAAGCAGCAAGTATATTAATATCCAACTAAACCCTTAAGCAATAATAGGTCAAACTGGAAGAAAAGGGTGGAAATCCACTTAAAAATTAACATCCACCAAATAACCTGTGCACATTTTTTTGAGACCTGAAAATTCAGGAAAAATATTGCTATTGGAAGATTGATCACTTAGCAAATACAAATACAAATGATGTGACTTGGGACAACTGGACAAGCATGTAGACTAAGGAAGCATATTGCTGGGGTTTCCAGGGAAGAAAATATAAAACATGCTAGAGAGAACTCATAAAGAAAATGGGGGAAAATAGCAAAACTATTTTGAGCTTGATTTTAATGATGTTCTCAAGAAAAATCAAGATAAAAATTTTCTCACTAATGAAGAATAAGAGATTCAAAGGGCATAATGTTTATGTTAAAAAATTTTGTAATGTTAAAAAATTTTGTAGGGTCAAATCAAAGACAACAACAAGCCTATACTTGATAATGACTATGGTATCATTCACTAAAACAAAGTAAACACTTTACATTGCTTCAGGTATACTACATAAATAATATGGTAATAAAACCATATTCTTACAACTGAAAAAACAATGCGATGCATTATGCAAAAGCAGAAATGGCATAGATTTTATGCCTTAATTCCATGCAATTTGATGATTATTTGCTGAACAGGCTTTCCATTTGACACATAGAAGTTCAACACAAATATAGAATTTGGGTCTCTTTTAATCAATGGTGCATAAACATCTAGATACTAGGTTAAATATATTGGTAATATGATTTTGTCTAGTTTTGTCCTAGTAGTAGAATTTTTTCATGCACACATCACTAACATTAGTTCAAACAGTACTTCACATTAGTTGCTTGTCAGCATTGTTTTGCCTCTAGGTTCTAAGACCCCATGGAACTTGATAAAGAAAGAAAAAGAACAAGAAAAGAAGGGTAGCAACCCTGAAACTGATGCCTATTAACTAATCTCTGTGCAATGACAGGTGGAAACCTTCATATATATTCTTATACAAAAGATTTTCAAATAGTTTTATTCCCAATCAAAAGTACATGCATACACACAATACTTCAATTTCTTTTTGAATGATGGAATGAAGAAGCAAGAGACCTGATTAGCCTGGACATACTAACACCACATAGTGCTAAAGTTGTAATTATTCTTTGCAATTTTGCATATAAAAAATAAACCACAGCAACCATTTTGTAATCAAGACATACATTATTGAGAAGAAAACAGCACGTAACATATACATTAGCCTAAATATAAAAAATAAACCACAGCAACCATTTTGTAATCAAGACATACATTATTGAGAAGAAAACAGCACGTAACATATACATTAGCCTAATTTACCTGATTTGTTATATCATACACAATAATTGCAGCAGCTGCTCCCCTGTAGTACATTGGAGCCAAGCTATGATACCTCTCCTGACCGGCTGTATCCCAAATCTCAAATTTTACAGTCGCGTCATTCACAGCCAATGTTTGTGAGAAAAAGGCAGCACCTATGGTTGATTCCTAACACACATAGCATAGTCAAGTTCGAAAGAATCTCAATTAGCAAGTTTATAACCAACCCTCCAGTCCCACAAAGAAAATTAAACAAAAAAAAAAAACCCTTTCCAAACCTAAATCCTAACAACCTGAAATTCAACAAACTGTCCTTTGACGAATCGCAACACAAGACTGGACTTTCCAGCACCAACATCCCCAAGAAGCACCTGAAGCACAAAATAAATATCATTGTAAAAAACCAAAAAATACAAGGTTAAAATAGACAGAAGAATTCTTCAAATAATTTTCTGTTCAAATGGAATATATCAATGGCATAAAAAAAATACTTAATCTAAAAATATGCATGCCAAAGAAGTCACTGAAGTGAACACTGAAGTATGATAAACTATACATGACCATGACAATGCTGAATAAAAATTCATGAACAATTAAATTTTCCAAGGAAAATGCATGACTTCTCAAAAAAAATATTCAAATTAATAAAAGCAAAAGGACTATATATCACATGCAAAGGCATGACTAGTCAGAACTACTGTATAAAACAAATGTCTTCTCTAAAAAGCATGGCTGCTCAAAAGGGGCAGGAATGGTAATCTTTTGTGCTTATTTTGCAGACAAAAAGTTGAGACTGAATATTTTAAGGTTTCAAACAACATTTATTTTAACAGAGTTTGAAAAGCCACATTACTGTTATCACCACATACATAACAAGCCCAAAAGGAAGGGAAAAAATAAATAAATAAATAAAAGAAGAAAAAAGAAGTTGATAAGGGCCATTATCTCTTCATTTAACAGCCTTTCTCTAGACATTAGAATAAAATAAAAGGACTTCTTTCTTTTCTGCCTTACAAGCTTCTCTTACCAGAACCCCCCACTTCCCCTATTCTATTTTTTTTCTTACACTCATATCCCCCAAACGCTTACTACATAAAAAGGGGCTCTTCTTTTCAGCTTGAGTTTTAAACTCATGGTTTCCACTAGTTACTGAAGTTAATCAATCAAATGAATACAAAACATGGATTCAATATCTCAATTTGATCAGTTGCATTTATTAAACTTCAGTTAACATCTTAGGAGTTTATTCATTTAATATATTTTGTGAAAAAAATGTGTTAACATTATGGCTCCTATATTCAATTTCAACTTGTGTCCACACTACCATGGTTTAAATCCAAGAAGAGATCTCACCTTCTCCTCCCAAATTTTTATAGAACAGTACAGAAACTGATATTGCAAATATATGGCATATAATGTCTCAATGCTGAGGAATGAAGGACCTCCTCAGAACAAATTATTGAATGCCAGTAGCATAGTCCAAGGCATAGTTAACATTACCCCATCCCACCCCCAAAAAAAAGGCTCTGCAAATCAGATTGCAAGTTCCAATTCATGGGATGCTTGTTTCTTAAATAGCTTGTGGGTGTGATCTGGATAACCAAACACATTCCAATCAAAGGCTCAACAGATAATCAAAGGGGAAAGTGAAGGTAAGGAGAAGAAGATACTAAGAATTGACGAATTATAACTGAAACTATTTATTTGTTCTGCTCCTCATCAGCGGGGCTTCATAATGCCTCTTGAGTCTGGACTAATGCTCCTGCTACTGCTGTGATGATGCCATGGCATAGGTTACAGAGTACGCCATCAGCAAGGTAGGTGGACAAGGAAGCACACCTAGCAGCCAGGAAATGGAGGTAAAAGGGTTGAAAAACAGCACCACTTGAGAGTAGAACTAAGCTGTGAAAATCTCAGAAGAAATCACCATTTGAACTAAGAAAGTGGATGAAGAGGCTTTGCGGCAGACAAAGAAGAAAAGAAGACACCCAAGGAAAAAATTGTGAGATAGTTGAAACAAAAGGTGGTGAAGAAGATAACAAGCAGAATGAAATGGTTGGCGACTAGTTATTGGAGCATTGCAGCAATTACCAAGACCAAAGACAGAGACCAGAAGAACAGACGGTTGGTTTGAGTTGGTGCAATTAGTATAGAGCGCATCCCCATTTGTAGTCCATAAAGAAGCTTGTGGCCCAAAAAACCTTCTGTGTTATTGGCTCAAAAACTATTAACAATTCATTATAAAGATCATAAATTAAAATATCAAACTATCACAATCTTTATTCAAGAGAATTAAATAAATTGACACTAAAAACCAATTTATTACTATGATTTTAAGAGGTTAAAATTTTATGGAGATTAAAAAATTAGTATTAATTATTTTATTGAAACTTATACATAAATTAGCATAAATGTTGATTCATTTTGAGAATTGCAATATTATCTATAACTGTTAAAAAAAACTTCAATAGCAATTTACACAAACCAAATGCTTTTCAAACATAGCACAACCCAAGAAGATTGAACCAACTAACCCTACAGCTACAGTAGCTAGTATATATAAAAAATAGAGAACCATGCTCCCATCTCTGTACTGCGACCTGCTACAGACTATGTTCCAAGTAACTATAATCCAAGGTCTCTTTTACGTAGCAGAGTTCTCAATGGTGCCATGGCACCGAAACTTAGGAGAAAGAACAAAAAGACATGAAATAGAGGGGAAGGACAGAACAGAACAGAGCAGAAGAGAAGAGAAAGGCAAAGGAAAGGAGAGAGTGAGAGAGAACAAGAATTAGTGATACAATAATCGCTCTATTTTTTATTTCATTAAATGCTGCAATTCCCTTCAAAGTGCTGTTAAAATAAGTGGTAACCTTAAAGTTGTTTACAGCAGTCTAATGCCAGCTTACCAGGATGGCATGACACCATCATAATCATGACACAGTAAATAACATATCAGATTGTGATATTTCCCATTTTTGACAAGAAAATAGCATATATGAAACAAGATAACGCCATTTGAAAATAAATAAGCAAGTACCAAACTGCCAGCAAATATTTATTGGTGGGAAATGGGAAAAAAAAATTACAGACAATTGCATAGTCATCCAATTTAAGAACCTTCTTTCATTCATTTCACTTAAGATACAGCAAGCTACAAGTATGCAAAAGTAGTTTGATGACCATATATAATTCAATTGAGTTGTACGTCAAATTTGCAAGAGAAAGTAACCCAAAAGAGCTAAGTAGTCAGAATTTAAATAAGTTTCTTAAAGATATTTAAGGTTACTTCACCAAAAGCTAACCACACCACACCACAGTTTACAAAGAAAATACATAAATCACACTCTATCCTAAATAAAACCACTCCCAAATTTATATAACAAAAAGCAAAAACATTTATAATTGCAGAAAACCAATACAAAATATCAGCTCCATCAGTAATATCTATGCTTATAGAGAAAAACTAAGCAATAGTGTCAAAAATTGCAAGATTATCAGAATCTTGAATCCAATTATTCTACAAAACAGAAACAACATAGATATTAATAATTACCATACATATTTTTAAAAAAGGTAAAAACCACATTTGAAATTTTCACAAATACATAGGCCCAGATCAAAATTTCAGAAAATTACGGAAAACCCAATTCAAAACTCATTATATACAAACACATGATTATTAATAAAATAAAGATTGATCTCATCACAATTACCAACAAAAGCATAAAAAAATGAATGAAAACATGAAAAAGCAAGCATAAACTCACCAATTTTGCATTGATGTTCTTGTTTCCGGCGGTGGCCATGACCGTAAATATTAGTGAAGATCAGATCAAGAGAAAAGGAGAAGATTTTGCCCTTGAATTTCAGATTAAAAGCTATGCGTCGACGAGAAGGAAGGAGGGAGTAAATTAAAAGGCAAGGAGAAGAAGAACTTTGATCAAACCCTTCCTCTAGTTTCTTAATCCATATAAAAGAAGACCTACAGCTATGCGAAAACGATTGGTATTTTGCTTTATGAAGGATTGTCGAAATTTCGTGTGCAAAATTTGTCATTTAAAATATTTTAAGTGAAATTAGCGTCACATTATCCACGTGGCTGCAACAAAGCCAATACAGACTTTTTGCTTTTGTTTGCAAGTTGTCAGGGTTGCTGTTCTGTAATTTTGAAAGTTAAATTAATTTATAATCTAGCGAATTAGTATAAAAGTCCTTTTCACTTTTCAAAAATTTACTAATTTATTCGAATATTCTTATATTTTATAAAATTTAATTATTTAATTCTTTTAAAATAAAAATTATTAATAATTTTGAATATTTTTTATTATTTAATTATATATTATTTATTTTTTATAATTTTAAATATTTATATTAATTAATCATTTTAACTAAATTAAAATAAATTAATAAACAATTTATTTAATAAAAAATTAAAAAATTTAATTTTATAAAATATAAAAATATTTTAATTAAGTGATTTTAAGATAAACATCAACTAATTATTTAAAAAAAATAATTTAATAATAATTCTTCCTTTCTAAATTTATATTTTCAATTAATTTATATATTTTAGAGCAGTGACCTTTTTCTCCATACACTTCCTTTTTCCAAAAAATGTTTATCTTCTTTTTTCCATTTATTACCATATAAATTACTCTTTTAATTATATTATGTTAACTAATTTTTTGATATATTTCTATTTAATTTTTATTGTTCTGGAATTGAACTAGTAAAATTTGAAATCTCTTCTAAATTTATTAGTGAGTACTTTTCAAAAAATTATTTATCTTTTTTTCATTTGTCACTCTGTAAATTATTTTTTTAATTATATTTTGTTTACTAGTTTTTGATATATTTATATTTAATTTATATTAAAAATAAAATTTATTAATTTTAATAATAATTTAATAACTAAATGAGTTATTTAATTTTTAATCGAGTAATACGAGTCACTAACGACCGACTACATCTAAATTTTAGAAAAAAGAATAAACCTATTCATAAAACAAAAATCAAATATAATTATATTAAAAAATCTTAAAATTATCATTCTAAAAATATGAAAAGCCAATGCAGAAAAGAAACAAAAAGACAGTTTAAAAAAAAAAATCTTTAGACTTGAATGAGGCTCTAATTCTTTTAATTTCTTTATCAAAAATTCTATTTGCTTGAAGGTCATCCTAATTAAATTTGTTTAAGAGTATCTACCAAAATCTCAAAAAATAAAAAAATGAAAATGTTAGCCTTTTTTAACTTTTTTCTCTGTATTTTATGCTCTGACTTTACTACCGTAAAAAATATTGAATAGACCAATAAGAGAGGTTAAAAATACAAAAATACATACCATATTTCTTCCTAAACAAATTTAATTTAGTAAAACACGGCATTCCAATGTAATTTCAAATGAAATATGATTTCACTAATTCAAAACACATCTTAACCTACATTGTCTCCCATACCCATTTAATCTTCACTTTAAAATTTGATTATTAATATTGCAATATTAGATTGATGATATGACTGAAAAGTTGTTATGTAGTGCTCGATTAGATCTCAACATGAGGTGATAATGGGTACACACGACAATTATTTCGACGTTCAAATTAGTATATCGAAGAGTAGCGAGAATATGATGAATTACTTAGAGTTTTTTTTTTTGTTAGAGAATAGTGTATCTTTACTTTTATAATTCCTAACATTTTATATCATGAGAAGGTGCAGATAAATATTGTATTTGCCGATAAATCGACAATAATGAGACCGATTACTTGATAGTGAATATCGCCTAATAATGAAAGAGAAATCACGTAATTACAAACGTAATGAGAATATATTGTATTGTGTCTGTTTATTGGTAACTTGATATCGAAACTCATCCTATCGAAAAAAGGGCGAGTATTTGATTATGAACCGAGTGTTGGAGGAGTTCGGGTCTTTCTTTCCTTGGATTGAACCACATTACCTATTTATTAGACCTTTTATTTAAATCTGTCTTCTAGTGTCAGCTCATGATTGAGTGATTGTTATGTAATATTAATTATATGTCTTATTTGACATCTAATTTTATTAAAAAAATAAATATATAATTAAACTAAATATTTAAAATTAATGTAAACTTATAAATTACAAAATTATAAAGATTATAATACTAAGCAAATTAAACTAATTTATGCATTTTATTCACTATCAAATTTTGAACTTGAACCTTTGTTTATCCTTTAGCAAAAGAGACATTAATTTTACACTAAAAACAAAACAAGTTCTGGTTTACCTATAAAATACCATTGTAATGTTCAACTATCCTGCCGTATATATTATTCTAAACTATTATTCAATGTAGAACAGGACAAAATCAAACAAAGAATATATGATTCAATAAAAACTCATTAATAAATAATTTGCCTACGAATTATGGTTCATTGTTAAATATCTGATTTATAAATTTTTTACCAACAAATTTCAGATCTATTAGCATTATTAATGGATTTATCGATAGATTTTTCATTATTATTACTAATGAATTTTAAATTTATTAACAAACTGAGAAAAAAAATATTTTTCTTAAAAAAAATATATTATTAAATTTATTAATTTATGTGAAATCTATTGGTAAATATTTTAACAAATCCATTATTTATTTAAATTATTTTAAAAAATAATTATTTCAATTAAATAATAAATTTTATTATTAATATTATTTTTTATTAATTCAATAAAATTTAAAATTATATTATTAATAGTATTTTAATTAATTTGTTTTTAATTTATATCTAATATTTATTAGAAATGCAAGAAAATTTAAAAAAAAAGTGTAGATGATAAAATAAAGTGAGGAAAATAGAAAATGAAAATAAAAGAAAAGTAAATGATGTAAAATTAGAGAAAATGATAAAAAAAAAAAGAAAGAAAAAGGAGAAAAAGAAAGGATTGATAAAATAAAATAGAAAAAATATGAAAAAAAGGAAGAACAAGAGAAGAGGAAAAAGCTAATTATAGAAATTAGAAGAAAAAAAGGATAAATGGTTAGAGAATAAAATAAATAAAGAGAAAGTAATGAAAAAAAATTATACATAGAAAGAAAATGATAGAAGAAAATAAAATGGAAAAAAATTAATATGAATGGAAATTATAGAAAAAATGAAGAAAATGGGAGGAGAGAGAAAAAAAATGAAGGAAGAAAAGAAAGAAAAGAAAAAGAGAGAGAATAACAAAAAGGAAAATTACACAGAAAATTTTTTAAAAATAATAAGATGAGAAGGAAGAGAATGATATAGAAAATTGATAATAAAAAAAGAAAATGATAAAAAAATTATGAAATAAAAAAGATAAATAAAAGAAAATAATAATAGAACAAAATGAGGGAAGGGGAAAGAAAATGGAAAAAGAAAAAATAATATAATGAATAAATAATAAAAAAAGAGGAGGTGGCGTTATATTTATAAATACGAACTACTAGCGGATTTAGCAATGAATTTACAATATGATATTAAATTTTGAAAAGAAAAAAATAGTTTTTTTATCAATAGATTTAAAATTCATTAGTAAATTTGTTAATAAGTGAAAAATATGGGATTAAAAAAGAAATATGAAAATTTTATGTGGGATTTTATCTTAAATTTACTAATGGATTTACTAAGGGATTTAATCTTTTAGTAAATTTCAATATTTTGTTTTTACCTATTAGTTTGATGAGAAAATTTAGCAATAGATTTCAAAATCAGTTGGTAATGTATCGAAAAATTACAAGCGGATTTAAAATCTTTTAATAATTTAAATATTTTTTAAATTTACTTATGGATTGAAGTTTGTTGGTGAGTTACTAACAAATTTAATACTGATTTTAAGTATGTTAGTAAAATTCAATACCAATTATTTTATAAATTTATAAATTATCAATGAATTTTAAAATTTATTAGTAATACTAATGGATTACAAATCCATTAGTGAATTTTTACACAAATTTTTTTATGTTAAAAATTACCAATGGATTTTGAAATCCATTAGCAAATTCATTGATATTACTAACAGATCAAAATATGTTATTAAAATTCGTCAGTAATCTGATAGATTTTTATAGTGTCAAGCATCCAAATATACTATGTTAATCTTTCAACCAAAATTTTAACTCATATATTAATGAAACTTTTACACCTCTCAACTACTACAAATAAGGGTGATAAACTAAGATGTTTACTTTGTTTTAAAGAAATCACTTTCCTTTTTATGCAAATATGAACCAGAGTATTATAAATTTCCAAGATATAAATAAAGCCATTCGAAGTCATAAGTAGTGTTATTCTTAATTAAGGATAAAAGTACATGAGTGATGCTCGAGAACTTTGTCGAGGTGCTTACTTTTTCCTCAAGATGCTTAGTACTTTTCCTACCCGAGAATAATGCATTTCAAGATGCGTTTAATGGTCCAACTTGCATTCCACATCAGTTAAGCATGACGAGTTAAAAGTAGAATTTAATTTGACCTATAGACTTATATGGTATTAAGGGAATTGGTTAAATCCTAATTGAGGCAAAATTTGAATATGGCTTAAACTAAGGGAAAGAAACCTATGATGAAATAATAGAAGTTAAGTAGGTTAATGTATAAATATGTAAAAGTTGAGCTATAGACTTATATGGCATTAAGGGAATTGGTTAAATCCTAATTGAGGCAAAATTTGAATAAGGCTTAAACTAGGGGAAAGAAACCTATGATGAAATAATAGAAGTTAAGTAGGTCAATGTATAAATATGTAAAAGTTTAAAGGTGGAGTTAAAATCAAGCATGGATTAAAGTGGTAAAACTTATCCTAGTCATCCATTTGTAATTAAAAGAGAAAGAAAAAATAAAAAGAAAATTACATCTTTTTTATTTTCTAGCAATGGATGAACCTTATCTCATTTCTACCTCCATCTTCATTTTTTCACCTTTTACCAAAATTTCACTATTTTCTTGTATGAAATTAAAAAGCTCTCTTTATATAAATACATTTCCAAGTATTTGAAGAAATGAGTTATAGATAAGGAGATTTTGAAGATAAAAGTCTTAGAGTTCAAAGTGTTCTAATGAGAGAGGAGTTAGAAGCAACTTGACTTAGATGGTGAAACTTCAAAGAGAAAAGGGAAAGAAACTGTTGAAAAGATTTTTAGAAGAATTTTGAGTAGAAGGTTTAGGGTTTGATAGTTTTCCAATTTTTTTTTTATTTTCTTTGATTATGTCAAGTTAGGGTTTGCTTATTATTTGAATAATTGAGCTAATTAAATATTTTGTTCTGTTAATGGAATGATTGATGAATATATGATGAATAGAATAGGTGAAATAAAGTTTTAGTACAAAAAATCTATGTTCATCGATGTTGATCGAATATGTATCAAATATTTTATAGCGTCTATATTTGTCCTTTTCATGCCAAAATATATTGAATATGATGAATGATTGATTGTGTGGCGATGTGCCAATCGAAAAGGATGGTTATGTTAATTTTTCATTTTTGGCCGAATATACATATAGTAAGTTTAAAATGTGTTCTTATCCATTTTGTACTAAAACTACAATAAATATTATAATTAGCAGCAAAAAATTTTACAACGACATTAATTTTATTGCTATATGAATTAACATATACCAACAATATTAATAGTTGCCGCTATTGATGTATAAAAAGAAATAATAATAAATAAAAATTATGGGTATTAGTAAAAAATTATTTTTAATAGCAATATTTGTTGTTGCTAATAATTATTTTTTTAGCAGAAACTACAATTTTGTTGCAAAATATATATGGCTACAATTTTATAGCAGCAATATGTAACAATCTTGTGTTGCTGCTATATCTATTATCAAAATTTATAGCATCAAGATTTGATTTGTTGCATATTGCTGCTATAAAATTATGGCCATATATATTTTGTAGCAAAATTTTAGCTGCTACTAAAAAAAAATATTAGTAATAATAATTATTGATGTACAAACAATTTCTTACTAATGCCCATAATTTTTATTTATTGCTATATCTTGTTATGTATCAATAACAACAACTATTGATATTACTGTCTTATGTTAGTCTATATAAAATTAATGTCGTTGCTAAATTTGTTACTATGAATTGTAATATTATTGTAGTTCATATTGAATACTTGATAAACGAGTAAATGTGTTGAATTGAAAAGATGATTAAGCTATACCTTAAGTTTTGGCTAAATGTGTATAAAGCTATTACGGTATGTATACTTGCTTCATTTGTATTAAAATCCCTAGACATGACAAGTTCTTGAAAGGTACGTAGATATGTTAAATTGAAATGAATTGTTAGTGACATAGAGCAACTAGTCTTGGACTTTACGACAGACTTGAACTGAGCCTAACTTTTGTTGTCGACGTCCGATTGAGACCCACGATAGCTTTTCAGAAAGGGAATTTCGAGACGCACGAATTTTAAAAGTGTGACAAGGGCCATAGACCTGTCACAAAGTTCGATATGAAAATTTCATCATTTAGGAGGTCAATTTTGCATTTTAATTATTTTTTTGAATATTTTGGATATTTTCAAAATTTTACATATTAGGGTTTTGTTTTTATTGTAAATAGTCTCCCTTTGCTATTAGAAACTCACTTTTCAATCTTTGAAGAATTTCAATAAGACTTTTCGTCTTCTAGCCTATTTTTTTCTCTTATTTCGTCTTAACTAAATGACCTGATGAAATTTAAATAGTCCTTTATCAGTTATGCTAAATTTCATGTCTTGGTCGAATGTATACAACATGTACATGGTGTGCATACTTGCTTTTGTTACACTAAAGTTTATTGAACATAACAAACACTTAATTGTGTAGGAATATATATATATCCAAAGCGATTGGGCCAGCGATCTGCCCAAATCACGGCCCCAATCACATTGACAGCAGAAATTGACAGCAGAGGCGGGAAAGGAGCAGAAAATATGAATTCAAAGAAAAGATATCCAAGTCCACTTCAAACACCACCAACTCAATTCCAAAAGTCACAAGGATGTCCTTCTACCAAAAGAATTCAATCTACAACAAAATTTAAAGGCAAAAGGAGAATCAAAGACCACAAAAGACCAAGTCAAGATGGGGATTTCCAAACCCTAATGGGATTAAAATTCTCCAGCTATAAAAGGGGACTACATCTAAACCAGCAGAGACATCTCCTCCTCTCGCCAGAAATTACAGCAGGAATTCAGCAGCTTTCTCCCTTTTCTTTTCTTCTCTTCTTTTGTGTATTTTTGTCCACCATGAGTGGCTAAAATAATTCCTTTCTAGTTGAAGTTGGAAAATTCAGATTTGTGATGAATTGGGAGATTTAAATCTCCATTGTTAAACTTCTATTTATTTTCAATATTTATGCAATTTGATCTTTCTATAATTGTTGCTTTGCTTCTATATCAATTTAGGTCTGTTTCTTTTAATTGCTTGAGTAACAATTGTTTGAATAATTTAGGTCCGTAAATGCTTAGATTATTTAAATACACATTTAATCAAGTTGCATAATCTAAACTTGACCACGCGGTTGGCAAGGTTAGAATTAGGTTTCTCTAAGTCTTAATGCAGTTAACAGTTGTTCGATGCTAAAAACCCCAAGGACGTTCCTTGGCAACTTGTTAACTAGTGTTTGATTAGCGAACGTTTCCTAATCAAACTAGAACTAAGGAGGAATTTGGATTGTGAGAAGCGTCTTCCACATCCTAAACTAATTTATTGAAATAAATAGGAGTGTTAAAGAATCAATGATCAATTCTAAATAATCTGAAATAGATCCATACTTCAACTAGAAGCTTTTCTTTTATTGATTTACTCATCTTTAAATTATTTGCTTTCTATTGTTAATTAGCTTTAGTACATCTTCAAAACAAAACCCCCCTTTTTATTTTTGCTATTTACTTGCCTTAGTCATTATTAGGAAGATATTTAGTGTCAAATCCCTGTGGTTCGACCCTATTGCCACTATCTGCAAATTTATTTGTTGATTGATAATAGGTTTATTTTTGACGGCTTCGACAACCGCTATCAATGCCATACAGTTACAATGTCTCTTATCTAGCTAATCCTATTAAGAGTTTATAGGGGCCAGACTTATTAAAGATTTATAAAAAAACAATGACCGAAGCATACATGAGTAAGATGTTACAATAAATGTACTTACTTATATGAGAAAGATGTTATAATATATGCACCTATTTACATGAGGAAGATGTTACAGTTTATACAAATGTTCAAATAAAAAACTTACATGACATGAAAATTAAAGTAAGGTATATATGGAATCACATTGAAGTTATAAGGTAAGCTTTTCATATTATGTGTTATGTATAATTTATTTGATTGTTATAATATTTACTAAAATAACTTTTATTATGACTTTAAGTGATAAATTATTATGACTTTAAGTGATAAAGGACTATTTCAACTCCGTCAAGAGTTTTAACTAATATCGTTTGAGTAAGATGAAATAAGAGAAAATAGAGGTTAGAAGACTAAAAATCTTATTGAAATTCCTCAAAAATTGAAAAAATGTCTGTTTAATAGGCAAGGGATGCTATTTATAATAGAAACAAAACCCTAATAAGTAAAATTATGAAAATACCCAAAATATCCAAAAAAATAATTAAAATGCAAAATTGACCCCCTAAACGATGGAATTTTCATATCGAACTTTGTGACATGCCTATGGCCCTTATCACACTTTTGAAAGTCGTGCATCTCGAAATTCTCTTTATGAAAAGCTATCGTGGGTCTCTATCAAATGTCGGCAGTAAAAGTTAGGCCCGATCCAAGTCTGTCGTATAGTCCAAGGCTAATTGCTTCATGTCATGTGGACAACACTATTGTAAGCAAATTCTACTTGGGCAAAAGCAAGATCCCAATTAGTTTTCTTATTACTGCAGATGCAACGCAAAAGATTGCCAAGCGTGTGGTTCACCACTTCAGTTTATCCATCAATTTGGAGATGGGCAGCACTGCTGTATCGAAGTTCAGTTCCAAAATGTTTTCATAAAGTCACCCAGAAATGAGCTAGAAACTTTACATCTCTGTCAGAAGTAATGGTCTTAGGGACGCCATATAAGTGAACAATCTCCTAGAAAAATAGTTTTGCCACATGAGAAGCATCATTAGTTTTCTTGCAAGGAATCAAATGCACCATTTTGGAGAACCTGTCAACAACAATAAAAATGAAATCAGATCCATGTTGGGTATGTGGAAGACCAAGAATAAAATCCATATACAAGTCCTCTCAAGGATGTACTGGAATAGGCAGTGGAGTGTATAAGCCTGTATTCTGCGAATGACCCTTCTGAGTTTGACAAACTGGGCACTTTTGGACCAACCGACCTGTATCCCTTTTTAATTGTAGCTAGTAAAAAAGCTCCTCCAACCTAGCAATAGTTTTGTCATGCCCCAAATGACCACTCAAACCTCCTCCATGGACCTCCCGAATTAGCTTTTCCCGCAAAGAAGATCGAGGGATGCATAACCTGTTCTCCTTAAAAAGAAAGCCATAATGTACCAAGAACCCATCAGCAGGCTGGTTAGTCTGGTCTCTAGCCCATATATCAGCAAAGTTATCATCTGTAGCATACAAATCCTTCAGGAATTCAAAACCCATAACCTCCTGATTAACTATAATCAACAGAGCAGCCCTCCTACTCAAAGCATCTGCCACCTTATTACTATGGCCACCCAGCCTTATGTTTGATGACATAATGAAAGGCTCCAAAGTAAGCTGCCCATCGAGCATGCATCTTATTCACATATTTTTGAGTTTTAAAATGGATCAAAGATTGATGATCTATTTGAATAATAAACTCTCGCCCCATCAAATACTACTCCCAGGTTTTAAAAGTCCGGAATACTGTATATAGCTCATGCTCATAAGTAGACCACTTCTTTCTAACTTCATTCAGTTTCTCACTAAAGAAGGCGATAGGCCTTTTAATTGTGACAAAACTCCACCAATCCCAACTCCACAAGCATCACATTCAACCTCAAATAATTTATCAAAATCGGGTAGAGCAAGAATAGGGGCAGAAGCAAGCTTATCTTTAATCTCTTCAAAGCTCTTGTTGGCAGGTTCAGTCCGTGCAAATTTCTGCACTCTCTCTTTCTTCAAGCAATCTGTGATAGGAGCAACGATGCTGCTGAAATTTCTGATAAACCATCGATAGAGAGTAGCAAGGCCATGAAAGCTGTAAACTTCAAAAATAGTTTTGGGGATGGGCCAATTCCGTATTGCTTCTACCTTCTTCTTATCAACATGTATCCCTTCTGCACTAACAACGAACCCCAGGAACAGAACGTGCTTCGTCATGTAAATACACTTTTTAAGATTAATAACCAGCTCACTTTCTTGCAAGGCTATCATGACTTGACAGAGATGCTATAGATGTTCTTCATTGCGACTAAAAATCAAGATGTCATCAAAATAAACAACCACAAATTTGCGTAAGAAGGGACGCAAAATCTAGTTCATGAGTCGCATAAAAGTGCTAGGTGCATTCGTTAAACCAAATGGCATAACCAGCCTCTCATACAAGCCTTCCTTAGTCTTGAAGACAGTCTTCCATTCATCTCCCTCCTTGATCCGAACTTGGAGATAGCCACTTTTAAGGTCGATTTTAGAAAAGACTATAGACCCGGATAGTTGATCCAGCATATCATCCAATCGTGGAATAGGAAATCGATATTGAACTGTAATTTTGTTGATGGCCCTGCTATCCACGCACATTCTCCAAGTCTCATCTTTCTTTGGAACTAATAGGGCAAGTACTCCGCAGAGGCTAATGCTCTCCCAAATATGCCCCCTTCTTCAGTAATTCTTTAACCTGTTCTAGGAGGATTTCACTCTCCTTTGGACTCATCTTATAATGAGGTGCAGATTTGGTAATTTTGATCCAGGAATGAGATCAATCTGATGTTAGATATCCTGCAGAGGTGGAAGCTTGGATGATTCCTCCACTATCTTAGGAAACTCCTTCAACAGCTCTTTGACGGGTGGTGGTAAAGATGGTGCATCCTCCATTGCACATTTTGCTCTCACCAATAAAGCTAGTTTGCCTCTAGATTTCTCAACTGCACCTGATAGCCTCTGTATTCCCCTGGAAACAGCAACAACATTCTTGTAACGACCCGAAAATCGGACCGCTACCGGCGCTAGGATCCAGGTCGGCTTAAGGCCGCCGGGACCCATAGCAAGCCTGACATGCAACCTGTAAACCTGTTTAATCCCATACATGATCAACAACATACATAAAAATTAAAACTTTTCCTTACATTCATACACCAAACTCAACCTGTGCATGCACTAAACATAATCATAATCATAACCATGACCCCTCTGTGGGATCTCATCAATGCCCCAATGGGCGATACAATATATGTTGAGTTGTTTGACTTAAACATCTAAGATCATGTATTAAAAGGGATACCTTACACATAGAGTCAAGCACAATCTCTAATCCTCAATATCATTATTACATGACATGACTATATAAGACATTACATTACAATTTCATCATGTCCACAACTTCTAACTATTACATGAATCAGAATTTACTCCTGCCGACCTCCTGGTCTACCCTGTACCTGCAACCCTGGGGATAAGGGGAAAGGGGTGAGCTACAAGAGCCCAGTGAGCAGAATAATAATAACAATTTAAAACACATGCTATCATGTAATGCATCACATCACAACCATATCACATCAAGGATGGACTTGTCACCAAGGGTCCTCTACATAGTCCAACTGTGCCAGGGGCGTAGTGCAGGCCACACTTGGTCTTTCTCTTACATAAAACATAACATACATGTCCAACTGTGCCGGGGCGTAGTGCATGCCACACCCGGTCTTTCCCTTACATAGTGCCAGGGGCGTAGTGCAGGCCACACCTGGTCTTACATATCATATCATATCCCATCATACTGAGGACCAATGGGTCATCCAACATCCATCCACAACAACATCAAGATATGCAATGCAACATATTCGTGAATTCTAATGCAAACAACCTAAAATATCACATGGCATTTATGATGGATGATTCATGTTAAAACTTTCATTTATTTAAAACATAAGAGTTTATTCTACTCACCTCTGGCTAGCTCTGACACTGACTGAAGCAGCTGACTCACTGCTGAGGTCCTCGGTTCCTCGGGTCCGAACCTACACAGGTGGACTCAAATGAGGGACCAAACAACTAGAACATAACTCTAAAAACATCCCCCAAAAACCCTTTAAAACTCCTCAAAACATCCATGCAATAACATGCAAAGGAAGGCTGGACATGGCACTTTCGGCGGCAGGTTCGGCGGCCGAAAGTCCCTCCAGAGCCGAAAGTCAGGAAGGTTCGGCGGCACCTTTGGCGGCCGAAACTCCTAGACAGAGACGAAACTCATGCATGTTCGGCGGCACTTTCGGCGGCCGAAACTCCCAGACAGAGACGAAAGTCCTCTTTCGGGGGCATGCTTCGGCAGCCGAAAGGCTTGCCTCCCAGGCAGGTTCGGCGGCCGAAAGTCCTTCGGCTGCCGAACCTGGTTTCTGCCAAAGGGCAGAAACTTGGTTCCTCATGCATATTTTCCTCTCAAAACCATCCAAACATGCATTTTTCCTAATCTACAACATACATACTCAAGCATACAAGTTCCTAGGGGCTTCAAACTATCTTAAACCCCATCTACAACATATCAAACATCCACATTGCTCATAAACACATATAAAACCCATAAACCTAACCATGAGCTAAACATGCATTCTACCCCATAGATCTACTTAAAACTTACTTAAAACATGCCATAAGCTCAAGATCAGTCCTTACCTCTTGAAGATCGAGAGAAGAACGACCCTAACTCGGAAAATGGGAGAGAGAGAGTTCCTTGAACCTCCAAGCTCCAAAACTTGCTCAAAAGCTCAAAACCTTCAAAACAAAGTTGCAAACTCATAAAAATCATGAAGAATGGAAGGAAGAAACTCAAGATCGGTGAGGGACGGCGGAGAGCTCACCTTGGCCAAAAATGGGGAGAAAAGCTCGCCCATTTCGGCTAAGGGACCCCTTTATAGGTGGCTGGCCAGGCCACGTTCGGGAGCCGAAAGTGCCTCCGCATGCATGCCATGTTCGGCGGCCGAACATAAGGTTCGGCGGCCGAACCTGGACTTCCCTCACTTATGCTTTCGGGGGCCTAAAGCACACCCGAAGCGCATGCATGTTCGGCGGCCGAACCTGAGTTTTCCTCCAAGGTTGTTCTCATGCAAAAACTCATTTCCTTTTTACTTAAAATCATGAAATACATTAAAATATTTTAAGAAAACATGTTTCTACCCTACTAGAGGCTTCTGACATCCGAGATTCCACCGGATGGTAGGAATTCCGATACCGGAGTCTAGCCGGGTATTACATTCTCCCCCCCTTAAGAACATTCATCCCCGAATGTTCCTCAACTAGCAAATGCAAGGCATACAACATATCATACACATAAAACATATGAAACATATAAGAAACTAACCTTAGAAAAGATAGGGGTATTGCTGGAGCATGGACTCCCGCGTCTCCCAAGTGCATTCTTCCAAATTGTGATGGTTCCACAGGACTTTCACCATCGGGATTTTCTTGTTTCTTAGCTTTCTGATCTGGGTGTCTATGATCCGTACTGGCTGTTCGACATAGGTGAGATCCTCTTGGACCTCCACATCAGGCTCACTAAGAACCTTGCTCGGATCTGACACAGACTTCCTCAACATTGAAACATGGAAAACCGGATGGATTCTTTCCATTGAAGCAGGTAAATCCAGCTTGTATGACACATTCCCAATCTTTTGCAAGATTTCAAAGGGTCCGATGTATCGTGGGGCTAGTTTACCTTTCTTCCCGAAGCGAACCACTCCTTTCATAGGGGACACCTTGAGCAATACCAGATCCCCCTCCTGAAACTCTACCTGTCTTCTGCGGATGTCTGCATAACTCTTCTGTCTGCTTGCAGCAGTCTTGATCCTTTCTCTGATTATGGGTACTACCCTGTTGGTAATCTCTACTAGCTCAGGCCCTGCCAAGGCCTTTTCTCCAACTTCTTCCCAGCAAACATGTGATCTGCACTTCCTCCCATACAAAGCTTCATATGGAGCCATCCCGATGCTAGCATGATGGCTGTTATTGTAGGCAAACTCCACCAAGGGTAGATGCTGCCTCCAAGAACCGCCAAAGTCCAGCACACACATTCTAAGCATATCCTCTATGGTCTGGATGGTCTTTTCTGATTGTCCGTCCGTCTGTGGATGGAAAGCAGTGCTAAAATCCAACCTGGTACCCATGGCGTTCTGCAGACTCCGCCAAAATCTGGAGGTGAACTGGGGCCCTCTATCGGACACTATCGAAACAGGAACCCCGTGCAGTCTGACGATCTCATCGACATACACCTGCGCCAACTTGTCCATAGAATAGCCACTCTTGACAGGGATGAAGTGAGCAGATTTGGTGAGTCTGTCCACAATCACCCATATGGAGTCCAATCTGTTGGACATCGCCGATAACCCCACTACGAAGTCCATAGCTATATTCTCCCATTTCCACTCTGGAATAGGTAGCGGGTTAAGCATTCCAGCCGGCTTCTGATGTTCCAACTTCACCCTCTGACACACTTCGCAGGCTGACACAAACTGTGCCACTTCTTTCTTCATAGCTGGCCACCAATAAACCTTCTTCAGATCTTGATACATCTTGGTGGCTCCGGGGTGAACGCTGTATCTTGCATTATGAGCCTCTCTCATAATGTCTCCTTTTAGCCCTATGTCATCTGGTACACATAGTCTGCTCCCATAGCGGAGGATCCCTTTGCTGTCGAATCTGAATTCACTGTCTTTGCCTGACTGAACAGTCCTGGCAATCTTCACTAACTCTGGGTCCTCATGCTGTTTTTGAGCCACCTGCTCCAGAAACACGGGTGCCACTCTCATCTGGGCTACTAAAGCACCTGTACCAGACAACTCCAACTGTAGACCTTCCTCAATGAGCTTGTAAAAATCCTTCACCACTGGCCTCCTCTCTGCTGATATGTGGGATAAACTGCCGAGTGATTTCCGGCTTAAGGCGTCTGCCACAACATTCGCCTTACCCGGATGGTACTGAATCTTGCAATCATAGTCACTCAGCAGCTCCACCCATCTTCTCTGTCTCAAGTTCAAATCTCTTTGACTCAGGATGTACTGTAGGCTCTTATGATCCGTGAAGATCTCACATTTAACCCCATAGAGGTAGTGCCTCCACATCTTGAGTGCAAAGATCACTACTGCCATCTCCAGGTCATGTGTGGGGTAATTCAACTCATGCTTCTTCAGCTGCCTAGAAGCATAAGCAATCACCCTTTCATTCTGCATTAACACACAACCCAAACCCATTCGGTATGCATCACAGAAAACTGTGAAATCCTCATTGCTAGCTGGCAAAGCTAACACTGGTGCTGACGTTAACCTCTTCTTAAGCTCTTCAAAACTCTCTTCGCACTGGTCGGTCCACACAAACTTCTGATTCTTCCTGGTTAACCTGGTCAGAGGAGCTGCAATTTTTGAGAAGTCCTGAACGAACCTCCTGTAGTAACCTGCCAAACCCAAGAAACTTCTAATTTCTGACACTGAAGTGGGTCTAGGCCAGTTAGCCACAGCTTCTACCTTCTTGGGGTCCACCTCTATCCCATTTTCTGTCACAACATGCCCCAAGAATGAAATGCTCCTCAGCCAGAACTCACACTTGGAGAACTTGGCATACAAGCCATGCTCCCTCAAGGTCTGTAGAACCAAACTCAGATAATGGGCATGCTCCTCTGCATTCCTGGAATACACCAAGATATCATCTATGAAGACAATAACGAAGTGATCCAGGTACTGGTTAAACACTCTGTTCATGAGATCCATGAATGCTGTAGGGGCGTTGGTTAACCTGAACGGCATTACAAGGAACTCAAAATGTCCATATCTGGTCCTGAAAGCTGTCTTTGGCACATCTTCCTCCCTGATACTCAGCTGATGATACCCGGACCTCAGATCTATTTTGGAGAAACAACCCGCTCCTGCTAGCTGGTCGAATAGATCATCGATCCTTGGCAAAGGGTACCTATTCTTGGTAGTGACTTTGTTCAACTGCCTGTAGTCGATACAAAGTCTAAGGGATCCATCCTTCTTTCTGACAAACAAGACTGGAGCACCCCAGGGTGAGGTACTCGGTCGGATGAAGCCCTTGTCTACCAGCTCTTGCAACTGTTCTTTCAACTTTTTCAATTCTGCTAGTGCCATCCTGTAGGGAGGGATAGAGATCGGTCGGGTTCCAGGCATCAATTCTATCTCGAACTCTATCTCCCTAGCAGGTGGTAAACCTGGCAGCTCGTCTGGGAACACATCCAAAAACTCTCTGACCACCGGCACCGAGGCGGGCTCTCTAACCTGACTGCTAAGCTCTCTCACATGAGCCAAATACCCCTGACATCCCCTCCTAAGCAACCTACGAGCCTGAAGAGCTGATATCAGACCTCTAGGTGTACCCCTCCTGTCTCTTCTGAAGACTACCTCTGACCCATCCTGACCTCTGAACCTGACTACCTTGTCCCTGCAGTCCAAGGTAGCACCATGGGTAGATAACCAGTCCATCCCTAGAATGACGTCAAAATCTGTCAAGTCTAGAACCACAAGGTCGGCGGACAAGCATCTTCCCTCAACAAACACAGGACTACACTGGCAGACTGACTCTGCCACTGATGGATCACACTTGGGTCCACTGACCCAGAGAGGACACTCTAACCCAGAGATCATCAACCCCAACCTCTCAACGGCTCTCGGTGCAATAAATGAATGAGATGCACCAGGGTCCATCAAGGCATACACATCTGAACAACCAATGACTAAGTTACCTGCCACCACGGTGTTAGATGCATCTGCCTCCTGCTGTGTCATCGTGAAGATCCGTGCTAGAGCTGATGGACCTTCGCCTTTGAAACCCGCTGAAGAAGAGGCTGCCCCTCTCCCTCTACCTCTGCCACTAGCCTGAGTCATGGCTGGAGCTGCTGGCTGCGCTACACTACCTGAAGCTGTCTGCTGGGACTGTGCCATCGGGGCTGCTCTTGGACATTCTCGAGACATATGCCCCTCCTGACCACATCTGTAACAGGCTGTCGTCCCAAACCGACATACTCCCCTGTGTGGCTTACCACACCTTGCACAAACTGCATTATCCGCACCAGAGCTTGAGCCACCTCCAAATCCCAGACTGGACTTAACCTTGTTCCAGAACTTGTTCTTCTTGGACTTCCTAGAGCCTCTGTCCCACTTTTTACTACCTGAAGCTGCTGCACTCATAGAAGAAGAGCCTGGGGTCTTAGAACCGGAAGGCTGTGCCACTGACTGCTTGACTTTCCCCTCGATGATAGCACTAGCCTCCATCCTTCTAGCCATATCCACTATAGCATGGAAGCTCTCCCTATCTGCGGACTGGATCAAGGAGGAATACCTGGAGTGAAGTTTCATGATATACCTCCTTGACTTCTTCTGATCTGTGTCAAGAGTTTGCCCTGCAAACGGCAACAGCTCCAAGAATCTGTCGGTGTACTCCTCTACACTCATTTCCTCTGTCTGCCTTAACTGTTCAAACTCAATCATCTTCAATTCTCTTGAACTGTCAGGAAAAGCCCATCCTGCAAATTCATTTGCAAACTCCTCCCATGATAGGCTGTCCAACCTCGGGCTCACATAGTTCTTAAACCATTCACGGGCCTTTTTGCATTTTAATGTGAACCCAGCCATCTGAATGGCTCTACTGTCATCCGCCCCTATCTCATCTGTAATTGTTTTGACCCTCTCAAGGTACACAAACGGGTCATCACCGGTCTCAAACTAGGGAGCACCCAGCTTCATGTAGTCGGTCATCTTGACCTTGCTCCCACCAGATGAGCTAGGCTTAGGCATATGTGTTGCTGGAACTGTGGGTTCTGCTGATGGTGGAGGAGGTGCAACATTTTCTGAGGTAGGGTTTGCTGGATTTGGATAGTAAGGTGGGGGTGGATATATTGGGTATTGTGAATATGGTGGGTAGTAGGGTGGGTATGGCATGTGTGTGGGATAAGGGGTAAAGCTAGGGTAATCCGATGTACCTCCCATCGAATACCCGAGATCTTGTGAGAAGTATGGGTAGTGGGGTGGCTGAACAAATCCCGAGGCCTGAGTGCCTCCTTGGGACTCTCCCATTCCCTCTTCTGACATGCTAACTCCCAGACTGCCATCCCTCCTCTGCTCTACATCCATATCATCCCCTATGTCCTCTGACATTCCTCCCTGAACTATTCCCCTCACTGATCTACTCCTACCCAGATCTAGAGACCTTCTAGGGTCTCTTACTGCTCTTTCTCTGTTAGACCTACTAGACATTGCCCTAGGCAATGTAGGAGGACGGGCGCTCATGCCCTCATCCTCAGGTGGCACTCCAGTCAATCGTGCAGATCGACGAGTTCCTCTCATCCTGTTTTCTGAAAAACAGCACAAAACACATAAACATTAGCATCATATGGTTCATGTGGGAACACATGAACCCGCATCACATACATCACATAACAATCATAACATTAATGCACATGCATATTATCATGGCATTTCACATAATTATACAAGACAGGACTCCACATCCTATCCTAGTGGACATGATCTTTCCTATTGTGCATGACCTTCTATAACATCTATGAGCCCAACACTCTAGGTCCGATCATATGAACCTAGGGCTTTGATACCACTCTGTAATGACCCGAAAATTGGACCGCTACGGCGCTAGGATCTAGGTCGGCTTAAGGCCGCCGGGACCCGTAGCAAGCCTGACATACAACCTGTAAACCTGTTTAATCCCATACAAGATCAACAACATACATAAAAATTAAAACTTTTCCTTACATTCATACACCAAACTCAACCTGTGCATGCACTAAACATAATCATAATCATAACCATGACCCCTCTGTGGGATCTCATCAATGCCCCAATGGGCGATACAATATATGTTGAGTTGGTTGACTTAAACATCTAAGATCATGTATTAAAAGGGATACCTTACACATAGAGTCAAGCACAATCTCTAATCCTCAATATCATTATTACATGACATGACTACATAAGACATTACATTACAATTTCATCATGTCCACAACTTCTAACTATTACATGAATCAGAATTTACTCCTGCCGACCTCCTGGTCTACCCTGTACCTGCAACCCTCGGGATAAGCGGAAAGGGGTGAGTTACAAGAGCCCAGTGAGCAGAATAATAATAACAATTTAAAACACATGCTATCATGTAATGCATCACATCACAACCATATCACATCAAGGATGGACTTGTCACCAAGGGTCCTCTACATAGTCCAACTGTGCCAGGGGCGTAGTGCAGGCCACACCTGGTCTTTCTCTTACATAAAACATAACATACATGTCCAACTGTGCCGGGGGCGTAGTGCAGGCTACACCCGGTCTTTCCCTTACATAGTGCCAGGGGCGTAGTGCAGGCCACACCTGGTCTTACATATCATATCATATCCCATCATACTGAGGACCAATGGGTCATCCAACATCCATCCACAACAACATCAAGATATGCAATGCAACATATTCGTGAATTCTAATGCAAACAACCTAAAATATCACATGGCATTTATGATGGATGATTCATGTTAAAACTTTCATTTATTTAAAACATAAGAGTTTATTCTACTCACCTCTGGCTAGCTCTGACACTGACTGAAGCAGCTGACTCACTGCTGAGGTCCTCGATTCCTCGGGTCTGAACCTACACAGGTGGACTCAAATGAGGGACCAAACAACTAGAACATAACTCTAAAAACATCCCCCAAAAACCCTCTAAAACTCCTCAAAACATCCATGCAATAACATGCAAAGGAAGGCTGGACAGGGCACTTTCGGTGGCAGGTTCGGCGGCCGAAAGTCCCTCCAGAGCCGAAAGTCAGGCAGGTTCGGCGGCACCTTCGGCGGCCGAAACTCCCAGACAGAGACGAAACTCATGCATGTTCGGCGGCACTTTCGGCGGCCGAAACTCCCAGAAAGAGACGAAACTCATGCATGTTCGGCGGCACTTTCGGCGGCCGAAACTCCTAGACAGAGACGAAAGTCCTCTTTCAGGGGCAGGCTTCGGCAGCCGAAAGGCTTGCCTCCCAGGCAGGTTCGGCGGCCGAAAGTCCTTCGGCTGCCGAACCTGATTTCTGCCAAAGGGCAGAAACTTGGTTCCTCATGCATATTTTCCTCTCAAAACCATCCAAACATGCATTTTTCCTAATCTACAACATACATACTCAAGCATACAAGTTCATAGGGGCTTCAAACTATCTTAAACTCCATCTACAACATATCAAACATCCACATTGCTCATAAACACATATAAAACCCATAAACCTAACCATGAGCTAAACATGCATTCTACCCCATAGATCTACTTAAAACTTACTTAAAACATGCCATAAGCTCAAGATCGGTCCTTACCTCTTGAAGATCGAGAGAAGAACGACCCTAGCTCGGAAAATGGGAGAGAGAGAGTTCCTTGAACCTCCAAGCTCCAAAACTTGCTCAAAAGCTCAAAACCTTCAAAACAAAGTTGCAAACTCATAAAAATCATGAAGAATGGAAGGAAGAAACTCAAGATCGGTGAGGGACGGCGGAGAGCTCACCTTGGCCGAAAATGGGGAGAAAAGCTCGCCCATTTCGGCTAAGGGACCCCTTTATAGGTGGCTGGCCAGGCCACGTTCGGGAGCCGAAAGTGCCTCCGCATGCATGCCATGTTCGGCGGCCGAACATAAGGTTCGGCGGCCGAACCTGGACTTCCCTCACTTATGCTTTCGGGGGCCTAAGGCACACCCGAAGCGCATGCATGTTCGGCGGCCGAACCTGAGTTTTCCTCCAAGGTTGTTCTCATGCAAAAACTCATTTCCTTTTTACTTAAAATCATGAAATACATTAAAACATTTTAAGAAAACATGTTTCTACCCTACTAGAGGCTTCTGACATCCAAGATTCCACCGGACGGTAGGAATTCCGATACCGGAGTCTAGCCGGGTATTACAATTCTTTCCTTCCACTTTAGAATGTTTCACAGAACCGGAAGGCAAGATAATAATCTTCTTTTGATTCCACGTGAACATGTATGAATTCTCCTTCCCCTTATGCAAAGCATCAACATCGAATTGCCAAGGGCGACCTAGTAAAATTCTATAGCAATCTATATCCACAACATCACTATTAATAGGTTCAGTATAAGATTTACTGATTGAGATAGGCATGCTGCAGATTCTGTTGACCTCAATTGTCGGACCTTCCTTAATCCATCCGACTTTGTATGGTGAAGGGTACGGCTGTGTAGGCAACTGCAATTTCTCCATCAATTGCTTAGCTATTAGATTATCTGTAACGACCCCAAAATGGACCGTCACCGGCGCTAGGATTCAGGTCGGCTTAAGGCCGCCAGAACCCGTAGCAAGCCTGCTATACTCTCTGTGTACCTGTAAATCTCATACATGATCATACATTTTCTGTGAAAATAAAAACTCTTTTCTGAACCAAGGCTTAAACTGTGCATGCACTATCTCTGTACTCTGTACTCTGTCCCCCTGACTAAAGCTTGCTCTAGATGGGTTAACTCATTCTTGTTAAGCCTGGTTTTTCACATACTCAGTAAAACATATACATATACAGATCATGTACATAACAATAGATTTACAACACAAATTACTAAGTCAAGCACATCTGTAACTGAAAACACAACTAGTACATCGCTTTCATATTACATGTCCACGCTACACTATTACAATTCTCTTTTCTTTTTCTGCACTTTGCTGAACCTTCCCTGTACACTGTACATTGAACCTGCAAAACTGGGGTTAAAGGAGTGGGATGAGCTCTATAGCCCAGTGAGTAGAACAGTAAAACAATTCATTAAAATATGATCTCATGGAATGCGTCATAACACAGACAAACCACATCAAGAGTAAACTTGTCACCCCATAGTCCTAGTAACTCTGTGCCAGGGCGTAGCATCGAGCACCTGGTCTTCCTGTCATATATGTATATCTTTACTATAACTGCCAGGGCGTAGTCAAAGGCTCCAATCTGTAAAGACCCCAAAATGGACCGTCACCGGCGCTAGGATTCAGGCCGGCTTAAGGCCGCCAGAACCCGTAGCAAGCCTGCTATACTCTCTGTGTACCTGTAAATCTCATACATGATCATACATTTTCTGTGAAAATAAAAACTCTTTTCTGAACCAAGGCTTAACCTGTGCATGCACTATCTCTGTACTCTGTACTCTGTCCCCCTGACTAGAGCTTGCTCTAGATGGGTTAACTCATACCTATTAAGCCTGGTTTTTCACATACTCAGTAAAACATATACATATACAGATCATGTACATAACAATAGATTTACAACACAAATTACTAAGTCAAGCACATCTGTAACTGAAAACACAACTAGTACATCGCTTTCATATTACATGTCCACGCTACACTATTACAATTCTCTTTTCTTTTTCTGCACTTTGTTGAACCTTCCCTGTACACTGTACATTGAACCTGCAAAACTGGGGTTAAGGGAGTGGGATGAGCTCTATAGCCCAGTGAGTAGAACAGTAAAACAATTCATTAAAATATGATCTCATGGAATGCATCATAACACAGACAAACCACATCAAGAGTAAACCTGTCACCCCATAGTCCCAGTAACTCTGTGCCAGGGCGTAGCATCGAGCACCTGGTCTTCCTGTCATATATGTATATGTGTATATAACACCTCTGTACTTACCATTGCCAGGGCGTAGTCAAAGGCTCCTGGTCTTTACTATAACTGCCAGGGCGTAGTCAAAGGCTCCTGGTCTTTACTATACCTGCCAGGGCGTAGTCAAAGGCTCCTGGACTTCCTGTCTGAGACTATTGGATCATTTAGCATTCACCCACATCAACAATAACTATGCAATGCAACATATTCGTGGATAATAATGCAATCAACCTAATGTATAATTATGATGCATGAGATATGCTAAAACATTCCATTGTGCTATTTAAAGAATTAAGTTTAGTTCCACTCACCTCTGGCTATCTGGACTGACTGACTCTGCAGGCTCTGTAAACTCTGGAGCAGTACTCACTGCTGCTCTCTCTGGTTCCTCTGGTCTGTACCTATACAGATGGACTCAAATGAGGGACCAAACTAGCTCATGAATACCTCTATTAAACTTTCCAAGAATCCCCTTAAACTCACTCTAAAACTCATGCAAAGCATGCAAAGGAAAGCTGGACAGGACACTTTCGGCGGCAGGTTCGGCGGCCGAAAGTCCTCCCCAGAGACGAAACTCAAGCACCTTGGGCGGCCGAACTTCCACTTTCGGCTGCCGAACCCTTTCGGGGGCAAGTTTCGGGGGCCAAAAGGCATTCCAGAGACGAAAGTCTCTAACCTTCGGCAGCACCTTCGGCGGCCGAACTTCCCTCCAGAGCCGAAATTCCAAAAGCTCGGGGGCAAGCTTGGGCAGCCGAAGCCACCTCCTCACACCTCTTCAGGGGTTCGGCGGCCGAATGTACCTTCGGCGGCCGAACCTGAGTTCATCAGCAGGGCAGAAACTTGCCCTGCCTCTCGCAAAATGCACCAAACTCCTCTCCAGCTTCACACCACACTTCCTCCACTTGCATACACTCATGTATATGCTCAAAGGGGTCAAAAACTACCTAAAAACCCCAAACACACAACACAAACAACACAGAAACCAGCTTTATGCCCAAAATCCTCAAAATCTCACAAATAACCCTATTCATGCAACTCTCTCCATAAACCCCATAAAACCTTCAGAAAACATAAAAACAAGCTCAGGATCTTCACTTACCTCTTGAAATCAAGAAGATGAACGATCCTAACGTGGAGTTTTGGAGCAACTTGCCTTCAAACTCTCCAAACTTCAAAACTTTGAGTGTTTAGCTTAAAACCTTCACATAAGCATGAAAACTAATCAAAGCTTTGCATGATTTAATGAAAACATGAAGAAAGACTCACCAAGGGCAGGATCTCACCTCAGAAGACAAAAGAAACGGTGTTCTCACCGCTTCAACCGACTGAGGGCCATTTATAGGTGGCTGGCCAGACCACCTTCGGCGGCCACACGTGAAACCGAAAGCCATGCATGTTCGGCGGCCGAACCTCAACTTCGGCGGCCGAACCTGGCTTTTCTGCCTTGGTTCATTTCACTCAAAAACTCATTTCCTTATGCATAAAACTTAATGAACATATCAAAACATGTGAGAAATATATAAATCATACCCTTCTAGAGACTTCCGACATCCCGGACTCCACCGGAAAGTAGAATTCCGCTGCCGGACTCTAGCCGGGTATTACATTATCACAACTGCAACTATCTATAATTAACCTACAAATTGCCTCTCCTATTCGACACTTTGCCTAGAAAATCTTCCTCCTTTACGTCTCATCCTCCTATTTTGTTGAGCATAAGATTTTCTTTACCACATAAGTGACCTCTCCATCTTCAGAACCAGTAATAGATCCGTCATCGTCATCCATTTCCTCGTTAGTTTCAGCCATCTGCTCAACTATATTAACCTGTCGGCGATCAGTGTTAACTCCTATACGTTCTGGACAATTATTTGATCGATGACCAGGTTGCCTGCAGTGGTAACATATATCTCCTGTTGGCTTCTGATAAGGATTGGTTCTGCCTCCTTTGTCTGCTGTAGTGGTGACTGCCTTTCCTTTATTGTCTCTCCTTTCTTCCATGGTATTATGAGGATTGCTAGAATTTACAACCTTAGAAGGCTGCCCACTGTAATTGCTTCTATACTGCTGCGTCCCTATCGAACCATAATTTTTGCAATTGAAATTTCGGTTGTACTGCTGTCGCGGTTGCCAATCAACACGCTCTTTTGCCCTTTTTGCCATCTCAATAGCGTCTGCCAAGGTGAAAATCGTAGCTACTCCCATCATACAATGAATTTCGTGATTCAAGCCCCTCTGATAATGAGCAACCTGTTGGGCTTCATTCTTATAGTTTTCACACCTCGCCTACAATCTCAAAAACTCCTCGGTATATACATCCACCCTTCGGTTCCCCTGTACACAGTCATGATACCGGTTATACAAAACATGAGCATAATCGCTAGGTAAGAACCGTTGTTCAAACATCTGCTTCATCAACACCCAATTTCGTATGGGTTCCAGCCTCCTCCGATAGCATTTGTTTTGAATCAAATTCCACTAGGCTGCTGCACCCCCTTTTAACTTATAGGCCACAATCGAAACCTTGCGATCCTCTTCCATGTTCATAACTTCAAAAAAACATTCAACCTCTGGCAGCCAATGAAGAACAGATTCCACATCCAGCGAACCAGAAAAGTTTTGAAGGTCTATCTTGATCTTGTAACCTTCATGATAATTTTGATGGAGATTTGCAGGCACAGGATTGGCGGCCACAGGATTGGCGACTGGCTGGGGGTGTGCGGCAGCGGCGGGTTAGTGAAGTCCCTGCTGTAGGGTTAGCTGTCCGATCATCTCCCTCAATTTGGCCAAAGATGCCTCAATTGCAACAAGTCGCACCTCTTGGTTATCTGCTATGGTCGAACTTTGCTTTGATACCAATATGATAAATGACTATTTAGACTCTGTCAAGAGTTTTAACCAATATCGTTTAACTAAGATGAAATAAGAGAAAAGATAGGCTAGAAGACTAAAAGTCTTATTGAAATTCCTCAAAGATTGAAAAAGTGTCTTTCTAATAGCTAAGGGAGGCTATTTATAATAGAAATAAAACCCTAATAAGTAAAATTATGAAAATACCCAAAATATCCAAAAAAATAATTAAAATGCAAAATTGATCCCCTAAACGATGGAATTTTCATATCGAACTTTGTGATAGGCTTGTGGTCCTCATCACACTTTTAAAAGTTGTGCATCTCGAAATTCCCTCTCCGAAAAGCTATCGTGGGTCTCTATCGGATGTCGACAGCAAAAGTTAGGCCCGATCCTAGTCTGCCGTATAATCCAAGGCTAGTTGCTCCATGTTATTAAGGATTGACAATAATTAATGATAAATATTCATAGATACAAAAGTATATAGCATAACGTGTGACATTCCTAACTTCGTTTATTTATAGACTGGGTAGAGAATATTACACTAACATTTATAATGCAAGTACTCTATTACTTATAAGCGATCAACTTCAAGTGCTTTTGAATACTCATTTTCTAAATTATCATATAATGTAAAAGTAAATATGAAGTTCATGTCTATCTTTAGTTGCTAATTAAATAACTTGAATACTGGAATATATTTTTATTTGAATAATTTATTTACCAAAAATATTGTATAGAATTAACTTTAAAAGATAATCTCAATCAGAACAATAAATATATTAAATGAACATAATCTCAAAATCCACACAAGTATGTGCACCTTAATAGCAATAAAAATCAAGCATTCTAAATTTTTATTTCATGAAACCTTTATTGTTGTTCTAAATTAAATATGAGTAAGAATAATATCTACAACCAAACTCCTTAAGTAACAAAACATATTTTGAATTTTAACCAAATTCATGTAAAATTTTTAATTTTTTCTAAAAAAGTTCAATATTCTTAACATTCATATATACAAAATATATTCAGCCCCATAAACTTAATTCATATATTATCCTCAATGTGAAAGAAAAAATATAAAGAGAGAATAGAATAACCCACACGATAGGTATATAAAAACATCATTATCCATATGAAAAAGTTTGTTTGTAATTTTAAAAAATATAAGCCGAAAATAATTTACTCATTTATTAAAACAAAAACAAAAAAGAGAATGATAAAAGGAAATAAAATATGATGCAACTCTAATAAGGAAATAAATTGGGTTGTCTCCCTAAGAATGATTCTTTATAATAGTCAACTTTATGTAGATTAGAAAGAGTATGATCCTTTGGCACTATATTGCCTTCATAATAAAGCTTTAAAACATTGTCTATTAACCCTGAATATGCTTGTAGCCTCACTATAGACCTCAAACTGTATTGTAAGGGTAGACTTTAACTACTCTAAATAGGAACCATCTTAGTTAATTTACTAAGAAAAGCTTAAGGCGAGAATAAAGAGTAACACTTGTTGTCCCGCCTCAAAATCTCACTATATTACTTGTTCTTTCTAATCCTTCTTCTATTATCTATGTTTTAAAATCAAGAAAGAACCTTTTTGAGAAGGGAGGAACTAATGTGAGCATAGGCTGGGAACCAACTCCAAATATTAGTTTGCGCAAGAAATTTCCAGCAAGATTTAAAGGTGAAAATCATAGCACTCCAAACATAGAAAATCAAGGTATTCACATAAAAAAACAAGGTATTTCAAGGAAGCATTATGATGTGAAAACCAAGAAACAAGTTAAGGAGGAAGCATAAGGCAAGAAACCTAACAAAGCACAAAAGGAGCAAGATAAATAGAAAGAAATATGACCTAAAAGCCTAAATCACGACCTTACCCCTTGTTTTAGCCATTTCCTATGTTTTCGACTATACCCTGAACAAGTTTTTCGCAACATCACAAAAGGTGTCGTGAAAGATATTGCAAGTAAATTATATAGTTCCTTTATATTTGGGCTAGTTTGTAATTTGTTTAATTAATATTTTGGACTTATTTAGGATTTATTTAGGCGCATTAGCGTTATTTTGGATCAACTCATAATTATTTGTACTAGATCAATTAGGATTAGAACTAGTTTTTCTTGTTTAAATAGGATTACCTTAATGTTTTTATATTTTGACAAGGTTTCTATATAGGATTAGGATTATTTCGGCTATAAATACCCATACATAAGGAATAGACGACATACTTTGTCTTTAACATCAATTGAGTTCTTTCTTAATATAAGTGAGAAATATTATTCTTCCACTATGATGCATCAAAGACCTATCTTCTTACCAAGGTTAGTTTTTCATGGCGAGTTCAACTCTTGTTTTATTTCTTCGCTATCTACGTAATTAGTTACAGGTAATTTAAGGGTGTAATAGAGAAAATCTATCCTTTGATTTATTATAGCGTGTGTTTTGTGCCATTAGCGTGTGACAAGACTCTTAAACACAAGTTGTTCCTAGGTTCTGTATTACTTCACCAAACAAAATCCCTACTCAAGAGACTTTCAAATTTAAACTTGAAATATTTACAATATGTGTAAATCCTTTTAAATCTTGATAAATTTGGCTAAAAGGAGCCAAAACACTTTGAAGTGGTAAAGCTTATCTTTTAGTCCAAAATGGAGATAATTAATTTTAAGGTTTGAAACATATTTATACTATTAATACTAAATGGCCTTTCGATGACCTAAAGTCACCCTTTAAGAGACCGAAGTCACTTTGTTAAGAAAAAAAAAATTTAACCTTTCATTCAAAATCTTTAAAACTAAGAATGTTTTTTTCCAAACATTTTAAATTCATGAATATTCCTAAAATGACTTTTCTACCCTTGGTCAAAACTTCTAGCATGAGATTCCAAATTTTAAAGGATCAAAATTCAAGAATTCAACATAAAAAATTAGATGGATATTATGCATCACTTTATGGCAACAATGTAGATCTCTATTGTGTTGGTAACTTTCCCCTTTTCAAAATAATAAAGTTTAGATGTTGGTAAATCTAAAATGCATGATGTTGATTTAATTTGAGTATATGGTAGAGAAGGTGCCATTGATTGAAAGTGTTTAAAAATGGTATTTGGTCTACAAAAGAGTTATGCAAATCTTAAGAGGCAAAATACAAAGTCTACAATAGAGAATTATATGTTTTTGGAGGCCTCCCCTATAAAAGGATGAAGTTTGGAAGAAGGGTAAGCTGAACTCCCCATTTGTTGGATTTATTTGTTTATTTTTTAATTTATATGCGAAGTGAGTTGCCAGTTAGGATGTTCAATTTATGACATGATTCTATCTGTTTGATTTTTGAGATTGGTCTTTCGTGTTAGACTTTATAATTATATTAGAAGATATTAGGCTTACTGCAAGTTTCAAGATCTTAACTCGACCTAAGTTCTAGTGCTTGTTGAATTCATGATTGGGTTGTGGCAATCTAATTCTAGTGGTATATCTTAGGGTGCTCTAATTATCTAAATCTTATTTTATTTATAATATAGGTGAGTAGATAATACTCGACACTAGTATTTTATGAAACCCATACTACATATATTTTTTTTTCTTTTGAATTAGAGTTGAATAAATGGCTATACTTTACATATTCATCAAATAAATAACACCTTAATTTCATGTAACTTGTTTATAATTTTGTGACAGCACATGCTATACTAGTGTGTGACTAATATTTTTTTTTTTTAACTTTGAAACTATTAATGTAATAATAAATGATAAAATAACAATACTGCTATTAGAGTGCTTTCATTTTAGATACTTTAGATGCCGAAGTTATTTATAAGAATTATATCAAGAGTATATGAGGTTATCACAAATTTATGATAGTTTAATAAGTTTATTCAGGAATATTTCATAATGCAAATTTTTATTTTAACTCAATTGTGTTATTTAAATAAATTATATCTATCCAATTGTATTATTCTAACATGTATAATATATTGGCACAATTAAATATGCTATATTGCCTTAAAACTCATGTTTTATATATTCAAATGTACTTTAGCCGGTTTTATATCTTTATATTTCTATATAAAACTCTATTATTTTTAGAATGATTTTATTTTTCATTTTTTTTCTAATGGTAAAAGTTAATCTTATTGTAAATAAATATGTGTCTATTTCATAAAAGCATAAGTAATTATTTTGCCTAATTTGAGTTTGAAGATTTTACTTTTACACATATAGTTTTTATTACCCACTTTGTCAAAATATCATGGGATTATTAATTTTATAATTAGGAAGGTTTACTATTTAGTCTCTAGGTATTATCATCATTAATAAGTCAGTCTCTGCATTTTTAAAAATCTATTAAAATATTCTTATCTTTTTTTTCCGTCAACGAAATAGTCATTCCGTCATTTTTTTCGTTAAAAATAAATGAACAAGGAGAGAAAAAGTTTTTAAAATTCAATTTTGCCCATCCTTATCTTTTCTCTCCATCCTTATCTTTTTCATCCTCCTCCTCGAAGAATAAGAAGAAAAATAAAAAAAAAGAACCTCCGCGAAAAAGAAAAAAAAAAGAAGAAAAAAAAGAAGAAAAAAAAAAGAAGAAGAAGAAGAACCTCCTCCTCCTTAAAGGAGGGAGGTAATTTGGTCTTTTATTATATTTTTAACAGCAGAAATAGACAGAATTGGATGGAAAGACTATTCTATTGATAAAGAGAAAAGATAAGGACGTTTTAATAGGTTTTTCAAAATCGAGGAATTAACTTGTTAATAATGATATTACTGAAAAACTAAATAGTAAATATCTCTTATAACTTTTAGAAAAATATAATTATGATATGAAAGGTATTTATATATCATTATTCCAATAACATTAATACCAACAACAATAATAATTATTATGATATGTGGAAGAGTGATGAGGTGATTGTGTAAGCAAAGCTCTCAAGAGGTTTATTAAATTTCTCCATCCCAAAACTCCTCTAGAGACTTGAAAGGGCCATTCTCATGGATAAAATCTGACGCATTAAATGCTTTGTGCTGTGGAAGTTGACTTATCTGCTCTAACTCCTCTGGACTTAGCTCCCATTCAAAAATGTGAAGATTTTGTTTTATCCTTTCCTTGTTAAAGCTTTTTATAAGAAGACTCCCTCCTTGTTCATACACCCATCTCAAACAAATCTGATCCATAAGGAAAGAAAACTATTAGGATTAAGAGAATAGTTTTTTATAAGAAAATTTTATTAAAAACTAGAAAGGGCATAGCATAAAAATGATAGAGCTAAATTCAAACTCCATACAACAAAACCTACACGCCAGCAAAGCAATACAAGGAATTAAGAAAAGGATAAATCATCAAGCAATATGTTTCTCAATAGACAAGAAGAGCACCAAAGCCAAGATAAATCACCAAATTCAAATAAACTAGCTGCCTTGATTCCAAAATAATCCAAGTATGCCATGTCCAAAAATGTCTGGAATCTTTGAGGAAAAATGACTAAAATGCAGCAGAATAAAAGAGGATGAAAAACCCAAGGCCTAATGAACTTCTAGTCATTATTCATATAAGACTACCATTTTTCGCGAATGATAAACATTATTCATATGCGACTATCCCTGCAGAGTCAAGAAGATTGCATATTCCTTTTTAAGAAAAACCACAGCCTCCACCCAAAATAGATTCTTTGGAGAAATGGGAAGGGGAAGCCCTCAACTTATATGAATCAATCCATAATAGATTGAGAGTTCTGATGAGGTTGTGTATCACCGGGACCCTATCTACTCTGATAAAAGCAAATGATCTATCTGTTAATAATATGCCCTACAGCTAATCTATTGGTTCTAGTTGAATATTATTCTTCGTGTATTTTAAGTATTAAAAAATAATTTTATTAAGGCAGTTATTTTTCTTTAGTGTTAATTTAATTGAATCTCGAGTAAAGATAAAGTCCATAAGACTATATTACTATGCAAAGGAAATTATAATGTAGTTATAATTGTGAGATTCCAATTCATTTAAGTAATATCTCTAAACGTTTTTTGTCGATATTATTATCATAATTAGACAATGATTAGAGCCGTAAAAACTAATACATATTATGTTCTTTCCTTTTAGAGAAAATAACTGATCTCATAGGTTAAAATATGTGAGATATCCAGAACTAATATGTAGGTGCTTATTTTATGAATAAGTGTACTGAACTGACCCGGCTGAGAAATCCATATAGGAAATGACATGTGTCTATGGATTACTCAAGTGATGGTTGTGTAAGTAATCCTTTAACTTGAAATCAATAAATAATCTTATATAGGGACTTTTGTGTTTTGATTCATCTTACACATTACTTGGTTTATGAGTAATAAATGAGAATGAATTAGATATATTAGGAATTATATGAAGGTATTTATGTGATTGAGATAAGATTTATCACCCTAAATTAAATTAGAGAATGTCCCATTTGCTCTCTATTAGCATTGATCAAGAAATCCTTGCGCAGAGTAGAATGAGATTAGCAAATGAGATTTGAAATTTCATTCAATAAGTCAATGGCTAATAAATGAGAACTAATATGATTTAATATTGTAGACGCATTCCATGCATCAAATGTTAAATCGGGACATTTGTAATGAAGATATATTAATCATATTAATAAACCATGCACTGAAAGGTTAAGTCAAACCACTTTTGGCATTTCGAATATTTGGGTAATCTTGACATGTTGCTAGACAATGTTCTTGAACTTCAAACTAATTAATTAGTTAATTATATTTATTGTCAATATATTTGAAACCTAATGGATCACACGCATAAAGAATTACAATAGAAAATAAAATGAAAAGTTAAATCAAGTAGGATTTGATTACATATAAATTGACATTGGAATAAAATTGTAATTTAAAAAAATTATGATTTAATATTAATTAAGTAGGGACTTAATTAAAACTGTCTAAGATTTATATGGCTTACTTATTAAAGTTTTGGATCATAGTTATAATTTATTTATTTATTTAATTAGTTAAATAAATAAATACTATTATACAGAAACCCAGGTTTCATTATAAAATGGCATCTAACCTGAAATAATTCTTGACAGAAATCTTTTTTAAGAGGCTCTAGAATTTATAAAAAAGGTAGAGAGCTGGCATTCAAAACTTCTAGAACTGTTTTAAGATTTTTCTATTATCATTCTGTGTGAATATCGTTAGAGACCGAACACTTGGTAGTTTGCGATAACCCAATCAAGGCGAACGATCTCGTGTTTTGAGAAAAATAAAATGTATTTATTTTCTCTTTAAATATTATTACTTTCTTCGTTTAAACGTGATTTATACGTAAAAAAAATTTATTTTTCTATTTTTTTCGCTGCGTTCAAAAATCTAAGTGAAACCCAACACTATCAAATGTTTTTAATTTCCTTGTAATGAAAATATCTACTATTTAGGCAAACTTAGAAAATTAACTTTTACAAAAATGCTACGTTAGGAAAATTCTCCAAATAAACTGTAGGTAGCCTGCTTTGATGGACAAAAACATTCTTCCGGTGGTTTTGCACGGGAGGGGTGAGTTTTCGATTAGGTAATGAGCCACCGTGTTGGTCAGGTTGAGTAAGGGATGGGCGAAGAGGAGGCTTACCAGATTAAGAGGATATAGGGTGACTCTTTAGCTTCCCCCTAATATCACGGAAATATAATGAATAAAGTTAAGTATGAGCTTTCTAGACAGATTCTCTCTATTCCTGCTTTCTTTTTCTCAGTAAGCAAAGAAAGTTTTGTTTCTCTAAAATATTGCTCCAATTGTGAGCCCTATAAAAACCTCCCTTTTGCTTTTGATCTCACTGAGTATATATCATCTTATACAATTTAAAAGTGAGAGGGAGATAGGAGGAAGGAAAGTGAAATGACTTCTTCAACTATAGTCGTGATCCATGAATAGAGAAGTATGAGGGTTTGGTTTGTTATTCTCCAAACCAATTCTTCTAGTGTACATTAGCCTTTTGATGGTATAGAGAAAAATGAAGAGAAAAAAAATCTCTAATTTCTCTTGTTAGGTCATTGAATATAGGAGAGAAAAGATGAGATCCAAATTGATTTGAAATGAAGGAAAATGTGAAAAATAAAAAGTATTATTTATATTAAAACATGCCTTGATTATATAAGGTATATATATAATTATTTTATCTCTTTTCCTTTAATGAAAAAAATCTTTTTTTTCCATATTTTAATAATATATCTGAATAATATAATGTACATGATTTTCTTTTTGTTTTTTCTTTATATATTTATGCTATTTAATTTAATTTGCATTTTCTTTCTTTCTCTGTCCGATGAAGGATCCAGACAAAAGGTAACGTATGCAAATTTAACTTTCATTTAAAATCTAATATAGAGTTAACAACATTCAACTAATATATATATTTTTTACTATTTTGATTTTAAAGATTTTGAAATTCTAAGTCAAGGTTTGAAAATAAAATTGGAAGGTTATCATTATTAAATTCTCTAAAGAAAATGTTAAGTAAAATTCTTATCTGGAGGAAAAATAAAAGAAAGGGAAACAAAGTTTGAAAATAAGTTCAAATCTATCCATGTAATTTTCATTAAGGAACAAATAAGTTAATATTAATTTTGTTTAGGCCAAATAGATCTACAGCTTTAGATTTAAGGTTAAACACATCCTAACGTATTAAAATATTAATTTTTAAATGATCTTTGTAGACAATCAATCTTTATTTTTTTCATATTTTATTTTTATTTTAATTAAAAATAGTTCACAAGTTTTAATATCTAAAAATTTAAAAAATATATTTTATTACTAAAAAATAATATTTTAATATATTAGGATATATTTAATTTTAAATCTAAATTTTTGGGTCTATCTTGTCTAAAAAATTAAAATGGATTCTTTAGCCCTCATAAAAAATAGAGGGGTGGATTTGGAATTATTTCCAAAAACTTTTGTCTACAACCAAATTTTCTAGACTTTGGCTCTTGTGAACTTTTCTATATAAGACAAATGTAGGTGGCAGAGAATTTAAAGCCACATGTTGATGTAGACTTGTAGTGAACCATAAATTTGTGAGAACTTCAAGGTAGCACCATGCTGCGGCTACGTGAGAGTTGAAGAGAGAGGTGGTGTTATTTTGTCAGTGACAATGAGTTAGAAAAATAATAAGTGTTTGTAATTTTTTTTTTTTGAATTTATTATAGATTATATATTTTTATTTTGAATTATATTAAATTTTATGTGCTTTTATTATTTGAGTAATTATTATAATAAATTGGTATGAAAACTGAGATTTGTGATATAATAAATAGTGAGCATAATATTTAAGTTTTTTTATTATTTATGAACGATTATGATAACAAAATAAAATTGAAATTAAAAAGTTTATAATGTTTGAAAACAACTTTAATTATTATTTTTTAAATGAAACTTCCTTAGCATATGAAAATATACTAATACGTTACCTGAGCTACAGTTTTTCCCTTGGCCTCAGCAATCTCTTTTAGCACTTGATTCTCTAGAACTTGGTTTGTTCCCCATGGAGTTCCTTTGGCTCCCAAAGGAGAGTATGCAGTGATATGAATACCTTTCTCCTTGCAAAAATCCACTAGCTTCTTTTGCTGCCAAAGTGGACTCATCTCAACCTTTCAAAAAATCACAGCATATTATAAGCTGTCAATTGATCTCAATAATTTGAATCAATAAGCAATTTGCTCGATTCAACTATTTGACTAGAAACTTTAACAGTGTTTAGAATGAAAAGATTTCTTAAGGTAAGATAACACAAGGTAAAGTATCAAAATCTCGCAAAATTTTCAGATTAATGAATTGAAAAGTCGCGTTTTACTAAAAGCTTTTGTTTTCCAATAGGACTCAGAAAGCTCAATCAAACCAACACTCACTTGATTCACAGCTGGTGGGATTGTTGCTGTGTTTAACAAGGTTTGAAGCTTCTTGCATGAAAAGTTGCTAACTCCAATTGATTTAGTGAGGCCAAGCCTTTGACACTCTTCCATGGCTTCCCATACAACCCTAATGTCCATGCCGACGATTTCTTCTTTTTCAAAAGGAAAATTTTGTCTATCTGCTATTAAGCTTATGGGCAAATGAATCAAATATAGGTCAAGATACTCCAATTTCAAGTTCCTGCATGTATCATAGACCAAGTATATGCAGATCAGTTAGCATCCATTTGCTTGTATAAAATAATTTGTAATTGAAAAATAATTTTTCACTGTATTTTTATTGAAAATATTTTATATGAAAAATATTTTTTAATAAAATAACTTATTTTTCATTATTTAGTTTTAATTTAAAAAATAAAAATTTGTTTTATATTTATTATAAATTATTTGTTTTATATTCAACTAATTTCATATTTTATATAGTAAATGTTTTTATAATTATAATGATTTAAATATAAAATTTAACTTATAATTATTTAGATAAGGTTATGGTGACTTAAATATAAACTATTGGTTTATTTTCTTATTATTATATACCAAAAAATTTAAATTAATTCAAACAAATTACGCAAAAAAGTTTTATTTTTATTATTTTCTTTTTCTAAAATATCACCTTAAAAGGATTTCCATAATTTTTTTTACTTTTCGAAAAATATTATCATAAAAACAACCTTTCAAATTATAAATCATAATATAAAAAATATAAGATTTTATTAAAATATACCGTTTGTTATTAATTATTTTTTATTATTTGAAATATCAAATTATTGTCTGATTAATCATTTTTAGTATTTTGTATTAAATAATCATAAAATATCTAGTTATGCAAATATAGAATTAAGATGAAGAGCCATTTTTCAACAATGTAGAATTTTATGAATTAAATTATTTTACACTGAGAACAGGTAAAAAAAATAATAGTAAATATATTTATATTTTTTAGCATTTGAAATACTTAAAAAAATTAATCAATAAAAAATATTTTTATTTTATGAAAATTTTAAGTTATTTTAAAAAATAATTTTTTTTAAAAAAATAATTTTCTATATTTTAACAATTTATTAATATTTTAATATAAAAATTTATTAATATATTTTATTTTTAAATTAAAATTCAACCATAAAAAATAAGTCTTTTTAAAAAATATTTTTTTTATAAATAATATTTTTTAAATATAAATTATTTTTCAAAAAAAATGGAAATTTAATTGTTGTGATTAATTTATTAAAGAAATTAAAACTCATTTAATAAAAAAAAAAAGAAATTAAAACCCATGAAAAGATATATAGAGATCAGTTTGTAATTTTTCACAACTTAATAAATTAATTGGCCAAAATTGTATACGAGATATTGTAATTTGTATAAAAAGAAATTCACAAACAATTAGAGAAACCAAAATTTCAAATTTGGCTTACGCGAGAGTTTTCTTAAGAGCAGAGATGACACAATCGGGATGCGCATCTCTGCACCAAAGCTTGGAGGTGATAAAGAGCTGCTCCCTGGAGTTGATAAACCCTAGGCGAAGAGCTTCCTTAATTGCATCTCCGAGGAACTTCTCAGAATTGTAAACTGCCGCCGTATCGAAGTGCCGATAACCCAACTTTATAGCATAAACAATTGATTCTGTTATCACTTCAGCAGATTCAGCAAAAGGGAATTCAGCTGTTCCAAATCCTACTTTGGGAATTTTCTTATCACTTGAACCGATTGAAACCTCTGGAATTATCACCATTCTCTCTCTCTTCAATGCTTAAGATATGCGTTTATATTCTTTTCATCCTTATCTTGCATAGACTTATAAGAATACTAGATGTGGTGTGTATTGTCTTGCACACTTGACTTTTATTAAAAAAATCTTATAACACAATTAATTTTAAAGATTTAAAAAATTAAAATTTAGTCATTCTCAGAATTTTATCTAAACATTTTAATTTTAAATTTTTTTTTATGAACCCATTATCATTAACTACCCTCTTGAAAAGCTTTAACATGTCAGTCTTACTCTAGAGGAAGAATATTTTTTTAACAGTACAGATTTTAAATTAAAATGGCCGGCCATTTAAAGAGTCATGCGTAGACGACGGATAATACAAAACATTCATTTAAACATTTCATAAATGATTTTGCTCTTTCCTTTTCTAGCTCTCTCAGCTGTTACACTCTTTCCAATCCTGTCTTTGCCAATAATACAATATATTGATGGAGAACGTGATGTGATTTGTCCTCACTGTCTTGTTTTGTAAACCTGTCCTCACTATTGAAGAAAGATATAAAATGGACCATTATCATTAACTACTACCAGACGAGCATTAATTGGGAGAGGAAGGTGGGGAAGGGTAGGTGGATTTGAATTTTTTTTTTTAATTATTATTTAATTTTTAAATATTATTATTATTAATAAATTAATTTTAAATTTTCATAAATTTATGAAAATGTTAATTTTTTTATCAACCAAATACTCATTTTATTATTTTTTTCATTAAAAATAGATAAAAAATAAAAAATAATTTTAAATTTAATTTTATCCTCGAATAAAATTTCTTATTTAATATATAAATATTATTATTATTAACAGATCGATCACCATATTTTAAAAATCTATTTAAATGTTCTTATTTTTTTAATATCTATTAAAATGTTCTTATTTTTATCAGATTTATTGCAACGTTTTTATTCTTATTATTTCTTTTTATTAACGAAATAATTTCTCTTTCTCTTTTTCTTTCTCTTTCTCAAACAAGAAGAAGAAAAATAAAAATAAAAAGAAAATAATGATGAAAAAGAAAAAGAAAAAAAGAAGAAAAAAATAAAAAAAATCTCCTCCCCAAATAAGAAGAACTGAAGAAGAATCGAAAATCTGAAGAAGTTGACGAAAAAAAGGACCGAAAAAAAAAAGAAAGAATCAAAGAAAAAAAGAGGAGAAAAGGGGGTAATTTGATTTTTTACTATATTTTTAACGATAGGCGGAAAAACTATTTTGTTGATAAAGAGAAAAAATAAATACATTTTAATAGATTTCTAAAAATATAAAGGCTGACTTGTTTAATAACACTATTTAGAGACTAAATTATATATATATATTTTTAATAGTGATATGGATTCTAAATTAAAATGGCTCCATAAATTTAAAATATAATTTTATTTATTTATAACTTAATAGTAGATTAAATGTGAAGTTTTATTTGTCGTGTAACTTAATAGAAATATTATCTCATTTTTATTTTTATTTTTTACATAAAATTTTCAGAATAATTAAAGTTTCTTTTCTTCCTTAAATCTATATATTTTTATATAAAATAATAAAAATTTAGCTTTTTTGTATTTAGACTTCTAATTTCAAAATGTTATATTTTTATTAAAAAAATAAAATACAATAATTAAATTTATCGATTGAATTATAAAAAAAGTGATTAATAAAATAAATTATTAATTATTTATCAATTATTTAAAATACTGATTATTAATTTATCGACTATTTATATATAAAATATTGTAGCTATTTTTTTTTATTTTTTATAGTGTTCTCAATTTTTTTTAATTTTCTTTTTAATTATTTAATAAATCAATCCATTTTCATTTTTAAATTCATGATAATTTTTTAAAAATTAATTTTATCACATAAAATTTAAATTATTTCTATTAATTTTATTAGATTACTAATTAGCATAAAACATAAAAATTCTAAAGTGGTAAATGATGATTTTAAATTGGTGAAAATAACCCAACTTAACCCCAAACCACCCAACCAAAACCAAACATTGTGTTCTGGAAGTAGTTGAAGATATGCTGAAAGCCACCCACCACTTAACCTTTACCATTTTTGTAAATATAGAAACTGTTGTCCTTAAAACAATCGAAGAGGGGTGAATTGATTTTATAAAAAATTAATTGTTAAAAATACAATTTAAGGGATTAAAAATATAGTAGAGTAATAATGAATATAAAAATTTATAGAGGTTCAACTATCCTAAGCCTACATTTTCTCCTCAAAATCCTCTTTAAGAGTTCAATTCTAATATCAAATATTATTTGAGTGAAGATTAAAACTTACAATTTTAGAGCAAAACCCTTACTCTTTAGAATCATTTTTGTCATAAGAGCAATTTTTAGCTCAAAATCACAGCAATAAATTCACTTAACAATCTTCATTCAATCTCAAAAAACAAATCAATTACAACTCAAATCTAACTTTTAAGAAATTAATGCTATAGCTCAAGGTTTATAGAGACAAAAAGTATAAAAAAAACTTTAATTTTAATAAATGTGTGTAAGATAGCTGTGGTAACTTTTTTCAGATAAAAAACACATTATATTTATAATTCTAACATAAATATGATCGTTGGAGATGTATTAAACGTAAATAGAGTCATCTGTATATTAAAATAATCGTTATTTCATACTAAAAAAACTCAGGTTCAACGGTTTAAGGTTAAAGTTCGGTGGCCAAATATTTGGAGGTAAAAACATCATTTCTTGAAAACAAACTTTCAGCGGTTTAAAGTCTTAATGTTTAGTGGCCGAACATTGGAAGTTTTGCCTCTACTTCTCTATTTTCGGCGGCCTAACATTAATTTTAGGAGTACAAAAATATTTCATTAAATTTTTAAAAAATTATAACTTAGGCTCTAAAACTCTAATTTTCAATCTGTTTAAATTATTGTAACCTATATTTTAAGATATTTTAGTTTGATAAAAAAAATTTCAAAAGTGCTCCATTTAAAAAATTTCATTTTCGTCCCTCAGAGAGTTAATGAAGCAAAAACTTAAGTTACAAACTTTCAATTTTTATTCTATTTGAATTTTTGTAACTTGTAATTTAAAATATCTTATTTGATAGAAAAGTATCTTCAAAAAAGGCTCCATATGTTAAATTTTATTTTGGTCCACAAAAACTATTTATACAAAATTGGCCATATTTATAAGTTTTAGAATTTAAAAAATGAACTTGAACCAATACAATTAATGAATTGAAAATCACAATGCACAAATTAAAAATTATATTTTAATCCCTTTCTTGTAGTATGCTTCCAATCTTGGCACTTTTCACTCTTGAAATAAAGCAATTCTATTTATTTAAATTAGGGGTCTACAAGCTCACACAATCACTTCAAAAATTAATTAGCTGCACACCAATTGTTTATTAGTCATCAAAATAAGGATTAAAACACTTAGGTCGAACAATCTCCCCTTTTTTATGATGACAAATAATTTGTGGATCATAAAATAATAAAAACAAGTGTAGTGTGTGGAGTTTAGAAAATTTCTCCCCCTTAATGTGCTCTCCCTTTTAAAATAATTTATGCCATATTTAAAATTTGAGGAGACACATAAGGGAGGTTTTGACTCAATGAAATGAGATGTAATGAATCTTATGAAAAACGATAGAATAAAGCATCTCAAGAAGAACTATAACCATAAAAAAACAATTACAAAATATTCATAATTCAAAAAAATCAAACAATCATCGAGACATCAACTATGTATCTATCTACTCACTCCTCAAACATCAACTAACATATACATATCTCCCCCTTTTGGTATCATCAAAAGATAACAAAAGCACTAAGAGGGAACCAAGGAGTGACAAAATATATATATATATATATAATATAATATCACTGAGGTGGTTGAGGAGGTGGCACTCCAAACAACTGCTGAAAGAAAGATAGAATCTGCCTCTACTGCTCAATGAGGATCTGTTGCTGATTAGTAAGTCGTCCTAATTGTAACTCTATCTGAGTCTGACAATCAAACATGTGAGTAACCTACAACTCCAGGCAACCCATAGCATCAAAAAGATCAGATGTAGTCTGAGAAGATGTATCCCACTCTATAGATCTGCTAGGGTCTGCTCTAGCATCTTGTCTAGGAACCTACTATCACTAGATCAACAAGTAATCATCATCTGACTCCTCATCATCATCAAAATCATTGTCCCTCTATCCTGTTGCTTGCGTTGCTCATTGAGCTGCAAAGTCTCTCGTAGAATTATAGAACTCATTGCCTCTCTTGGTTAATCCCATATGGAGGGAAGTAGCCTCAGTGTAATGGTAGTACTCACTAAATAGGGGTAAAGCAGACTCGCTGTTTGGGTCAACCCTTAGGGCTCGGAGAATGATGGTGAGATGACGACCAAAAGGGAGAAAACTCTTACTCAATCTAAAATAATTTGCTATAGTATGAAGCATAATGTGTGGTAGGTTTAGAGCTTGACCCTTTAGGAGGTAAGTCACCGCAAACATATTAGAATAAGAAATAGCACTCCTATGATATGCTCGGAGGAGAATCTCATAGGTAACAATATAATAGATGACTTTAGGAAGAGCAGTGAGATCACAGGTCATAAACCTGGATGGCTGCTCACACTCAGGGTCACCTGAAATAACTCAAGTCTGGTGAAGGGAAGAAATCTCACTAAAGATCTGCTTACGAGTGGTAGATACTATAGCTCCAGAATTATGAATACCCATGTGTTGAGCAATAGTGTCAGGAATGAGATAAACTCGCTGACTATTAATAAAGCTAATAAGATGAGGGGGAAAGAGGCGAGTGAATGTGTCCAAGTTAGCATAGAACTCCCTAATAATTCTAGGGTGAGTATCAGATGGAGTGACTAGGAGATTTTCCTAACCCTAAGTTATAAAAGGCTGAAGGAAGACATGAGTACGATACAACTCAACACTATCAACATGAATGGTTCTCTCAAGATGGACAAATCTCAAGGAGAAAGGGCGAATAAAAGGATCCTCCTCTCTAACTATAGGATACTTAAAAGGTGGAGGTGCAAGAAGGTTTGGGGAAGGAAATCTAGGAACCTCTGCTTGCCTACTTCATTGACCTCTAGAATAAGGATGTCTACAGGCTACTTGTTTCCTTCCCATTTTCAAAAGGAAGAGAAGCAACTAGAGAGCCACATGGAATATACCAAAAAAGAGCAATGGCACACAAAGCTAACACACATTTCAAGCAATACAATACCATACAATAAGCAAACATATATAAGATAACACCATATATACCATAAACAATATCATAAAAAAAATAAACTCATGAAAAAAAAAAAAAAACAAAACAAAACATTGTACAATCTACAATATGCATTTAAAAAATAAAATCATAAATCAAAACAAGAAAAATACCCATATATATATATATATATATATATATATCAACAAACATAAGGATCGTTTCACAACAAACAAAACAATTGGATAGATTCAACAACAACAGACAGATTTATAAACAATTTTGACAGTTTTCTGATGTGGAAGATCAGCCTAGACTGCAACCATAGAGCATACTTAAGCAACAAATTAACACAATTTTATTTTAAGGCTAGGGTTCCTGCAACCTTAACTTGGGATCCCCAGAGTTAAGTCAGAGTGAGGGGGGAGAATAGAAGAGTGCCGTCAACACAGATTTATATAAGTAGCAGATATATATATAAGAAATAATGAGACACTTACTATATTTAAAACTTTTAATAATTATTACAGAAATCTGGAAACAAAGAGAGAATACACAAAGGAAATGTAGAGAGAACTAGAGAGGGAGAGAGAGAGAAAGAGAGAGATTACAAGTGTGCCTTCACAAGGGGAGAGGCTCCCTTTTATAGGAAAATTTTAAGCTTTACTATTGAGTCACGGGAGTCTTTACTGTTGAACCACGCGGGCTTTTACTGTTCATGAATAGTGACTTGTCTGCCATTATTCTGCTCCTTTTTACTGTTGGTGAATAGTCTGTCTGCCACTTTACTGTTAGTAAACAGTGACTTGCCTGCCACCGAATCTTTACTGTGCTTTAATCTTGTTAGACCTAAATGTCTTAATCCTTGTTTTGATGATTAATAAACAATTGGTGTGCTACTAATTATCTTCAAAGGTGTTTTGTATTGAGCTTGCAGGTCCCTTATTAAAATAAATGGAATTGCTTCAGTCACAAAAGTGAAAAGTGCTAATTATGGAAGCATACTACAAGAAAGGGATTATAAAGTATTTTCTTTCTTATTATACGTTGCCAATTTACTTATTGTGAATTTCAGGTAATTAATTGTGATGGCTCAAGGTTTCCTTCTTTTCTAAAAGTTTTTTAGATATGGCCATTTTTTTAAAGTACTTGACTTTTAGGGACTAAAATGAAATTTTCCAAAAGAAGTGATTTTGAAATTATTCTTTATCAAAATGAAAGATCTAAAAATATACGTTACAAAAATTCAAACGGATTGAAAAATGGAATTTTATAGCCTAAGTTATGATTTTTCAAAGATTTAAAGAAGAATTTTTGTGCCCCCTAAACACAACCTTCGGCTTCCGAAAGTCAGTGACAGAAACGAAAATCCCATAGGTTCGGCCGCCGAACATTGACTTTCGGCCGCCGAAAGTGGATTTTCAACCAGCCCCCTAAAGTGCAACCTTCGGCTTCCGAAAGTGAGGGACAGAGACGAAAGTCCCACACTTTCGGCCGCCGAACTTTTAACCTTCGGCCGCCGAAAGTATGTTCTAAGTCTGCCTTCGAAGCCAAAAGTTCGGCTTCCGAAAGAGAGGAACAGAGACGAAAGTCACCCAAGTTCGGCCGCCGAACTCTGACTTTAGGCCGCCGAAAGTTCTTTTTTAAAGGAATAGTTTCTTCACCTCAAATGGTTCGGCCGCCGAACTCTAAGCTTAGGCCGCCGAACCTGAGTTTTTCTGGGCACGGTATAACGGTTATTTCTAAACATAAACGGCTTTATTTGCATTTAATGCACCCCAACGGTCATATTTATGATAAAACTATAAATACAACTTGTTTTTGTTGTTGTGAGGTTACAACAACCATCTAAGCAAATATTTATTGAGATTACAGCATTTTTCATTCTCTCTCTCTCAAAACCTTGAGCCAAAGCATTAATTTCTTGAAAGCTTGTTTTGAGTTGTAATTGGTTGGCTTTTCTGAGTAAGCAAAGGTTGTTGAGAGATTCTATTGTTGTGAGTGTGGCATTGAGCAAAGTATTGCTCTTGAGTGAAAAAGGAGATTTGTAAAGAGCAAAGGCTTGCTCTAAGATTGTAAAGGTTTTGATCTTCACCCAAAGAAGATTTGATAGTGGAGTTGAACTCTCAAGGTGGACTTGAGGAGAGGACGTAGGCTTGGATAGCTGAACCTCTATAAATCATTGTGTTGATTTTCCTCTTCCCTATTCTCTTCTAATTTCTTGTCTTTGCCTTTAAATTTTTATAAACCCAATTCACCCCCCCTCTTGGGTTGCCTCAAGGGACAACAAATCTGATTCTGAAGATGAGATGTCCCGCTTCTTCTTTTCTTTTCCTTTCTTTTTTACTTTTTCTTTCTTTTTCTTTTCCTTTTTTACTTTGTCAGTCTTGCTCTTTATCTAAATAGCTGGAAGTTTATCGTAACAGTCATCTTCATTACTATCGCATGAAGATGTCGAATTTTCAGAGGATGACGTCTCGGATGCTGTTTACTCCGTATCCGAACTGGACTGTTTTTTAGACTTTCTCCTGCTGGATTTTTTCTTGACCATCTTCTTACTGGTAGACCGTTTTGATGATTCTTTACTACTGGATGACTCTTGATTTAATTTTTCTTTCTCCGATGAAGTAAGCTGATTATACATCTGCTGACAAATCAGCTTAAACTCTTCAAGGTTTTTAGATGCTGCTAGTAAGGCCTGGCATTGGGCTTTTTGGGCTCCAAATGATGGCTCTCCTTGCAGAGTTAATTTTCCAGCATAAGACACAGTAGGAAGCTGTGCTCTTTGAAGTATCCATTGCTTTACAACCATCTCTGTGGTGGTATTTTTGAATCATCCCCACCATTTTATTTTATGTTTTCTGACAATAATAGGTATACTAGTTCATGATGAATACTGAAAATCAAAGAACCATTGGTATACCCAGGGAATAAAAAAGTTCATGCAGAAATACATCAAGGGAGGAATATACTTTTCATTTTGAGGAGGTTTATAATTAGTTTTAAAATACTGATATATTTGAAATACTTCGGGTGAAATTATTTCTTCTGAAATACCTTTATACTGCCACCATTTTAAAAACCAATTTGGAATTTGGGTGGTAGTTTTAATTTTTTACTAGTCAAAATATATTAATCAGGAATGAGTATGGGCTGGATTTTGGATACAGAAAACATTTTCCCAAGCATCCATGTAATCAAAATAGTTATAAGAAGTAGAATGATTTTTTAAAGTTTTAAATGTTATTTTTGTATATAATGTTGGAAATTGGGTGGTAGTTTTAATTTTTGACTGGTCAAAATATATTAACCAGGAATGAGTATGGGCTGGATTTTGGATACAGAAAACATTTTCCCAAGCATCCATGTAATCACACTGTTTTCCATGCAGTTTTAAAGAAAGATGTTAAAAACCTTGCCTCTAAGCAGATTTTTGCCAGATGGCAAGCTATTTTGAGCATTTTTTATTTTGATATTGAGTACATTAAAGGTAGTCAAAATAATATTCCAGATTTTCTAACTCAAGAATTCTTACAGAAAAATGGGAAGGAAGAAGAATAAACAGAAGGAAATAAAGTCCAGCTCCAGTTCTCCCACTAAAGCTCTTTCCGAACATTCGGAAAAAGTCATGGAAACCATTGTAAAACCTTCTGAACCTAGTAAAACTATAAATACCCAAGATAAAAACCCAGAAGATTTAAAGAGATGGATAGAAGAACTAAGTAAATCGCCAGAGGTAATTAAAGCATTACAGAATGTGGCATTACAGAATGTGGCATCTTCATCAAGCTCAGGTATGAATTCAAACCCTAAAGCGATCGTACCCGTTCATGGTATGACTAGTCTGTCTCAAACGGTAGACAGTAAAGACAAATCAAATCCGTTGATGGCTGTGGGTTTGCCAAAAATCAATCCTCTCATGGGTATAGTTTTTGATAGCGGTTGTCGAAGCCGTCAAAAATAAACCTATTATCAATCAACAAATAAATTTGCAGATAGTGGCAATAGGGTCGAACCACAGGGATTTGACACCAAATATCTTCCTAATAATAACTAAGGCAAGAAAATAGCAAAAATAAAAAAGGGGTTTTGTTTTGAAGATGTACTAAAGCTAATTAACAATAGAAAGCAAATAATTCAAAGATGAGTAAATCAATAAGAGAAAAGCTTCTAGTTGAAGTATGGATCTATTTCAGATTGTTTAGAATTGATCATTGATTCTTTAACACTCCTATTTATTTCAATAAATTAGTTTAGGATGTGGAAGACGCTTCTCACAATCCAAATTCCTCCTTAGTTCTAGTTTGATTAGGAAACGTTCGCTAATCAAACACTAGTTAACAAGTTGCCAAGGAACGTCCTTGGGGCTTTTAGCATCGAACAACTGTTAACTGCATTAAGACTTAGAGAAACCTAATTCTAACCTTGCCAACCGCGTGGTCAAGTTTAGATTATGCAACTTGATTAAATGTGTGTTTAAATAATCTAAGCAATTACGGACCTAAATTATTCAAACAATTGTTACTCAAGCAATTAAAAGCAATAGGCCTAAATTGATTCTAAAAGCAAAGCAACAATTATAGAAAGATCAAATTGCATAAATATTGAAAATAAATAGAAGTTTAACAATGGAGATTTAAATCTCCCAATTCATTACAAATCTGAATTTTCCAACTTCAACTAGAAATGAATGAATTTAGCCACTCATGGTGGACAAAAATACAAAAGAAAGAAGAAAGGAAGAAGGAGACAAGCTTGCTGTGCTTTCTGCAGAATTTCTGCTGTGGAGAGAAGATGCCCCTTTGCTGGTTTGGATGCTGTCCTTATATAGCTGGAGAATCCCAATTCCAATTTGATTAGGGTTTTGAAATCTCAATTTGATTTGGTCTTCTTTGTAGTCTTTGATTCCTCTTTGGATTTTGTATTTGATTGAGAATGGAACTCTCTAAGTGAAGGGCGTGGTTCTTGGGACTGATCTTGTGGTGTTTGAAGTGGATTTGGACTTCTTTTCTTTGAATTTGGATTTTTTGCTCTTTTCCCACTTCTGCTGTCAATTCCTGTTGTCAGTGTGATCAGGGCGGTGATTTGGGCAGATCGCTGCCCCGATCGCTTCCTGTGAATCAGTCCAGTTTTCAGCTTTCTGTTTCTGCTTGATTTGGGCAGTGATTTGGGCAAATCACTGACCCAATCACTTTTCTGTCATTTTCTGCACTTTTTCTTCAGTTTTCCAATTTCTTTCTTTTCTGTAAAAACAAAGTAAAAACCATAAATTAAGCTAAAAATTGTGTAAATAAGCAATAATAAAGATAATAAAAATGTGGCTAATTTATGCTTGATCAAATACCCCCACACCTAGCTTTTTGCTTGTCCTCAAGCAACAAATAACTTAGTCAATCAAGTTCCTTTTTCCTTTGAGCCTAAGTACCACTTAATCAGCCCCCCCTAGACTCCTAAGCTGAAGTATCACAGTATAGAGTACATGCACCAAGGTCATCCTCTTCTTTCCTTGTTTCCTTTCACCTACCATGGTCAAAGGAAAGGTTTTTTATTCAATCATGGTTATTCTCTTTGTATAAGCTCAATGCAACCTCTAAGAGTGACTTGCCCTTCTTTGAGCATTTTATTTTATTTTATTCAGCAGCACTTTTTTATTCTTGCCTGAAAAAGTCACCAACCTTTTTATGCGAAGGTGCATATTGGTGATACCCACCCCCCAGTTACTCAGTTAGTCACTTGTTCAAGTGGCTACTAGCTCTGTTCATAGCTTATTTGGCCATTGGAACAGGTTTGATTTGTGCTTTTGCTAGTTCTTCTTTTTTTCTTTTTCTTTTCATAACAGTTTGGACAAATCAGCTTTTAGGGAGTTACACCAACTTTTTATTTGCATGTATTTATATTTTTATTTCCCTTGACCACAACAAATTTAAGGATTCAATTCAAGAAAAGAACTTTCAAAGTGAAGGTAGCACACTATAATTGATTCAATTTAGGCTTAAAGGGGTGGAAAATCAATGGGGTCATGAGATAGGAAACTCTTTTAACCTTGTTATCTGTGCTGAGTAGAGCAAAAGCTAAGTCAAAATTCTATGTGTGTGTGTGCAAAAAGTGAAAAATGTGTGAAAAAATTTTGGTGTGTGTTTATGGGGCAAAAAGATGCAAAAAGAAACAAAAAGAAAGCAAAAAGATAATGTAACCGAAAAAAATATAACCTAACAGTAAATACCCCCACACCTATCCCAAACATTGTCCTCAATGGTTAAACATTTATATAAAAAATTTAAGAAGGAAAGGGAAAGGGACTTCCTGGCCTGGGGGTGATTTGGCCAGTGATTTGGGCAAATCACTCGCCAAATCACTGTCTGTCATGGTGGTGGGGCAGAAAATGGTCCACCAGCAGCTGCAGCAAGTGCTCCATATGCTGCATTATGTCCTTGATTCTGGTGAGATGAGCCTCCACCAAATGGTCTTGAGGTGCCTTTTATGTCCTCCAAGATCCACCCAATTGCTTGCTTGTGTTTTCTCAACACATCAAGGAGCTTTTCCTCTTCTTCTTGGCTGAGCTGTTTAGAAATAATTACTGGAAGTGTATTTCCAGCTCCCAAGTAGACATATTTGAGGTGGCTGGGCAAGGGTTTCAGATCTGGTGTATCTGCTGTCTGGTCTGATTTCTGCTGTTTGCTGTCTGATTTAGGCAGATTATCTGGTGATCTGGGCAGATCACTTTCTGTCAAGTCTGTCTGCTCAAGTGATTTGGGCAGATCGTTTGGTGATTTGGACAAATCACTCTCTGTCAAGTCTGTCTGCTCCAGTGATTTGGGCAAGTCGGGGTCTGTAATACCCGGCTAGATTCCGGTATCGGAATTCCTACCGTCCGGTGGAATCTCGGATGTCGGAAGCCTCTAGTAGGGTAAAATCATGTTTTTATAAAATTTTTTAAGGTATTTCATGGTTTTAAGTATAATGGAAATGAGTTTTTGCATAAAAACAACCTTGAAGGAAAACTCAGGTTCGGCCGCCGAATCTCAAGTTCGGCCGCCGAACATGCATGCCTTCGGGAGCGCCTTTAGGCCTCCGAAAGTATAAGTGAGGAAAGTCCAGGTTCGGCCGCCGAACCTCAAGTTCGGCCGCCGAACATGGCATGCATGCGGAGGCACGTTCGGCCCCCGAACGTGGCCTGGCCAGCCACTATAAAAGGGTCCCTTAGCCGAAAACGGGCGAGTTTTTCTCCCCGTTGTCGGCCAAGGTGAGTCCTCCGCCACCCCTCACCGATCTTGAGTCTTTTCCTTCAGATCTTTCGAGTTTTTCACTAGTTTTCATCTTGTTTTGAAGATTTCCGAGTTTTGAGCAAGTTTTGGAGCTTTGAGGTTCAAGAACTCAAATCTCTTCCAACTCCAAGTTAGATCGCCTCCACCCTCGATCTTCAAGAGGTAAGAGTCGATCTCTAGCTTACATTATGTTTTAAGCAAGTTTTATGCAAGTTCATGGGGTAGAAAATGCATGTGTAGCTTATGTTGAGCTTATGGGTTTTTGATGTGATTTTTGAACAATGTGAGTTGCTTGTGTGTTGTAGTTGGGGTTTTGATGGTTTGATGCCCCTAGGAACTTGTATGCTTGTGTATGAGTGTTGTAGAATAGGTTTATGCATGTTTGGATGAGATAGGAAGCATAAATGCATAGGGGAGCTGAGTTTCTGCCATTCTGGGAGAAACCAGGTTCGGCAGCCAAAGGAACTTTCGGCCGCCGAACATGCTTGTGGAGGCAGCCTTCGGCTGCCGAAGCTTGCCCCCGAAAGGAGACTTTTGTCTCTGTCTGGGATTTTCGGCCGTCGAAGGTGCCGCCGAACATGCATGAGTTTTGCCTCTGTCTGGGAGTTTCAGCCGCCGAAGGTGCCGCCGAACCTGCCTGACTTTCGGCTCTGGAGGGACTTTCGGCCGCCGAACCTGCCGCCGAAAGTGCCCTGTCCAGCCCTTTCTTGCATGTTTTTCTATGATTATTCCATGATGTTTTAGGGGGTTTTTGGGGAATAGTTTAGAGTTATGTTCACGTATGTTTGGTCCCTCATTTGAGTCCACCTGTGTAGGTTCGGACCCGAGGAACCGAGGACCCCCGCAGTGAGTCTGTTGCCCCAGTGTCTGGTCAGAGCTATCCAGAGGTGAGTGGAATAAACCTTTACGTTTAAAGTAAATAAATTTCAAAGTTTTGAGCATTGTTCATGCATCATGAATGCCATGTGATGAATTAGGTTGCTTGCATTAGAATTCACGAATATGTTGCATTGCACATTTTGATGTTGATGTGGATGAATGTTGAATGATCCATAGCCCTCGATCTATGATATGACGATATGATATGTACGGTACGGAAAGTAAGACCAGTGGGACCCATTCTACGTTCGCTGGCACTATGTAAGGGAAAGACCAGGACCCATTCTACGTTCTGGCACAGTTGGACCATGTAGAGGGCTATTGGTGACAGGTTCATCCTTGATGTGATTAGCTGTGATGTGATGCATTCCATGTTATCATATGTTTTAAGTGTTTTATTATTCTGCTCACTGGGCTCTAGTAGCTCACCCCTCTCCCAATTTCCCCAGGATTGCAGGTACAGGGTAGACCAGGAGGTTTACAAGAGTAATGAAGTCACGTGTATGTAAAAGTTAGTGTGGACATGATAGATGTATTAATGTTATGTAAAAGTACAGTTTCAGTCATGTAATGATATTGAGGATTATATATTGTGCTTGACATTGTGTATGAGGTATCCCTTTTATTACATGATCAAAAATGTTTTATTATGTTCATGAAAGCCAACTCATCTTATGATGTATCGCCCATTGGGGCATTAATGAGATCCCACAGAGGGATCATGATTATGATTATGGCTATGTGCAGTGCATGTTCAGGTTGAGTTGGATGTATGAAAGAAAAGTTTTAAATTTTTATGTATGTTGTGATCATGTATGGGATTAAACAGGTTTTCAGGTTGCAAGTCAGGCTTGCTACGGGTCTTGGCGGCCTTAAGCCGACCTGGATCCTAGCGCCGGTAGCGGTCCGATTTTCGGGTCGTTACAGGGTCTGTCTGCACTGGTGATTTGGGCAAATCACTCGCAGAAACTGCCCAAATCACTGTCTGGTCTGTCTTTGTGCTGCTGCTGTCCATCTCTTCATACTTGCACAAATCGGCATTGAGTGAGTCATCTAGATCAAAATCAAAGATTTCTTGGCTTAAGTCATCAATGAAATTAAGGCCATAAACAGGAGAAACATCTTTAGGGAATTTCATAGCTTCATAAACATTGAATTTGATAATTTCCCCTTCAAACTCCATGGTCAATGTGCCATCATGCACATTAATTTTTGTTCTTGCTGTGCTCAGGAATGGTCTCCCAAGTAAGATGTCAGAGGTGGTATTGCTCTTATCTTCCTCCATGTCAATGACATAAAAATCAGCTGGGAAGACTAGTTGGTCCACTTGTACCAACACATCTTCAAGTACTCCCTTGGGATAGACAACAGATCGGTCAGCTAATTGGATCACAATGCTGGTGCCCTTGAGTGTGCCTGCATTCAACAAGTTAAAGATGGAAAGTGGCATGACATTGATTGAAGCCCCAAGGTCACACATGGCCTTCTTTATCCCAACGTTGCCTATTTTGCATGAAACAGCGAACATTCCTCTATCCTTGCATTTGGTGGGAAGTTTACTTTGAATGATAGCTGAGACACACTCCCCCACACTTACCTTTTCATGTTCAGCAAGTTTCCTCCTATTGGTGCATAGAGCTGTGAGAAACTTGGCATACCTTGGTATTTGTTTCACAGCATCTAATAGGGGAATGTTGATTTCTACCTTGCGGAGTGTCTCAAGTATTTCTTTCTCCTCTTTCTCCTTTTGGGACCTTGCAAATCTCTTTGGGAAGGGAGGAGGTACCTTAAATTTTTCCACTGATTGCTGGTCTGCTTTCTGCCTGTGACTAGATTCTGCCTGGACTGTTGATTTGGGCAGATCCTTCTCTGGTGATTTGGGCAGATCACTGCTGGGCAGCTCAGTCTGCCTAGTGATTGGGTCAGTGATTTGGGCAGATCGACTGCCCTGATCACTTTCTGGCAGATTCTCCTCCATGGCCTGTTTCTTCAATTTCTCAGCCTTGCTGTCTTGCAGCTCTTTTCCACTCCTCAATTTGATGGCACTAGATTTTTGCCTTGGATTTATCTTAGTTTGGGAAGGTAGCTTTCCTTGTGATTCAAGCTTACTCAAGGATGAAGCCATTTGTCCCACTTGTTGCTTCTTTGCTGGCTGTTCAGGAGCTGTTTGCCCAACTGGTCTGGGCATCCTATTTTCTGCTTGCTGAAGTGATTTGGGCATGCTGTCATCTGTCTCAACTGGCTGTTTGGGGGCTGGTGCGATTTGGGCAAACACAGCAGTGGCTGGTTTTTGGACAGCAGCAAGGGATGCAATGGTGGCAGATTCAACACTTGCTGATTTTTGGACAGCAGGTTCAGCAATTGCTGGTGCAATTTCAGCAGTGGCAGGCGTGGCAGTGGGTGAATTTGCTGGTGCAGAAAATTCTGCAGCAGGTGCAGCAGCAAAATCTGCAGGTGCAGAAAATTCTGCTGGTGCAGAAAAATCTGCAGTAGGGGCTTCGGCATGTTCGACAACAGTTGTTGTCTTTGCTTCGGCAGTTTGGACAGTACGTGTAGGAAGTGTTACAGCAATAAATTCAATATTTTTGACAGCAGGAGCTATCTCTTGGGAGGCAGAAGCTTCAACAAGTGTTGTTTGGGCAGTAGCTGGTTCAGCTTCAAGTGTAGTGGTGATTTGTGCAGCAGACTCAACAGCTTGGTCTGTTTCTTGGGAACCTTCGTCATCGTCCCATAGATCTTGAAGCTCTTCCTCTATTCTTAATATGTGCGCGTTCACTGAGTTGACCGCTTGATCCACTTGCTGTTGGAGAATTTTTCCAGAAATTTCCAATTTCCTCACCATCTCTTCAAGTTCCATATTGGAGTTTTGAGGTGTTGCTTGGGCTTGATAGTTTTGGTAGTAGTTAGCCCTTGCATAGTCATAATTCGGGTGGTCCCTCCAACATGGATTGCAGGTATCCAGGTAGTGATCATGTCTTGGCTGGCTATTGAATCCTCCAAAGGCATGTATTTGCTGGTAATCCTCATAAAGTGTAGGACATCGATCAGTTGGGTGTCCTACATATGTGCAAATCTCACATGGTCTGATTCGCTGAAGTTGTTGAACTTGTTGAGCTTGACCTATACCATAATTTCTCACAATAGAGGTTAGTTCAGAAATTTGAGAAGAGAGAAAAGACATACTTACCGTAGCCATGCTTGTAAGGTCTTGGCAGTGCGTTCAATTTCTGGATCGTAAAGAAGAGCTTCTTTACGATCAGCCTTGGTCATAAAAGGAAAATACGTTAGTTAGATCAAATCCCCGGCAACGGTGCCAATTTTTGATAGCGGTTGTCGAAGCCGTCAAAAATAAACCTATTATCAATCAACAAATAAATTTGCAGATAGTGGCAATAGGGTCGAACCACAGGGTTTTGACACTAAATATCTTCCTAATAATGACTAAGGCAAGTAAATAGCAAAAATAAAAAAAGGGTTTTGTTTTGAAGATGTACTAAAGCTAATTAACAATAGAAAGCAAATAATTCAAAGATGAGTAAATCAATAAGAGAAAAACTTCTAGTTGAAGTATGGATCTATTTCAGATTGTTTAGAATTGATCATTGATTCTTTAACACTCCTATTTATTTCAATAAATTAGTTTAGGATGTGGAAGACGCTTCTCACAATCCAAATTCCTCCTTAGTTCTAGTTTGATTAGGAAACGTTCGCTAATCAAACACTAGTTAACAAGTTGCCAAGGAACGTCCTTGGGGCTTTTAGCATCGAACAACTGTTAACTGCATTAAGACTTAGAGAAACCTAATTCTAACCTTGCCAACCGCGTGGTCAAGTTTAGATTATGCAACTTGGTTAAATGTGTGTTTAAATAATCTAAGCAATTACGGACCTAAATTATTCAAACAATTGTTACTCAAGCAATTAAAAGCAATAGGCCTAAATTGATTCTAAAAGCAAAGCAACAATTATAGAAAGATCAAATTGCATAAATATTGAAAATAAATAGAAGTTTAACAATGGAGATTTAAATCTCCCAATTCATTACAAATCTAAATTTTTCAACTTCAACTAGAAATGAATGAATTTAGCCACTCATGGTGGACAAAAATACAAAAGAAAGAAGAAAGGAAGAAGGAGACAAGCTTGTTGTGCTTTCTGCAGAATTTCTGCAGTGGAGAGAAGATGCCCCTTTGCTGGTTTGGATATTGTCCTTATATAGCTGGAGAATCCCAATTCCAATTTGATTAGGGTTTTGAAATCTCAATTTGATTTGGTCTTCTTTGTAGTCTTTGATTCCTCTTTGGATTTTGTATTTGATTGAGAATGGAACTCTCTAAGTGAAGGGCGTGGTTCTTGAGACTGATCTTGTGGTGTTTGAAATGGATTTGGACTTCTTTTCTTTGAATTTGGATTTTTTGCTCTTTTCCCGCTTCTGCTGTCAATTCCTGCTGTCAGTGTGATAGGGGCGGTGATTTGGGCAGATCACTGCCTCGATCGCTTCCTGTGAATCAGCCCAGTTTTCAGCTTTCTGTTTCTGCTTGATTTGGGCAGTGATTTGGGCAAATCACTGACCCAATCACTTTTCTGTCATTTTCTGTACTTTTTCTTCAGTTTTCCAATTTCTTTCTTTTCTGTAAAAACAAAGTAAGAACCATAAATTAAGCTAAAAATTGTGTAAATAAGCAATAATAAAGATAATAAAAATGTGGCTAATTTACGCTTGATCAGTTTTCATAAATGGATTATAAAACCACTTTTTGATTTTGAGATTGTAATTGAAAATGGTTATAATGATATAAACCCATGGGTAGTCATTAGAAAATATTATCCTGAGAATTGATCTTTCCTTTCTAAAGATTTTTCAAAATCCCAGGAATATTATTCAAGTGTTTTAGAAGAAACAAATTCTGTAAAAATAAAACATAATTTTGATAAGAATGATAAAACAGTGGTAGCCTATTCTTCTTTGCAAATAAAAAGGGTTATCCATCCAAGAGATTGGCCAGTCCCAACATTATATACAAAAATAACATTTAAAACTTTAAAAAAGCATTCTACTTCTTATAACTATTTTGATTACATGGATGCTTGGGAAAATGTTTTCTGTATCCAAAATCCAGCCCATACTCATTCCTGGTTAATATATTTTGACCAGTAAAAAATTAAAACTAGCACCCAATTTCCAAATTGGTTTTTAAAATGGTGGCAGTATAAAGGTATTTCGGAAGAAATAATTTCACCCGAAGTATTTCAAATATATCAGTATTTTAAAACCAATTATAAACCTCCTCAAAATGAAAAGTATATTTCTCCCTTGATGTATTTCTGCATGAACTTTTTTATTCCCTGGGTATACCAATGGTTCTTTGATTTTCAATATTCATCAGGAACTAGTATACCTATTATTGTCAGAAAACATAAAATAAAATGGTGGGGATGATTCAAAAATACCACCACAGAGATGGTTGTAAAGCAATGGATACTTCAAAGAGCACAGCTTCCTACTGTGTCTTATGCTGGAAAATTAACTCTGCAAGGAGAGCCATCATTTGGAGCCCAAAAAGTCCAATGCCAGGCCTTACTAGCAGCATCTAAAAACCCTGAAGAGTTTAAGCTGATTTGTCAGCAGATGTATAATCAGCTTACTTCATCGGAGAAAGAAAAATTAAATCAAGAGTCATCCAGTAGTAAAGAATCATCAAAACGGTCTACCAGTAAGAAGATGGTCAAGAAAAAATCCAGCAGGAGAAAGTCTAAAAAACAGTCCAGTTCGGATACGGAGTAGACAACGTCTAAGACGTCATCCTCCGAAAACCCGGCATCTTCATGCGATAGTAATGAAGATGATTGTTACGGTATACTTCCAGCTATTAAGAAAAAGAGCAAGACTGACAAAGTAAAAAAGGAAAAGAAAAAGAAAGAAAAAGTAAAAAAGAAAGGAAAAGAAAAGAAGAAGCGGGACATCTCATCTTCAGAATCAGATTAAAGCACAGTAAAGATTCGGTTGCAGGCAAGTCACTGTTTACTAACAGTAAAGTGGCAGACAGACTATTCACCAACAGTAAAAAGGAGCAAAATAATGGCAGACAAGTCACTATTCATGAACAGTAAAAGCCCGCGTGGTTCAACAGTAAAGACTCCCGTGACTCAACAGTAAAGCTTAAAATTTTTCTGTAAAAGGGAGCCTCTCCCCTTGTGAAGGCACACTTGTAATCTTTCTCTCTTTCTCTCTCTCTCTCTCCCTCTCTAGTTCTCTCTACATTTCCTTTGTGTATTCTCTCTTTGTTTCCAGATTTTTGTAATAATTATTAAAAGTTTTAAATATAGTAAGTGTCTCATTATTTCTTATATATATATCTGCTACTTATATAAGTCCGTGTTGATGACACTCTTCTATTCTCCCCCCTCACTCTGACTTAACTCTGGGGATCCCAGGTTAAGGTTGCAGGAATCCTAGCCTTAAAATAAATTTGTGTTTATTTGTTGCTTAAGTATGCTCTGTGGTTGCAGCCTAGGCTGATCTTCTACATCAGAAAACTGTCAAAATTGTTTATAAATCTGTCTGTTGTTGTTGAATCTATCCAATTGTTTTGCTTGTTGTGAAATGATCCATTTGTTTGTTGGTATCAGAGCCTAGGAATTTAATGCATGGGAAGGAATCTATTATATTAAAGATTTTGAAAAAGTATGTTTTGGGTATGCCAATTGAACCCGTTTTAGCCAAAATTGTTTAGGCATCCTAGGGTATAACAGGCAGTGGCCGCGACATATTTCAAGATCTTTGCAAATGGATCCTTTCATGTGTAAATCGGCTAGTACAGTAAAATCAGATGATTCAGAATCTTCAAAAATTAAAAGAGTAATAAATAAAAATGAATTAATACTGGAAGACTTTATAAAAGCAATAGATGAATGGGAAATTCCTAAGGTAGATAAAGAACAGATTTATAAATTTAATGTTTTTAAAACAGATTATGTAATTAAAATAGAAGAAAGAGATTTTCAATTAAGTAAACCTTTTGAGAAAATAACTCTTTTGTCAGGAAGAACATTAAATCATCATAGGAGTAAGAAATATAAATATATTCATATAGGATTAATACAAGTAGGAATAAAACCTTTAATTAGAGAATGACTAAACACTAGTATTTTAGCAATAGTAAGAGATGCAAGATTTTTAAATTTTCAGGATTCTTTATTAGGATCCATAGAAACCAGTCTAAGTGAAGGACCAATATCTTTTGAAGTCTACCCTGATATGACAATCTCTTTAAATGATTTCAATCTCTTTAAATGATTTAAATATTTTAGACAGTATAGTCTTAGAAATAAAAATCCATAATTATAAAATAAAACAAGGATCTATTCTGATAGCATTAATATATAAAATTCATTATAAAGCAATGAATTCAGCCTTTGGAACAAAATATAAATTACAACCAAGAAGGGGAGAAACACGATTCTTACAAACAGATTTAACTAAAACAAATACAGTAATTCCTAAAACAATTCAATGGAAAGATATAACTTTGCCAGAAGAATGGATATTAAAGGGTATAGTACCTCCACCAGAACAAGAAAGAGTAAAACCAAATACAAGTCTAAGTAGGATAGAACAGTTTGAAGATGGTAAAGTATCACTAAAATTTAATAGAAGTATGAGCAGTAGGTATACAGGATCTTCGTCCTCTGAAATAACAGAAGATATAGGAAGGGTTTCAAATCTGCCATCAGTAATATATGCAACATATAAAGGAGATGAACCTAAACCAGTAATCTAGACCATAGTAAAACCCAGATTTTCTACATCGGATATCCCAGATAGACAGCTTAAAATGAAAGGAGTAGATTATAGTTCTTCAGTACCCCAAGCAGTATATAACCCTGTAGAAAATCAACAAGCTGAAATAGCACCTTCATCACCAGAATCACTTTCAGCAACTGCTATAACAGAAAACATAAATAATATAAATAGAGAATTAAATGTTCTTAGTAAAGAAAAGATTGAAAAGAAATTTTTAAAAGAAATAACAAAGACAAAGAATTTAAGTAAGCTAAATAAAATTGTAAAAGAGCATAAGTTTGAGAACCTAAAAGAAGAATATCTTAATTATGTTTTATTGGTTATTTCATCTGGGAATTTATCTCCAAATGCCATTGTCCTTTCAATGGGTTGATATATTTGAAATACTTCGGGTGAAATTATTTCTTCCGAAATACCTTTATAAACAAGCAGTGGCCGCGACATATTTCAAGATCTTTGCAAATGGATCCTTTTCTGTGTAAATCGGCTAGTACAGTAAAATCAGATGATTCAGAATCTTCAGAAATTAAAAGAGTAATAAATAAAAATGAATTAATACTTGAAGACTTTGTAAAAGCAATAGATGAATGAGAAATTCCTAAGGTAGATAAAGAACAGATTTATAAAATTCCAAAATTTAATGTTTTTAAAACATATTATGTAATTAAAACAGAAGAAATAGATTTTCAATTAAGTAAACCTTTTGAGAAAATAACTCTTTTGTCAGGAAGAACATTAAATTATCATAGGAGTAAGAAATATAAATATATTCATATAGGATTAATACAAGTAGGAATAAAACCTTTAACTAGAGAAGGACTAAACACTAGTATTTTAGCAGTAGTAAGAGATGCCAACAAACATATGGATCGTTTTACAACAAACAAAACAATTGGATATATTCAACAACAACATACAGATTTATAAACAATTTTGACAGTTTTCTGATGTGGAAGATCAGCCTAGGCTGCAACCACAGAGCATACTTAAGCAACAAATAAACACAAATTTATTTTAAGGCTAGGGTTCCTGCAACTTTAACCTGGGATCCCCATAGTTAAGTCAGAGTGAGGGGGGAGAATAGAAGAGTGCCGTCAACACGGACTTATATAAGTAGCAGATATATATATAAGAAATAATGAGACACTTACTATATTTAAAACTTTTAATAATTATTACAGAAATCTGGAAACAAAGAGAGAATACACAAAGGAAATGTATAGAGAGAACTAGATAGGGAGAGAGAGAGAGAGAAAGATTACAAGTGTGCCTTCACAAGGGGAGAGGCTCCCTTTTATAGAAAAATTTTAAGCTTTACTGTTGAGTCACGGGAGTCTTTACTGTTGAACCACGCGGGTTTTTACTGGTCATGAATAGTGACTTGTCTGCCATTATTCTGCTCCTTTTTACTGTTGGTGAATAGTCTGTCTGCCACTTTATTGTTAGTAAACAGTGACTTGCCTGCCACCGAATCTTTACTGTGATTTAATCTGATTCTGAAAATGAGATGTCCCGCTTCTTCTTTTCTTTTCCTTTCTTTTTTACTTTTGCTAAAGCCTTTATATGGGTCCCTTGAGAGGAAAAGAGTGTTTTTATGAGTTTTAATAAATAAAAAGAAGAAAAATAGAAGATTTTAGGAGAGAAATGGCCGAAAATGGCCAATTTTGAAAGGGAGAGGGAGAGGGAGAGGATTCGGGAAGAGAGAGAAAGAGGCACGAAGGAGAGAAAGAAGATAAAGAGGTATCACGGGGGTTAGGGGGTTTAAAACAGACCAGCTTCGACGATCGAACTAAACTTCAACGGCTGAAGCTAGAATTTGACTTTAGGCGATTGAAAAAATGTTAGGCGGCCGATTTTTTTTTTAAAAATAAATTTTTCGCTTTATATGTTTTTCCCGAAACCTAAGGTTAGGCAGCTGAATATGCCTCAAACTTGGAATTTTAAGCATTTTATTTTTTATTTTTTTAAATAAAAAGGCTCAACAAAATCAATAGCTAATATTCTTGATTTTTGAAAAAAAAAATTAGTTTTTTAAAAATATTGAAATTAGACAAAATAACCTTGAGAAAGTTTTAAAGTGTTTGAAAAGGGAATCAAATTATTTGAAGTAAAATAGACAATTTAAAACATTATTCACATTACTATTCATTACAAAAATATAAATCATGAAGTACTTGTATTTTACAATAATAAAAAAGATATCAAACACATTTGATATACTCTCAAATAAGTTAGAACAAGTAAAGATATGAAAAACAAAAAATAAATGAATATTCACATATTCAACAAACAACACCTTATAACATTTCCAATTCCCTTTTAATGAAGTTAAATATTTTTTTATTTAAAGGTTTGGTAAAAATATTAGCTAATTGATTATTTGCATCCACAAACTCAAGAATAATATCACCATTTAACACATGATCATTAATGAAATGATATCTAATGTCAATATGCTTAGTTCTAGAATATTAAATGGGATTTTTGGTCAATTTGATTGAACTTGTATTATCACATTTATAGGAAAGTGATCAAGAGATACTTCAAAGTCTTTTAATTGTTGCTTAATCTAAAGGATTTGACTACAGCAAAGACCCGCTACCACATATTCGACCTCGATGGTTGAAAGTGCAACCTGAATTTTATTTCTTGCTATACCAAGAAACAAAAGATTGTTGTAGAAATTGACAAGTAGCCGAGGTACTTTTCCTATTAAGGATACTGCCGACAAAGTCAGCATCTGAGTAGGAGCACAAATTAAAAGATGCATTTCTAGGATACCATAACTCCAAATGTAATATACTATTCAAATACTTAAGAATGCATTTAACATACAAATGTGACTCTTTAGGGCATAATTGAAAATGTGCAAATAAGCATACAGAAAATATAATATTCAGTCTAGATGTAGTGAGATATAAAAAGCTTTCGATCATACCTCTATAAAGCTTTTCATCAACTGGTTTACCCTTTTCATCCTTGTCAAGCTTGGTGTTCATGCTCATTGGAGTTCTACTAGGCTTGCTATTCTCCATCTCAAATCTTTTGATTAGCTCCTTTGTGTATTTAGCTTGGTTGATGAAGGTTCCATCCTTAGCTTGTTTGATTTGAAGTCCAAGGAAGAATTTGAGTTTTCCAATCATACTCATCTTAAACTCACTTTTCATTACTTTTGAAAACTCTTCATACAAATACATATTAGTAGCACCAAATATAACATCATCAATATATATTTGCACTATAAGGATGTCATTTCCATGATTTTTGACAAAAAGGGTTGTATCTATCTTGCCTTTTGAAAAATCATTTTGCAAAAAAAAAAAAAATACTTAATCTTTCATACCAAACTCTTGGAACTTGTTTTAAACCATATAAAGTTTTTAACAATTTAAAAACATAATTTAGAAAATCATGATTTTTAAAATCGGAAGGTTGCTCAACATACACCTCCTCCTCAATAAAACCATTTTAAAAAATATTTTTCACATCCATTTGAAAACGCTTAAAATTCATGTAAGATGCATATGCAAGCACAATTCTAATGGCTTCTAATCTAACTATGGGGGTAAACATCTCATCATAGTCTATGCCCTTCTCTTGGATATCGCCTTTAGCAACCAACTTCGCTTTGTTTATAGTGATATTGTCATCTTCATCAAGCTTGTTTCTAAATACCCATTTGGTGTCTATGGTAGGGTGATGTTTAGGTCTAGGAACTAAGATCCAAACCTTATTCCTTTCAAATTGGTTGAGTTCTTCTTCTATAGCAAAAACCTAACTCTCATCACTAATGGCCTCATCTATGGACTTAGGTTCTATATGAGATATGAATGCTATGTTATTACATACATGTCTAATAGAGGATCTAGTTGTTACCCCTTGTGATGCATCACCAATTATTTAGTCATTGGGATAATCCTTCGTCTAATCCTTTAGCAAGTCATGTTGGACTCCTTTGCTTTCTGTAAATTGCATTTGTTATTCTTGGAGTCCAATTTCATCTTCCTTTGCCTCTATAGAATCCTCTTTAGGTTGACTTTGATCTCTATGAGGTTGAAGATCTTCAATGGTCAACTCATCAAGGTTACCTACAAGATAATCATCACAAACCATCTCCTTTCTAGGAGCAAAAGGATTAGATGCACAAAAAACATGTATTAACTCTTCAACTATCAAGTTTTTTTTTATTGAATACTTTATAAGATTTACTAGATGTAAAGTTTTCTAAGAAGATACTTTCATAAGTTTTAGAATCAAATTTATCCTATTATTTAAAATAAAACATTTACAACCAAAAACTCTAAAATAACTAAATCTAGATTTTCTTTCATTCCAAAGCTCATAAGGGGTTTTATTTAAAAGAGGTCTAATTAAAACTCGATTCGAAACGTAACAAGCCATATTAATGGCTTCCGCCTAAAAATAGATAGGTAGATTATATTTTCTTAACGTAGTCCTCTCCATGTCTAAAATAGTTATATTTTTTCTTTCAACAACACCATTTTGTTTGGGAATCCTAAGAGATGAAAATTTATAAGTGATTCCTAACTTTTTACAAAAAACTTCAAACTTCTTATTTTTAAATTCTCTACCATGACCACTCCTTATTGAAGAAATTTGAAAACCTTTTATATTTGAAACTTTCTTTGTTAAATTTTTAAAAGCATCAAAACAATCATCCTTATGAGCAAGGAACACAACCCAAGTATATTTAGAGTAGTAATCTACTATGACAAAACCATAATGCATGCCACTAAGACTAGCTACTCTAGTTGAACCAAACAAATCCATATGCAAAAGTTGTAGAGATCTAGAAGTGATTACCTTGTTAATTGATTTAAAAGAGCTTTTAACTTTCTTACCCATTTCACAAGCATCACACACTTTGTCCTTTTCAAATTTGATATTTGGAAGGCCATTAACTAGCTCATCCTTACTCAAATTTTTTAGAAGATCCATGCTAGTATGAGAGAACTTTTTATGCCAAACCCAAGAATTATTACTTATGAAAATAAAACACATCATATCTTGGTTAGACATAACTTGTAAATCAATAACATAAATATTTTCAATTCTTTCACCAACAAATAATATTTTGTTATCTAACATTCTAAAGATAAAGCATGATTTTGGTTCAAATATGACTCTATAACCTTTATCACATAATTGACTTACACTGGACAAATTATGCTTTAAACCATCAACTAAGAAGACTTTATCACGAATATAAGAGTTTTCCTTACTAACCTTACATATTTCCACAATTTTATCTTTTCCATTATCTACAAAGGTTACTTGTCCACTACTATCCTTCTTTTCAATAAAGATGAAGTGACTTGAATTTTCAATCATGCGACTTGAACATCCATTATCTAAATACCATTTGCTTTCAAACTTTAAGGATTTCAAGTACACCTGCAAAAAGAGATTCAAACAACTTTAGTACCCAAATGTACTTGAATCCTTGGTGGTTAGTCATTTTATTTTTCAATTTACATATACTTCTATATCCAAGATATACTTTTCTAATAGTACACCTATAGTTGGTGTGACCAAAATTGCCACAATAATGACAGTGGCTATTGAACCTTCTTATTCTAGGTCCATAAGTGAATGAGTGTGCTTATGTTCTCATGTAGCCATTTCTCCTTTATCCATTATAAGCATGTGAGCAAGAGGTATAATAAGTGTGATGATTATGTGAACTAGAAATATGTGCTCTATAATGATAATTTTTTTTATATGCAAATTGCCTAGGTGTATTTCTTATATAAATATAGTGACTAGTGGATTGGTGTATATGTGCATTCATTTTAGGTGCATTACTACTAGAAGCTCTAAGTAAATTTCTATTAAAGCTAGACACCTTAGGTTCATTTAAGTTAGTAGCTTTAATAAAAATAATTTTAAAAGGACTTACTTGAGTTGATTTATCATAGCCAAGGCTATACTTGATGTTAGGAGACCTTTGAGAATCTAATATTTCATCGAGTTTGTCCTTACCTTTTAAAAATTTTGAAAGAGAATTTTTCAACTCAAGGATTTCATTTTTCAAATTTTTGTTTTCTAATGAGAGCTCATCTAAGGATTTTTGTAAATGATCATTTGAGGGTACAAATTCCTTAGGTGAGTTCTCATTTTCCCTTTTTAAGCTAACTAACTCACTTTTTAAAACTTTATTTTTCTTATGACTCTTTTCAAGTTTATCATTCATCATTTTTAAAGCACTAACAAGTTCATCATATGAAAATTCAACAACATCATCACATATAGTAATATCATCAAGTATAGTTACCTCATTGGAGCTTTTCTCTAAAGTCATGAAGCACATGTTGGCAACTTCATGACCAATGTCCTCCTCTTTGGTGTCACTTGACTCATACCATGTTGCTTTGAAGCCTTATTCTTGAATGTTTTGATGTGCTTCTTCAACTTGGGACAATCTATTTTGTAGTGATCCAATTTATTGTACTCATAACAAATAACCATTTCCTTATTGCTTGATTCACCTTTCTCCTTTCTAAAACTCTTTTTTTGGATGAACTTTTTATTTTGAAAGAGAAACTTTCTTATCGTCCTAGTCACTAAGGCTAATTCTTCTTCATTTAACTTTTCTTCTTTCTCACTAGTTCTTTGGAGGATACCCTTAGATCAATGTTCTTTTTTACTTTGCTAGGTTCCTCCACTTGCTCTCTCTTTAGACTCATCTCATAATCAATGAGATTCTCTAAAAGTTTATCCAATTGTACCTTACTCAAGTCTTTAGCATTCTTTAAGGAGGTCACCTTTTGTAGTCATTCCTTATATAGACATCTAAGAATTTTCTTTACCAATTTCTCATTTGTGAATATCTTCCCAAGAGATTTCATCCCTCCAATAACTTGGTTAATAGTTTCATCATATTTCATTTTGAACAACTCATACTGGTAGATGAGAGATTCAATCTTATTTTCTTTGACTTGATTGGTACTGTAACGACCCCAAAATGGACCGTCACCGGCGCTAGGATTCAGGTCGGCTTAAGGCCGCCAGAACCCGTAGCAAGCCTGCTATACCCTCTGTGTACCTGTAAATCTCATACATGATCAAACATAAACTGTGAAAATAACAATTCTTTTCTCTGTACCAGGGCTTAACCTGTGCATGCACTATCTCAGTACCCAGTACTCTGTACCCCTGACTAGAGCTTGCTCTAGATGGGTTGTCTCATACCTGGTAAGCCTGGTTTTTCACATACTCTGTAAACACATATACATATACAGATCATGTACACAACAACAGATTTACAACACAAACCACTAAGTCAAGCACATATCTAACTGAATATGCCACAAGCATATCTCTTTTATCTCTTTAATATTACATGTCCACTCTAAGCTATTACAAGTCTCTTCTCTTTTTCTGCCTTCTTCTGACCATCCCCTGTACACTGTACACTGAACCTGCAAGACTGGGGTTAAGGGAGTGGGATGAGCTCTATAGCCCAGTGAGTAGAATACGAAAACATTTCAATAAAATATGATCTGATGGAATGCATCATAACACAGACAGTCCACATCAAGAGTAAACCTGTCACCACATAGTCCCAGTAAACCGTGCCAGGCCGTAGACTGGGGTCCTGGTCTTCCTGTACCATATATGTATATGTGTTTATAACACCTGTACTTACCCTTTGCCAGCATAGACCTTTTGCCTATTACCGCCAGGCCGTAGAATGGGGTCCTGGACTTCCTATACCTGCCAGGCCGTAGAATGGGGTCCTGGTCTTCCTGTCTGGAACTACTGGATCATTCAGCATTTACCCACACCAATAAGGAAGCTATGCAATGCAACATCTTTATGCATTCTAATGCACTCACCCTATGGCATAAATATGATGCATGAAATATGCTAAAAGTAGTTATTGGCTGAATTTAATCAAGGAATCAGTTTAGTTCCACTCACCTCTGGCTCTGGACTGACTCTGCAGGTTCTGTACACTCTGGAGCAGTACTCACTGCTGCTCTCTCTGGTTCCTCTGGTCTGTATAAGCACATAAAGACTCAAGATGAGGGACCAAACTATCATAAGCATAACTCTACAACCTCCCCAAGAATCCCCTTAAACTCCCTCTAAAACTCAAGCAAAGCATGCAAAAGAAGAGCTGGACAGGACACTTTCGGCGGCAGGTTCGGCGGCCGAATGTCCTCTCCAGAGACGAAACTCAAGCACCTTCGGCGGCACCTTCGGCGGCCGAATCCCCCAAACAGAGCCGAACATGCAAAAACACTCGGGGGCAAGCTGTGGCAACCAAGTCACCAAGCAGGAGGTTCGGCGGCCGAATGAACCTTCGACTGCCGAACCTGAGTTCATCCAGAACTCAGCTTCAACGGCAAACCATCTCCTCCTTCCCTTCAATCTCTCCAAACATGCTTACCTCCTCTACTCAACTCACATATACGCAAGTATATGGTCACAGGGGTCCAAAACTATCTAATACCCCAAACAACAAAACAACATAACACATAATCATGTATACATGCATAAATCATCAAAACTCCCATTTAAAACCTCAACATGCATCTCTCTCTCCCCAACTCCCATAAAACCTGCAGAAACATATACACATGTTCAAGAGCATCACTTACCTCCTGGAACAAGAAGATGAGTGATCTAAACAAAGGAAAACGGATCAACTCTTCTCAAACTCTCAAACTCTCTCAAACTCAGTTTTTGCTTCAAAACAGTCAAACCCCTTGTGAATGCTCAAAACACTCTGCATGAGCTGCTTAAACTCAGCAAATACAGCATAGGAGACGTGGCCAACTTCTGGACATGATCTGGTGATCACACCTGTCCAAAAGGCTGACTCAGGGATACAAACCTGTTGGCTAAGCAACTCAGCTTCGGCTGCCGAATCGCATGCAAAACCATGCAACATTCGGGGGCCGAACCTGAACTTCGGAAGCCGAACATTGGGCACTTTCGGCGGTCGAACTTATCTTCGGCGGCCGAACTTGGCTCCTCTGCCTTGGTTCATTTCAACTCATAACTTAGTTCCATTTACCTTAAAAACATTTAAACACATCATAACCTTTAGAAAACACAACTCCTACCCTTAGATAGAATCCCAACACCCCGGATTCCACCAGATAATAGGAATTCCGGTGCCGGACTCTAGCCGGGTATTACATTCTCCCCTCCTTAAGAACATTCGTCCTCGGATGTTCCTAAAACACACAAAAAACAAAACACAAGGAGGAAACTAACCTCAAAACAAATATGGATACTGCTGGAGCACAGACTCCCGCGTCTCCCATGTACATTCGTCTAAATTATGGTGGTTCCATAAAACTTTCACCATCGGAATCTCCTTGTTCCTTAGCTGTCTGATCTGCGTGTCCAGAATCCGCACTGGCTGCTCTATATAGGTGAGATCTGTCTGAATCTCCACCTCAGGCTCACTCAGAACCTAATTCGGATCTGACACAAACTGTCGTAGCATAGAAACATGAAATACCGGGTGAATTCTCTCCATAGAAGCAGGTAAATCCAGCTTATACGACACATTTCCGATCCTCTGCAACACCTCAAAGGGTCCAATGTACCGTGGAGCTAATTTACCTTTCTTCCCAAAACGAACCACTCCTTTTATTGGAGACACTTTCAGCAATACCCAATTACCCTCTTGAAACTCTAACTGCTTTCTGCGAACGTCTGCATAACTTTTCTGTCTACTCTGAGCTGTTCTGATTCTCTCTCTGATCATGGGCACCATTCTACTGGTAATGTCTACTAACTCTAGCCCTGCAAGAGCCTTCTCTCCTACCTCTTCCCAGCAAACAGGTGATCTGCACTTCCTCCCATACAAAGCTTCATAAGGAGCCATCCCTATGCTAGCATGATGGCTGTTATTGTAGGCAAACTCCACCAAAGGTAGATGCTGCCTCCAAGAACCGCCAAAGTCTAACACACATAGTCGAAGCATATCCTCTATGGTCTGGATGGTCCTTTCTGACTGTCCATCAGTCTGTGGGTGGAAAGCAGTACTAAAATCTAATCTCGTGCCCATTGCACTTTGCAGACTCCGCCAAAAGCGAGAGGTAAACTGAGGTCCTCTGTCTGAAACTATAGACACTGGAACTCCATGTAATCTCACTATCTCATCCAGATAGACCTGTGCCATCTTATCCACAGAATAGTTACTCCGTACTGGAAGAAAATGAGCAGATTTCGTGAGTCTGTCCACAATCACCCATATCGAGTCTATCCTGCTGGACGCTACTGGTAAACCCACTACAAAATCCATGGCTATGTTCTCCCATTTCCACTCGGGAATCGATAATGGGTTAAGCATTCCGGCTGGTTTTTGATGCTCTAATTTCACCCTCTGACAAACCTCACAGGCTGTCACGAACTGAGCCACTTCTTTCTTCATGGCTGGCCACCAATAGATCCTTTTCAGATCCTAATACATCTTGGTGGCTCCTGGGTGAACACTATACCTCGCATTATGAGCTTCCCTCATAATGTCTTCCTTCACACTGCCCCTATCTGGTACACAAAGTCGACTCCCATAGCGAAGGATCCCTTTGCTGTCAAATCTGAACTCTACATTATTGCCTGACTGAACAGTCCTGGCAATTTTCATCAACTCAGGGTCCTCATGCTGTCTCTGAGCTATCTGCTCCAGAAACACAGGTGTCACTCTCATCTGTGCTATCAACGCACCTGTACCAGACAATGCTAGCTGTAATCCCTCGTCAAAGAGCTTATAAAGCTCCATCACAACTGGTTTCCGCTCTGCTGCTATATGGGCTAAACTGCCTAGTGACTTCCGGCTTAGGGCGTCTGCGACAACATTCGCCTTACCCGGATGATACTGGATCTTACAATCATAATCACTGAGCAATTCTACCCATCTCCGCTGCCTCAAATTCAGCTCTCTCTGACTTAAGATGTACTGTAAACTTTTGTGATCAGTGAAGATCTCGCATTTAACCCCGTAGAGGTAATGCCGCCACATCTTAAGTGCAAAGATAACTGCTGCCATCTCTAGGTCATGGGTAGGGTAATTCAACTCGTGCTTCTTCAACTGTCTAGAAGCATAAGCTATTACTCTATTACTCTGCATCAATACACAACCCAATCCCACTCGAGATGCATCACAGAACACTGTGAACTCTTCATTACTGACCGGCAGAGCTAACACTGGTGCTGTTGTCAATCTCCTCTTGAGCTCCTCAAAGCTCTCTTCACACTGGTCTGACCAGACAAACTTCTGGTTTTTCTGAGTCAATTTGGTCATAGGAGCTGCTATCTTTGAGAAGTTCTGAACGAACCTCCTGTATTAACCTGCCAGTCCCATAAAGCTTTTAATCTCAGTCACTGTCGTGGGTCTGGGCCAGTTAGCTACAGCCTCTATCTTCTTGGGGTCTACCTCAATACCCTCTGCTGATACCACATGTCCCAAGAAGGCAATGCTCCGTAACCAAAATTCACACTTCGAGAACTTGGCATATAAACCATGCTCTCTCAGTGTCTGCAAAACTGTCCTCAGATGCTGGGCATGCTCCTCTGCATCTCTGGAATACACTAAGATATCATCGATAAACACAATGACAAAGTGATCCAGAAACTCACTGAATACCCTGTTCATGAGATCCATAAATACTGCAGGGGCGTTAGTCAACCCGAACGGCATCACTAAGAACTCATAATGCCCATATCTGGTCCGGAAAGCTGTCTTAGGCACATCTGCCTCTCTGACTCTCAACTGATGATACCCAAATCTCAGATCTATTTTCGAGAAACAACCTGCTCCAGCTAGCTGGTCAAATAGATCATCAATCCGTGGTAAGGGATACCTATTCTTGATAGTGACGTTGTTCAACTGTCTGTAGTCGATACAAAGTCTAAGGGATCCATCCTTCTTTCTGACAAAGAGCACTGGAGCACCCCAAGGTGAGGTACTAGGGCGGATGAAACCCTTATCTACCAAGTCCTGCAACTGCTCTTTCAACTCTGTTAACTCAGCTGGCGCCATCCTGTAGGGAGGAATAGAGATAGGTCTGGTACCTGGCAGTAATTCAATTTCAAACCCTATCTCCCTATCAGGTGGTAGTCCTGGCAAGTCGTCTGGAAACACATCGAGGAACTCTCGGACTACTGGTACTGTGGCTGGTTCCCTCACCTGACTGTCTAGCTCTCTCACATGAGCTAGAAACCCCTGACAACCCCTCCTAAGCAAACGACGAGCCTGAAGGGCTGAAATCATACCTCTGGGTGTACCTCTCCTGTCTCCTCTGAAGACACACTCTGACCCATCCTGGTCTCTGAGACTCACTAGCTTCTCTCGACAGTCCAACGTAGCACTATATGCAGATAGCCAATCCATCCCTAGAATGACATCAAAATCTGTCAAGTCTAGAACCACAAGGTCAGCTGGAAGGCATCTACCCTCGACAAACACTGGACTGAAACGACAGATTGACACTGCCACTGATGGGCCACATCTAGGTCCACTGACCCAGAGAGGATACTCTAACTCAGAACTGATCAAACCCAATCGCTCTATGGCTCTCGAAGCAATAAAGGAATGAGAAGCACCGGGGTCCATCAAAGCATACACATCTGAACACCCAATGATGAGATTACCTGACACCACTGTGTTCGACGTGTTAGCCTCCTCCTGTGTCACTGTGAAAATCCGTGCTGGGGCTACCGGATTTCCACCTCGGGAACCTGCTGCTGAAGTAGAGGCTGCCCCTCTCCCTCTACCTCTGCCACTGCTCTGAGGCATGGCTGGAGCCACTGGCTGCCCTACTGGCTGTGCTACACTACCTGAACTCATCTGCTGGGAAGGTGCCACAAAAGTCACCTGAGGACACTCTCGAGCAAAATGCCCCACCTGTCCACATCTAAAACAGGCTGAAGATCCCAACTGACAAGCTCCTCTGTGTGGTCGTCCACATCTCCTACATGCTGGAATAGCTGTGCCAGAGCTTGAGCCACTACCCATTCCCAGACCAGACTTGACTTTACTCCAGAACCTACTCTTTGTTCCTTTTGTCTTATCCCATCTTTTGCTACCTGAAGTGCCTGAACTGGGGGCCTTAGAACCCGAAGCCTGTGCCTGAGACTGTTTTTGAATCTTGGCACTAGCTTCCATCTTTCTAGCTGCATCCACAATAGAGTGGAAACTCTCCTTTTCTGCTGGAAGGATCAAAGAAGAATACCTGGGATGAAGTCTCATGGTATATCTTCTAGCTTTCTTCTGATCAGTATCATAGGCCTGACCCACGTACTGAAGCAAATCTAGGAACTTATCCGTAAACTCATCAACCGTCATCTCATCTGTTTGTCTTAACTGCTCAAACTCTATTAGCTTCAGCTCCCTGGAGCTATCAGGAAAAGCCCATCCTGCAAACTCATTAGCAAACTCTCCCCACGACATACTGTTCATTCTAGGCTCGATATAGTTTCTGAACCATTCCCGAGCCTTTCTACACTTTAGTGTAAATCCCGCCATCTCAATGGCTCTACTACCATCCGCACCCAACTCATCAGTAATCATTTTCACACATCTCAGATACTCAAATGGATCATCTCCTGTATTAAACTTCGGAGCATCCAATTTAAGGTACTCAGTCATCTGCACCTTACTCCCAGATGAACTAGGTGGAGGTATTTGTACACCAGGGACTACTGGTTCTGTTTGTGGTGGTGGAGGTACTGGTTCATTTATTTCTGGGTGTGCTGCACTTGGATGGATAGGGGAGGATGGATACATAGGATATGGTGGATATAATGGGTAATAGTAAGGATATGGCATATATGGCATAGATGTAGGATATGGGTCAAATCGAGAGTACTCCGACATACCTTCCATCGGATACTCTGGATCTTGGGAAACAGCTGGATAATCAAAACCTGAGGCCTGAACACCTCCCAGAGATTCTCCCATACCTTCATCCATAGACGGATCAGTCTCCATGGCCTCCCTCTCTTCCTCTGATCTACCTCCTCTAACTATCCCTCTTCGGCTCTCGTCTACAGACCTTCTAGGGTCTATTGACATGCCTTCCCTGCTAGATCTCTGAGACCTTGCCCTTGGCAATGCAGGAGGACGAGCAGCGAATCCCTCACTATCTGATGGGACTCCAGTCAATCGAGCTGATCGACGAGTTCCTCGCATCTTAACTCTGAAAAACAACACATACTTTAGCGTATCAGCACATAAACATATAGCTCAATCATAATACACATGCATATTGCATAGAATCAAAAAGACAGGACTCCACATCCTATCCTAGTGGACATGATTCCCTATTGTGCTTGATCAACTGTAATCTCTATGAGCCCGACACTCTCTCTATAGGTCCGATCATGTAAACCTAGGGCTCTGATACCAATCTGTAACGACCCCAAAATGGACCGTCACCGGCGCTAGGATTCAGGTCGGCTTAAGGCCGCCAGAACCCGTAGCAAGCCTGCTATACCCTCTGTGTACCTGTAAATCTCATACATGATCAAACATAAACTGTGAAAATAACAATTCTTTTCTCTGTACCAGGGCTTAACCTGTGCATGCACTATCTCAGTACCCAGTACTCTGTACCCCTGACTAGAGCTTGCTCTAGATGGGTTGTCTCATACCTGGTAAGCCTGGTTTTTCACATACTCTGTAAACACATATACATATACAGATCATGTACACAACAACAGATTTACAACACAAACCACTAAGTCAAGCACATATCTAACTGAATATGCCACAAGCATATCTCTTTTATCTCTTTAATATTACATGTCCACTCTAAGCTATTACAAGTCTCTTCTCTTTTTCTGCCTTCTTCTGACCATCCCCTGTACACTGTACACTGAACCTGCAAGACTGGGGTTAAGGGAGTGGGATGAGCTCTATAGCCCAGTGAGTAGAATACGAAAACATTTCAATAAAATATGATATGATGGAATGCATCATAACACAGACAGTCCACATCAAGAGTAAACCTGTCACCACATAGTCCCAGTAAACCGTGCCAGGCCGTAGACTGGGGTCCTGGTCTTCCTGTACCATATATGTATATGTGTTTATAACACCTGTACTTACCCTTTGCCAGCATAGACCTTTTGCCTATACCCGCCAGGCCGTAGAATGGGGTCCTGGACTTCCTATACCTGCCAGGCCATAGAATGGGGTCCTGGTCTTCCTGTCTGGAACTACTGGATCATTCAGCATTTACCCACACCAATAAGGAAGCTATGCAATGCAACATCTTTATGCATTCTAATGCACTCACCCTATGGCATAAATATGATGCATGAAATATGCTAAAAGTAGTTATTGGCTGAATTTAATCAAGGAATCAGTTTAGTTCCACTCACCTCTGGCTCTGGACTGACTCTGCAGGTTCTGTACACTCTGGAGCAGTACTCACTGCTGCTCTCTCTGGTTCCTCTGGTCTGTATAAGCACATAAAGACTCAAGATGAGGGACCAAACTATCATAAGCATAACTCTACAACCTCCCCAAGAATCCCCTTAAACTCCCTCTAAAACTCAAGCAAAGCATGCAAAAGAAGAGCTGGACAGGACACTTTCGGCGGCAGGTTCGGCGGCCGAATGTCCTCTCCAGAGACGAAACTCAAGCACCTTCGGCGGCACCTTCGGCGGCCGAATCCCCCAAACAGAGCCGAACATGCAAAAACACTCGGGGGCAAGCTGTGGCAACCAAGTCACCAAGCAGGAGGTTCGGCGGCCGAATGAACCTTCGGCTGCCGAACCTGAGTTCATCCAGAACTCAGCTTCAACGGCAAACCATCTCCTCCTTCCCTTCAATCTCTCCAAACATGCTTACCTCCTCTACTCAACTCACATATACGCAAGTATATGGTCACAGGGGTCCAAAACTATCTAATACCCCAAACAACAAAACAACATAACACATAATCATGTATACATGCATAAATCATTAAAACTCCCATTTAAAACCTCAACATGCATCTCTCTCTCCCCAACTCCCATAAAACCTGCATAAACATATACACATGTTCAAGAGCATCACTTACCTCCTGGAACAAGAAGATGAGTGATCTAAACAAAGGAAAACGGATCAACTCTTCTCAAACTCTCAAACTCTCTCAAACTCACTTTTTGCTTCAAAACAGTCAAACCCCTTGTGAATGCTCAAAACACTCTGCATGAGCTGCTTAAACTCAGCAAATACAGCATAGGAGACGTGGCCAACTTCTGGACATGATCTGGTGATCACACCTGTCCAAAAGGCTGACTCAGGGATACAAACCTGCTGGCTAAGCAACTCAGCTTCGGCTGCCGAATCGCATGCAAAACCATGCAACATTCGGGGGCCGAACCTGAACTTCGGAAGCCAAACATTGGGCACTTTCGGCGGCCGAACTTATCTTCGGCGGCCGAACTTGGCTCCTCTGCCTTGGTTCATTTCAACTCATAACTTAGTTCCATTTACCTTAAAAACATTTAAACACATCATAACCTTTAGAAAACACAACTCCTACCCTTAGATAGAATCCCAACACCCCGGATTCCACCAGATAATAGGAATTCCGGTGCCGGACTCTAGCCGGGTATTACAGGTACCCTTATGAGTGACAACCAAAGCATTCCAAATCTCCTTGGCAGTAGATTTCATGCATACTTTGTTGTACTCACTTCTACTAAGAGCACAAAACAAACTGTGAATGGCTTTGCCATTAAGGCCTACTCTTCTATTCTCTAGTTTACTCCATTCACTCTTAGATTTTTGCTCTTACTTTCCCTCTACCACTTTTGTTAGAAAGAAAGGACCATTTTCTACAATATACCATAAATCAACTCCTCCTAATTTGAGGAAATAGTACGTTCTATTTTTTCAATATAAAAAGTCATTCCCATCAAAGAAGGGTGGTCTCACAACCGATTGTCCTTCTTGAGTATTGAGGGTTGCCATTTGATTTTTACTCCAAGATGATTAAATCTTCTAGAAAAAGAGACTTGGTCTGATACCAATTGTTGTCCCTTGAAGCAACCCAAGAGGGGAAGCGAATTGAGTTTATAAAAAATTAAAGGCTAAAAACACAAATTAAGGGATTAGAAAGGAAGGTAGAGTGATAATGAACACAACGATTTTTAGAGGTTTAGCTATCCCAATCCTACGTCTTCTCCTCCAAGCTCTCCTTGAGAGTTCAACCCCACTATCAAATATTCTTTGGATGAAGATTAAGATCCCTTATAATTCTAGAGTAAAACCCTTACTCTTTACAATCCTCTTTTTCTCACAAGAGCAATCCTTAGTTCAAAATCACACTCAATACAATGAATTCACTCAACAACCTTTACTCAATTTCAAAAGACAAACCAATTACAACTCAAAGCAAGCTTTCAAGAACTTAATGCTATGGCTCAAGGTTTAGAGAGATAAAGAGTGTGAAAAGGTTGAATCTCAATAAATGTGTGCTTATATAGTTGTAACTTTTTCAGATTAAAAACACATTATATTTATAGTTCTAACATAAATATGCTCATTGGTGATGCATTAAATGCAAATGAGCCATTTGTATACTGAAATAGTCGTTATTTCGTATTAAAAAAAACTCAGATTCGGTGGCCGAACCTTTGAAGGTGAAAACACAACTTCTTGAAAACAAACTTTCGGAGACTTACAGTCCTAATGTTCGGCGGCCGATCATTGGAAGTTTTGCCTCTACTTCTCTACTTTTGGCGGCCTAACATTGACTTTAGAGAGTATAAAAATATTTCATTAAATCTTTAAAAATCATAACTTAAACTATAAAATTTTGATTTTTAATCTGTTTGAATCTTTGTAACCTATATTTTAAGATATTTTAATTTAATAAAAAATAATTTCAAAAGAACTCCATTTAGAAAATTTCATTTTGGTCCCTCAAAGAGTTATGGAACATAAACTTAAATTACAAACTTCCAATCTTTCTTTCAACTCTTCTTAATTTTACATAATTTTTATGTTTTGTTTGGTATGATTCATATAAGAAAATAGTTTAAATACATTCTTACAAAATCTTATATAGTTTTATTTTTTTAAAATGAAAATTTTTTACGTTAAAAAGAAATAAATTCTTTCATTCCATATAATAAAACTAATGTAAAAAAATTAAATTAAATTGAACTGTTGTAAAATTTTTAATTCTAAATAAGAATAGTGATGAAAGTTTTCTAAGAGAAATAACTCCAATATATATGATACATAGAAAGTGTAAATAAATTTAATAGGAAAATGATGATTAGATTTATGCATATCTATTCACTTAATTTGTTATGTCTACCAGGTATCCATATGAATGGATATGATTCGTGATGTTGCTGAAATAAAAATGATGATGTGATCGGAATGGAATTATGTTATAATTGACTAATCTTGCAAAACAGAGAAGGCACCTTGGGTACCCACGGCAGCAACTCCAACGCTTAAATCAGTAATTTGAAAAATGAGACAAATATAAAATTTGAGAATATTTGTATTAGAGAATTGTATACCTTTGTCTTTGTGATTGTTTTCCTTTTATACTGTAAAAAGGTGAAGTATAAATATAACATTTCCTAACAATCCAGCGATGATATGGTCGACTCGTTAGTAAGAGATTTTCATTGGCTAATTGGTTGAAAATACTGTGATCGCAAGCGTAAACGGAATCTGTTGAATTGTAACTATTAAATGGTAACTTTCTTATGGAGTCTCGCCCTGAAGTCAAGAGAGTGAATCTGTTCGATTTGAGATCGATCTATTCTGAAGCGCCCGAGTCCTTTTTTAGGACTATACCCTACAGTGCGGATCTAACTTTTTTTAGAACTATTTTGTCTTTTTATATTTTACAAGGCATATAAATATATAATATTTTTTAAGTGTATTCTTATTGAAAACTCACAAAAAAATAAAAAAAATATTAACTGCGATGGATATAACCAAATTAGTGAATAACTAAATCATTATCTTATTTACTTTTTCATGTTTATTTTTTAGATATGTGATTTATATATTCTTAATATAAAGGTAAATAAAATTTTCAAATGACACCCATTGATAAAAATTCAGAAATAACTGCACAATATAGTTTTAATGCTATAAAATAAAAAGTTTAGATTATTTAAAATATTAAAGTATATTATAATCTCCTTTAAATATATACTATAACATATTATCTTAAATTAAATACTTTTAAATTTGATTTAATAAATAATTAATTTGTATTAAATATACAAATAGTCTTCAAACATACAATATATATTTGGTAAAATATCATTGCCCCATAATACTATTACTCATGAATAATTGATTTATCTTTAGATAAATCCTTAAAATTCTATAACTAGTGAGTGTTATTAGAATATATCTATTTGAGCTAATAAAAAAATTTATCCTTTATTAATTTTTATAACTATACCCTATATTAATTTTATTCACAATTAATTCTTAATTTTATATATTATCTCAAATGTACTATGTGGTTAGTTCATTAAAAATTAGATAATTGTCATCTCATATGACATATTATTGTTACGTTAATAAAATTTATAGTATAATTAATAAAAATTTAAAAAATCAGTGTTTAATTAGTAAATTTTTAAAGTTCATGATATAATAATTTTTTTTTAAAATTCAGAATTTTTTGTGATTTAATTTAAAATTAAAATTTATAAGGTTCATTTATGAAAAATTTTGTTATTATTTTTTATCAATATCTCAGGAATAAAGAAGAATTTATTCTAATTATATATTGACTCAAACTGTATCCAAAACTTTTTTTAATTTATTCCATAGGTTTAATATTTGTTATTATTTTTTAAAGATTAATTTTATTGTATATATATTAATTATAAAATATTAAAAATTGATTTATTTTTGAAAGTAAGAAAAATTGATTTAAAATTAAATTTCACATCATTTAGTTTTAGAATATAACATAATAAAATAGTTATAACTATTCTTCTTTCAATATATTTTTTAAATAGCATATATTTTTTTACTAAATTATATATATTTTAAAACTACAATAACAATTTGAGTGGATGTTAAAAAAAATAATTTAGAAGTGGGTTAATTTAGAATTTAATTAAAATAAATTATTACCTAAATCATTAATAAAATAAAAAAAAAGAATTATAATAATAATATAAATTATATTTTAATATCATAAATTTTAATTTTAGAAGAAACGATAAAAAATTTGATCCTTAAAAAATTTACGATTATACTTTAAATTTTAAAATTTTACCAATTACATCTTAAACTTTTAAGTCTTTATCAATTCTATCATGAATTTTATTCTATCATAAATTTTATCGACATTAAAAAATGATATTGCGATACATGACATGATAATTTCGTTAATATTTAATAATAAAAATTATGATAAATGCATTTGATATAAGATATAAATTAAATTTAGAATTTAATTGATGAATAAAATTAGTAAGAATACAATTGTAAAAATTAATAAATAATAGAATTATTTTGGTGATTAACTCTATTTATTTTTCTTCATTAGCATCTCTTAACCATTCATAATTCATAATTTTATGTATATGAATATTATTCTAATTCGACCACTTTTGATGACTAATAAATTAAATAATAATATTAATATAATTCGATCACTTTAGAGATTGATAAATTATTTAGTATTTATACAGTGATGACTATCAAACTATATAAATATAAATCATACATAAAATTCAATGTTAATTTATTTAATAACTAAATCATATAATTATTGTCCTTAATTAAATGGATAACAAATGTAATTTATTTTCTTGATAAAAAAACTAATTTATATATTTCTTTATAGAAAATCAATTCCCTAAAAATAATCACTTTTCTAAAAGGATATTTTTATGGTTTTATACAATTTAGCGAAAACTTAAATTTCTTTATTCAACCAAAAGGTGTAAAGTTAGTTAATTATTATTTTCCTTTTTCTATGTCAAGGAAACTAATATTTTTTTAATGAAAAAATTAATCTTTAAGCACGAGGATATATATATATATATATATATATATATATATATATACTTTAAAATTAAAGTTTAGATCTATTTTTATCAATCACCAAAAAGCATCCACATTATTTGTATAAAAAATTTAGTGGAGAAATTAATTTTCAAAATTTAGGACTCTTATACCACATATAAAATATTCTTTAATATATATATATATATATATAATGAGAATTATAAACATAACATTCATCTGTCTATCATATATCTATGAAAGCTTATCTAAAATGGGATTAACTTAGGTCATTTGATTCTCTTTAACTTAAGTCATTTGATTCAAAAAAGAAAGTTTCTTGAATTTGAATAAATTAATCTTTCTCTCGGCTCTTCTTAATTTTATATAATTTTTATGTTTCGTTTGGTATAATTCATATAAGAAATAGTTTAAATATATTCTAACAAAATCATATATAGTTTAATTTTTTTAAATGGAATTTTTTACATTAAAAAAAAACAAATTCTTTCATTTCATATAATAAAACTGATGTAAACCATTGTAAAATTTTTAATTTCAAATCAAGATAGTGATGAAAGTTTTCTAATCAAACTCATATATATATATATAGAAAATGTAAATAAATTTAATTGAAAAATAGATGATTAGATTTATGTATATCTCTTCACATAATTTGTTATGTCCACCGGGTATCCAAATGAATGGATATGATTTGTGATGCTGCTGAAACAAAAATAATGATGTGGTCGGAATGGAGCTATACTGTGATTAACTAATCTTGCAAGATAGAGAAGATGAAGTGGTGGGTGCTCACGGCAGCAACTTTGACGCTTAACTCAGTAATTTGAAAAATGAGAGAGTATTTGTGTTAGAGAATTGTGTACATTTGTCTCTATAATCCGGCGATGGTATAGTCGGCTCATTAATAAGGGATTTTCATCGACTAATTGGTCGGAAATCCAATGATCGCAGATATAAAGGAATTTGTTGGATTGTAACGGATAATAATAACTTTCTTATGGAGTTTTGTTTTGAAATTAAGAGAGTAAGTTAGTTTATCAGATTCTTGCTACGTAATCTTGTTTTATAGTGACAATTATTGTGTGAGATCAATTTATTTTAATTTTTTAATATCATGATATTTTATTATATAAAATTTTAACCAAATAAGAAATTTTAATTATGGCCAACTTCTTACCGTTGGCTAATGAAATTAGAAATTAAATTAGACTGCTACATCTTGCTTGTAAAACTTTAGCCAAGCCATTCACTTGATAGATATATAGTTTGCATGTATATGGATATTTTGGTGGAAGAGATTCACTAGATGTCTAATTCTTTATTCGCCTACATCTTCAGTCACATTTGTTCCTCTTACTTTAACGCTACGGCTGATTCTTTAGATAGATTTTGCGTTGCTATTTCTTCTTACTTAATGGGATTATAAATCATTGAAACAGTCCAAAACTATCAGCTTCGTGTACACATTTTCGCTATGAAACGAAATTAGGGTCATATATAAGTAAAAAAATATTATTCATTCATAAAATTGTATTTTATATATAAAAAAAATTCACAAATCCCAATCCTGTCTCCATTGGTGCGGTTTCCGTGTCAAACATACTTGCCATATAATTATATTTTAAGTATTCTTGACTACTTGTGTTGAATTAGGACAATTTGGACTTGGCCAATTGTTGAAAATCTCCTCCTAATTTTTTAACTGTATTTAAATATGAAAAATTATTATTTTATGTCCACATGCATCATATATATATATATATATATATATAATCCTTAATAATATAAAAAAATTATAATATCTGTTAATAATTCTCCCTTTTATCTTCATCATCAAACTCTACCAAGTTGAGCAATATTGATCAGAGCTGGAGTTAGGGCCAAGGGAAAAATATCTTTAGCGCTAATATTGTTGATGTTGCCTAAGCATTTTGCTACTATCGTCAATGCGGCTAAAGACCATAACACAAGCAACCGATCACAAGCATTAAATAGCAACAGTTGAAATGTCAAACAGGACAGAGTTAATTGAAGGCGAATACATTTAGTGATTTTTTTTATAAAACAATAAATAATTATTAAAAAATAGGACACAACTAAATATAAAATTGCTAAGCGATTTTCAAATAACATCGTGGCTCAAATAATACATTCGATGAAGAGTGAAGTTAGGATTGATAAAAATAAATAAATCTAAGATTGAATTTAGTAATTAAAAGTAGCCTCAATTTTAATTAATTTTAAAAAATTATGTGCAATTTGATATAACTTGATACTTGTCCATAAATTTTGACTTATTGACTATTTTTTATAATATTCTGAATAGATCATTGAAGTGATCCGTCAATAAAATATTAACTATTTCATATTTTTTATTTTGTATATTGCTAAATAATAAACAACTATTAATTTAGGAGACATCTCTATTTTAAAAATTTTATGAAATTTAGGAGACATCTCTATTTTAAAAATTTTATGTAATTTTCAATTTAAATTTAAATTACTAAAAATTAATATAGAATGTATTATTGTTAAAAAAATTTATTCGATTGTTTACATGAGTTTAGAATTTAGATTCCTGTTGCTAAAATATAATATAGGAATTGATTAGTAAATAAAATTTTTAAATTTAATTAATTAGTCAATTAGCATTTTTAGTTGAATTTAAATTTTATTATATTACCGAATATTGTGTACTCTAAGAAAATGTCTACACTAAAAATAATAAAAATAGAAGTGATAATAATAATGTGCTACTAATACGTTTGAATCTAATTCATACCAAAGACAAATAAATTCAATTTTTAATATTAAGATAATTGATGTACAATAAAATTTTAATATTATTTTAACAGGAAGTTTATTTATTCATAATTCTTTAGAATTTGATGCTATTGAAAAGAGAGTTATTCTGTGATTGGCTAAATTTACAAGAGAGAGAATGTGAGGTGGTTAGCGCCTACGGCCACTTTGACATTGAAGTCATTGAACGGAAGAATAGAACGAATGTAGAACTTGAGAGTAATTGTGTAAAAAAATTGCGTACCTTTGTCTCTGTGATTGTCAGCTTTTATACTATAAGAAAATTGAGTTAATATAGTATTTTTTGAAAATTCGGCAATAATGTGGCCGATTATTTGATAAGAGATTTCGCCAGCTAACTAGTTGTTGATTTTGTGATTATAGGCATAATGGAGATATGCTCGCTTATGCCTGCCAACGGTAACTTTATGCCAAGACTCAACCTCTTCAAGGGAGGGCGAGTCTTGATAAAAAACAGGTGTAATGGTGTCCGGATTTTCTATCATCGGGTGGGACCGGGTATCAGCTTATCAGATTCTTACCACGTGGCCCTATTTTATAGTGACAACTCATAGCTCACTTTGGGTGATTATTATGTAACATCAGAGGTCCCCTGATAGTCTTCGATTCTTTAGATTCGAAGGTAACAGTTTGTCTTCTCAATATGGGACGTATGGCATGATTAGATTGGTCTTCCTTGCTTGCGTCATTTTGCATGCTTCTGCCCATAAATGATGATTGCGTTATTTCTCGAGCTATATTCAAAGCTTAACGGCAACAGCATAATATAAAAATCCTTCTTCTCTACTTTTGCTTATACCTAATGTTTGCGAAAGTTTTGAACGCTCCTATTCTCCATTTATACTCCCCTAGTTTAAGGCATTTCTTATTTGCTTTCCCTTTTATGGTAATGAATAGGGGTACTTTTTTTCTTCTTCTTCTTCCACTGGTGAAAGTTCTGCCTCCGGCTTTTCCTTTGACGACCCCATTCCCACTTCTGTGGATAACCAGATCCATACGGAGGATACGGTCATGGTCTATAAAGAGCAGGTAAAGGCGGGTCTTCATAAAGGTGCGAAAGTGACCAAGAAGCATACTATTCAGCTTTGTGTCTTGGCTGGGGACTGCAATCAGCCCGGCTATATTTAACTTATGAAAGGGCTTTGTGCCGGCTATAGTGTTAGCTTCTTTAATGGTTTCCAGTGCCGAGACTCTTGTGGAGTGAGTTAGATTATGCAAGATTGATTCTGAGGGCCAAGCTAGGAGGGTAGTTAGAGAAACGATTCCCTTCTCTTCATAAGGCTTTACTTGGATAGGCGACATCTTTTCAGAGAATGAGGTCAAGTAAGAGGGAGAGGGACAAGCTAAGAAAAATTCCACTGACCGAGTCTCTGCTAATAATGCAATAGATGTAGAAAACACTATGTAATAGAGACTTGGAAGGAGAAAACTGAAGACCTCCCTCTTCCCATGTGATTTTTTGTAATGAAAATATATATTTTGCATATCTCGTCATTATTCTTACTAGGTGTTTGTATGTTTCGTATTTGTTTCGTACCCTCGTCCAATCATCGCCACTAATGACTTAAATAATCTTTTAACAATTGGCTAAGGGGTCACCGCCCAACCAACCCAAGAACTTGGTGATCACTATTTTTTTCTCAAAAAATGACTAAGGCAGGTTCACTTATTAGGGCCTAACACCCGATTAGCGGCCATAAATAATTTGGAAAATTTTTACAAAATGGGATTAATACCTGGACATGTGGCCTAGTGGACTCCTGCCTTCTGAGCATGAAATACCTTAGAGAAATTTTGTAATATAGGACTTACACCCAATCGCACGTCTTGAGGCTTGGTCATAAAAATCACCCTAACAACTTTAATCTCTTATTGACACCTTCGTCTTTTAGGAATTGGCACCCACAGGTTTGTCTGTTAGTTGCTCGCCTGGTATCCTAGCATAAGATGCTTTATTTTGCGAGACTAACACCCGGATTGTGGCCTGGTGGAACCTGCCTTGTGGCCTAGCATGAGATGCCTTATTTAGCGGGACTAACACCAGATTGTGGCCTAGCGGAACCCGCCTTATGGCCTGACATGAGTGTCTTTTTTAGTGAGACCAATGCCCGGATTGTGGCCTGGCAGAACCTGCCTTGTGGCATGACATGAATGTCTTAATTAGTAGGACCAATGCCCGGATTGTGGCCAAGTGAAACCTGCCTTATGGCCTAGCATGAATGCCCTTTTTTAGTGGGACCCACACCTGGATTGTGGCCTAGTCTAACCCGCCTTGTGACCTTCAATGGGTGCTTCTTAATCCCTTGTTTTTTTTAAGAAGGCAATCCCATCGTCCCTTGTCACTGAAGAGCACAATATATGAAAAAAATACCCTGTTACCTCATTAACTGTTATTGATAAAATTTGCTCAGATTACAAACATTTCAGGAGTGGGAAATGACTTAGCCATCTAACACCAGCTTATAGAAAAGCGGTTAGCAAATTAGTCATTATCAATAAACACAATATGATCACACAGTTAAGTTTATAAAACTAGTAATTTTCAAAATCAAGATTGCTTACTTCTATTTCTAAAAGTATAAGTGAGTACAACAAGTAAAATTGATGATGTCTTTGAATAAACTTTTTATCTTTTAGACATGGCAAATATTTAGAATATACACAAACCCACATGAATCAAATATGAAGTTTTCATATGGGATGACATCAAATTCCCATGTGGTTTTAACCTTGAAAGTAATTAAGCTAAACATGAACTAAAATGAATAGCATCAAATGCATGTCTATCACTATCTTATACATATTGCAATATTATGGTCATTTTCTATTATGAATAGTATTAAATGCATGTCTATTATGAAAGAGAGTTATAATAGGCACATATACCTATCCTTCAAAAATTATGTAAATTTGTTAAAACTCAAATTAAAAAATAAAATCAATTGAAAACAAGACAGAATTAGATGGTTTAAATAAAAATAAACTCTCTCGAAATAAATTCAATAAATTGAAGATTATATGCTTATTGTTTTATGAGCTTAAATTTTACTTATACATACCAACGAAAAAAAAAATAAACTAAAACCATGAAAATTAAATAGAGATGATACCCTTCAAAATTCATAATAAATTTTCACTCAATAATCTAAGAAAATCAATAAAAACTTAAGAGATATATCTGCTACAATAAGAGAGCGCGTTCGAACGGTCAACAAAAGAAAATTAATAGTTGGGTCCATAGTATTGGATGAGCTTGGCTACGTGGAGGTCCTGCCTCTATGTAGAAACATACAAAATAGAAGAGAAGCTCTAGCGTTGAGGGATGGAGGAGAATAAAGGACGGATAGGTAATGGACATCCTTGGACAGTGCAAAAGAGTAGAAATGGAGTGGGAGTACTATCGTAACGAAAGGTAATAGGCATCATGATGAGAAGAATGAAAGGAGAAGATAGAGTGCAACGAATAAATCTTTTTTTCCAAAGAATACGTAGATAGATAAAGGAATGGATAAAACGTATTTTAATTTTATTAGATTATTATAAATTTATTAATAAAATATTTAATATTTATTAATCTAAATAATTCATCTCACCTGAACAAATTTTTATTTTTTTTTTCAATTTGGGTCCAGATCATAATTCAACCCATAACACAATCAAAGTTTATAAAATAATTTAAAATTATTCAAGAATTAAAAAATTGAAATTCTTAATTAATTTATGAGCTAAATCAAGAAACAAAATATTTTTATTCTAAAATTAAAAAATTTAACTTTTTATTTTATATAAATAAAAAAATTAATAAGTAAAAAATAAAACTAAATATTTATTATTAGATTACGTCCTAACAAGATATTTTTAATAACTAACATAATTAAATCTTATTTTTACTTTTAAAATTTGTAATATATCCTACTTCTAAGACAAATGAACTTTTTAGAACTGAATTATATATTTGGTATTATTTAAAATAAAAAATATAAAAGTATCATATAAATTAAATATAGGTCTCTCATTTCTTATTGTATTTATTTTCAGTTTGGTATGATAAATAGCTACATTTTATTATTAAATCTATAATGTATAAGTTTATATCCTCCGGTGATAAATAAAATACCATGATCAATTTTCTTTAAATATATTTTTCAAATTGCTTATTCTTTAATCATAAAATATCAAATAAGTAATATAAATTATAAATCACTATCCATTATAATTAATATATTAAAAATAATATATTATCAATCTAAATAATTCATCTTTCCTTTTGTTTTAAACAGATTTTATTACTTTTTAAGGAAAATTTACAATTCAGTCCCTGGATATTGTCATTATTAACAAGTCGGTCCCTATATTTTTAGAAACCTATTAAAATATCCTTATCTTTTCTTTCCGTCAACGAAATAGTCATTCCGTCTTCTTTTCCGTTAAAATTAGATAAAGGAGGAGAGAGAAAATTTTTAAAATCCAATTTTACCCTCAAATAAAATCTCTTATTTAGTCCTTGGATATTGCTATTATTAACAAGTCAGTCCCTATATTTTCAAAAATCTATTAAAACGTTTTTATTTTTTTCATATCTATTAAAACGTCCTTATCGTTTTTTTCCGTCAATGAAATATTCTCTATCTTTTCTCATATATATTAAAACGTCCTTATTGTTTCTTTCCGTCAACGAAATAGTCCCTCCTCATCGTTTCTTTTCGTCAACGAAATCGTCTCTCCCTATATTTTCAGAAATCTATTAAAACGTCATTATATTTTCTCATATCTATTAAAACGTCATTATCGTTTCTTTTTGTCAACGAAATAGTCCCTATCTTTTCTCACATCTATTAAAACGTCCTTATCGTTTCTTTCTGTCAACGAAATAGTCCCTCCTCCTCCTCCTCCTCCTCCTAAAAAAAGAAGAAGAAGATGATGATGATGATGAAGAAGAAGAAAAAGAAGAAAAAGAAGAAGAAGAAGAAGAAGGAGAAGGAGAAGAAGCAGAAGAAGAAGAAGAAGAAGAAGAAGAAGAAGATGCAGAAGATGAAGCAGAAGATGCAGAAGATGAAGCAGAAGCAGAAGAACGAGGAAGAATTGATGAAGAAGAAAAAGGAGGAGGAGGAGGAAAAGAAGGGGGTAATTTGATCTTTTACTATATTTTTAACGGCAAAAATAGACGGAAAGATTATTTCGTTGACGGAGAGAAAAGATAAGGACGTTTTAATAAGTTCTAAAAATATATAAACTGACTTATTAATAATGGCAATACTCAAGGACTAAATTGTAAATCTCCCTTTTTTTAAATTGGAATCGAGGTCATATGGGTTAAATTAAAAAATAATTTTTTTTATTCTAAAGTTAAGAAATTTAGCTTTTTATTTTATATAAATAAAAAAGTTCAAATAATTTAACTTAAATTATAACTTTTAATTTTTTTTTTATAAACCAAACTTAAAAATGAATTTAAATGAATATTCTTAATAAATAAATAAAAAAATTAAATATTTATTATTAATTACGTCTCAACAAACATCTTTTAATAACTAATATAATTAAATGTTATTTTTATTTTTAATCTTTATAATATATCCAAATTCTAACACAAATTAATTTTTTAAAACTGAATTATATACTTTAGATTATTTAAAATAAAAAATACAAAAGTATCACATAAATCAAATATACTATTACCACTAAAATTTGTTATTAATTTTATCTACGAAAAAATATAATCCATTCACTAGCACTATATTTTATATATATGACTTAAAAATTAGCAAAACCGCATGACTCATTAATATTATTTTTAAAGACTTATTATACTTTGTTATTATATATTAGTTTTGATTTTTATTTTGTTTAAAATAGACTTAAATTGTATTTGTTTTCAGTTTAGGATAGCAAATAGCTGCTTTTATTATTAAATCTATCATATATAAATTTATATTTTGTGGTGATAAATAAAATATCATGGTCCATCTTCTTTAAATATATTTTTTAAATTACTTATTTTTTAATCATAAAATATCAAATAAATAATTTAAGTTGTAAATGACTATCAATTATAATTAATATATTAAAAATAATCAGTGGCCATTATATAAAAATATAATTTTTTATAATCATATAAAAAGGTAAAAATAACTTAATAATTTTATTTCATTTTTTTTAATTATAAAAAAATAATTTATAATCAAATATTTGATAGTCAAATATTTGATAGTTATATAAAAATTTATCATACTAAATGTATCACCTTTCAAAATTAGTGAGAGATAATTGCCTGTAAAATAATTCATGAGAGATAATTGTCTGTAAAATAATTAATAATATATTTTATAATTCATCATTCAAAAATATATTAGGGGACAAATCTAACATTTTGTCATTAATAGTATTTATGTTGCCATGTTATATATCGTAATAAAATTAAAATAATTTATCACAATACAATTTCTGCTATAAAAAATCGACATAAATTTAGCTTTAAATTTTTTTAATAACAATTATTATAACTCGTCATTGAATAAATTTTTTTGTAACAATATCATGTATGTCATAATAAATTTTTTTATTACAATTTATTTTGTAATAAACTAATTTCTTTTATCAATAAAGAATTTGGGGCTAAAATTTTAAAGAGAAATATAACATGAAATATGCAATGTGATAAATATTTATAAGTTGTCATCAAATATATATATTAGGCGATGAATCTAACATTTTATCACTAATAGTGCTCATGTTACCATGTTATATAATGTCATAAAATTAAAATAATTTGTCACAATAAAATTTATACGGTAAAGGATTGGTAGAAATTTATATTTAAATTTTTTATTATGACAATTATTATAACTCGTCATGGAATATTTTTTTTTGTGACAATACCATATACGTCATAATAAATTTTTCTTTTATTACAAATCTTTTTCATAATAAAATAAATTGTTTTGTCGATAAAGAATTTAGTATCAAAATTTTGGAAGGAAATATAACATCAAGGTGTGATAAATATTTATAACTTGTTATCAACTATACATAGTACGTGATAAATATAATATTTTGTCACTAATTTGTTATAAAATTAAAATATTTTATCACAATATAATTTTTACTCTAAAGATGGATAGAAATTTATCTTTAAATTTTTTAATGAAAATTATTATAACTTGTCATTTAGTAATTTTTTTCATTACAATACCATATACTTCACAATAAATTTTTCTTTTATTATAACTTTTTATAATAAAATAAATTTTTTAGTCAACAAATAATTTGACACCAAAATTTTAGAGGGAATATAAGGCGAATCTAACATTTTATCACTAACAGTGTTCATGTTGCCACGTTATATATTATCATAAAATAAAAATATTTTGTTATAATATAATTTCTACTATAAAATATTGATAGAAATTTATCTTCAAAATTTTTTTTTGGTAATTATTATAATTCGTCTTGGAATAATTGACGGGTGTCGAATCTGTCAATTTAAAATTTGCTTCTCTTTTCTTGATTGATAAGAATTTGTAGATAGATTAAGTGAGTATCGATAGCACAGAGACCTTAATCCTGTTTAATTTAGATGACCAATTTGAAATAGAGGAGTAGTTTAACACAAAAAGGGAGAAGAAGAGAAGTTTTTAATAAAATGATTTTGTCTTGGGCAAGCCTAGAAAAATAAACTTAAAAGAAAAATAATAAATAATGCAATTGAAATTTTAAAAACAAATAATTAATTAAAACTTTTCAGTTGAAGTTAATTAAATTGAGGTGTTTTGCAGTTGATCATTAGTTAGAAAAATAATTCATATTATTATATATTGTTTGGTTACAATGGTCAAATACGCGAATCCTACCAGTACTTCCTTATGAATAAATTAATTCGCTTCGTGCTTAAATTAATTTCTAGTTAACCAACAATCCCAACACGCGTGTAGATTTAATTAGTCAACTGCATTAAGAGAGAAAAATCAAAACTTGATCAATAAAAATACGCATTTTATTTAAATCAAATCTACTAATTTCTTAATATGAATTAATATATTAATTACTACTTGTTATTAATCCAATTAAATAATTACGGATTTAATTAAATTAATTAGCAATATATTGTCTTTCCAAGAGATTCAATGGGCCCCTTGAATTCTTAAGGAAACAACAATGGAGATGGTGTTTCTCGAATTCAGAAATTAACAGAAAATAGAAATAAGATAAAAAAAAATTGAAGTACATAACCTCACAACTTCAATAAAATTTCAATTTAATTTAACTTTCAATCGAAAATAATTGTTTAAACTCCAAGGGTCATAATAAAATTAAGAAGAAAAAGAAAAGAAGAAGATGGGGCAGCAAGAGAGGAAAGGAGGGAGAGAGGTAAAACATAATTTTTTGGGTTTAATAGTTTAAAATAAAATCTACTACTCCTATTTTATCTATATTCTAATTTGATTGAGTTTGATTCAACTTGATCCTAATTGAAGCTGATCTTATCTTTTCTGGAAAAATCTATCTGTATCTCCCCATCGCCTTGGGCTACAGGTTTGGTAAGGTTGTAACCTTCCAGTACCAAAATCCTTTAATTCAGCCTTTTTTCCGTTTTTATTCAAACTAAAATTAAATATTTATATCAAAATTATAGTAAAATCATGGAATTAAATGAGGAAAAAATTGTGAGTTTTGCAACTCATCAATAATTTCTTTCGTGACAATACCATGTACGTCACAATAAATTTTTTCTTTTATTACAATTTTTTTTGTAATAAAATAAATTCTTTTGTCAACAATTAATTTTGCGTCAGAATTTTAGAGGGAAATATAACATAAAAAATACAATGTGATAAATATTTATAACTTGTCATCAAATGTACATATTAGGTGACGAATCTAACATTTTATCACTAATAGTGTTCATATTGCCATATTATATGTTGTCATGAAATAAAAATATTGTCACAATATAATTTTTACTATAAAAGCTTGATAGAAATTTATCTTCAATTTTTTGTATGACAATTATTATAACTTGTTTTGGAATAATTTTTTTGTGACAATACTATGTATGTCACAATAAAATTTTCTTTTATTACAATTTTTTTTATAATAAAATAAATTTTTTTATCAACAAATAATTTGGTGCCAAAATTTTGGAGGGAAATATAACATAAAATATTTAATGTAACAAATATTTATAAATTGTTATCAAATGTACATATTAGGTGACGAATCTAATATAGTATAATGACACAAAAATATAGGGAAATATAACATAAAATATTTAATGTAACAAATATTTATAAATTGTCATCAAATGTACATATTAGGTGACGAATCTAATATAGTATAATGACACAAAAATATATATTCACTATAAGTTATTTTCTATGATAACTAATAATTTTTATCATATTATATGACTTTTTAATGACAAAATTTATATTGTCAAAAAATAATTCGTCACAGAATATCAAGTTTCTTATAGTGGTTGTTGGAGAAAATCATGCAAAATGGTCAAGTCACTTAGGTATAATAGTGTGATCAAAATTTAACCAATACATGTGTAATTAAGCAAGAAATTTTGAGAAGATGCAAAGATTCATATGTGGACTTTAGTCAAGATATCTTTACTTTGAACGAAAACTTTGATTGACTTAATTTATATTTTTTGTTCATTCTAATCCTTTTTGTAGGAGAAATTTAAGAATGTTGGCACTGAGTTACATTTAAAATAAACTTTAAAGCATGTGGGTTGCTTATGGAATAATTAGAAAAGATGTATGAAATTTCATAATACTTTATGGTTCTTTTTTAGTAGTATTAAAAACATTCTATAGATATACATTAAGAAGATTGAGAGTGGTTATTTAAGAACCACTTCATCACCAAAGGGTTTAAGGTATGACCTTTTATTTCATTAATATTAGAAATTATTGCCAATTAAATAAGTATTTTTCCAATCAACTTTACTATTTTTTAGAAAGTTTGTTATAAAGTTATATTAATGCCTTGTTAATATAGGAATCAAGTGCTCGAAACTCTTAAAATAGAAATAGTTGAAATATGTTTCATCACATTAGTAGCAAAAACCCACATATAAATTATTTAAGAATTGATAATACTATTAAAATTTTAGATATTTTTATTTTCTTATAGATATTGATATTATATTATTTTTTTACAATATTTATTTTTATAAAAGATGGTAAAGATGGTAATTTATCAAATTTAGGAACTACATTCTTTAAAACCCATAAAAGCCCACAATCTAGTTGACTTTAATATTTAAAAGAAATATATATGTTATTTTAGTTTCATAATAAATATGTTTATTTTCATAAGCTGTTCTATTTTTATCATTAATTGATCACAAATATTATGGGATAAAATTTGTAGTGTCATACAATCCAACCTTTCATTGTCCCATAAGAAGATGGTAGAAAAATATTTTGAATTGCAACATCTTGAACATTTGATTGGTTGAAGGGGTGGAAAGAAGGTAAAGATGTGAAAAACTCACATTCCAATGTTGGCCTTCAAGAGGAGAATCAATTGCTTAAAGATCATTTATTTGAAGGGAAAGTTATGATGAAATAATGCGAGGATATTTTATTACACTAACATTCTAGCTCTCTTCCATTTAAAAGTCAATCTAATTTTTCGTGACAAGGCATATATCATCATCATTTTTATTTACTATATTACTATTGTTCTTTTGCAATATAAGTAATATTTTATATTTTGCATTTATAAATGAAGATGTGTTATATCTATTTACTATTGTAGGTATCAAATATAATTTTATATACTTGAATTGAGGAGTGTGAGAATTGAGGAGTATGTAATTGGATTATTAGGTTGATGAATACTTATGAAATTATATTTTATGAATGTTCTTTTCACATTCTAAAACTCTAGAATAGGAATAAAACCACCACTAGTCTTTGGTAGTTCTTTTCTAGAGTTAAAATAAATAGTTTTAAGAGAGGTTATAGTTTAATTCTACTCTAGAAACCGATAATTGGTTGAAAGCATGGATGGAAGGCAAATATGTGAAAAATATCACATCTCGGTAATCGATTGCTTAAAGTTCGTTTGTTTAAAGTGGAAACTATGATGGAATAACTTAAGGATATTTTATTACGCACGTTCTACTTCTCCTTTTAACTCCTCCATTTGAAAATAAATCTACTTCATTGTGATGATGTATAAATCATTCTTTTTTATATACTATACTATTATTTTTATTTTGCAATATAAATAATATTTTATATTTTACATTTACAAATGAGGATGTGTTGTATCTATTCACTATTATATCTATCAAATGTAATGGTATATATTTAAATTGAGAAATTTGAGAATTCAGGAGTATATAATTGGATTTTTTAGGTTGATGATTATTTATTAAATTATGTTTTATCAAGGTTTTTGTGACATTCTAAAACCGTAAGATAGGAATAATGGTACTACTAGTGCTTGGTAGTTCTTTTATAGAGTTAGGATAAGTAGCTTCAGAAGATGTGGTAGCTCAATTTCGACATATGAACTTAATCCTGAATTGATATAGAAAGATATGATTTGTTGAAAAGGTGTAAGAAAGGCAAAGATGTGAAGAAATGACGTTCAAATATGGATATGCAAGAGGAGAATCTATTGCTTAAAAATAGTTTTTTTGAAGTGGAAGTTATGATGAAATAACTTGAGGATATTTTATTACTCCAACATTGCAGTTATCTACTATAACTTCTCTATTTTGCAACCAATATACTTTATTGTGATAAATTATAAATCATTATTCTTTTTCATATATTCTACAATTATTTTCTTTTGTAATATAAGCTATATTTTACATTTTCGAAGATGTATTATATTTGTTCGCTATTTTATTTATTGAATACAATTGGATATACTTGAATTAAGGAATTTGAGAATTGAAGATTATATAATTAGATTTTTAGGTTGATGAATACTTACACATGATATTTTAAAATTTTTTTGTCACATTCCAAAATCTTAGGATAAAAAATAGTATAGAATGCATATTTTGCTAATATTTTGATAATTTATTGTCTTGAATTTAAAGCAAAATACCATTTAAGCAACCTTATTTGTTGATATTTTGATTTTAATAGGTTGAGTAATGATTGGAGGAAAAAAGGGGTAAAAATCGTGTTTGATTCGGAAACGGAAGGTAAAAGAGTCATAGGCATAACCTGGCACATGAAGAAATAAAGTCCATTCCAAACTTAGATTCTTTTATTGATAAATGCATTTTGTCATGGGTTAAGTTATAAGCATAACCAATCCCATAAAAAAGTGACAGAGACCTATTCGAAAATAATTACTAAGTCATGTGATTAAAGAAACTTTCTTATCATATCAATGACCGGTCAACTCACTTGAAAAAACAAATACATCAGAATTGAAAAGGAATTTTATAGAGCTCAAAATACAGTTTTCCTATTCGTTTTAGACTTCTAGTAATTAGGAATTTATTAGCAGTATTTAAATGATAGTATGTTGTGAATAACATCATCTTCTACTTCTAATTACTTTTGAAAGGCTGAAATCGTTGTTCTTCTTCTTCTTATGGTTTCAGTCATGAACATGTGTAGCTAAATTCTCTTTTCAGTTGAAGGATAATTGAAATTTCAGTCAAATTAGTTGCGAGATCTAATTACTTTTATTGTTTTCTTATTTTTTTTAATATTTATATTATTCATGTGACTATTATTTATTATTATTCTATTGATTATTGTAATAAGAGCCTGTTATGAAGTTGCTAGTCATTTAGATTGATTAAATTCGTAATTATTTAATTTAATCTGAAACAAGTGGTGAATTAGTTTGCGTAAGACCAAGGAATAAAATAATCTAGCTTAAATGAATTGAGTGTCTCGTATTTGTTAGTTAGAGTCATGTCCTTCTAATTCTTCATGCGATAATTGGATGAAATTATAGGAGCATCTCTAGCTAACGAGTATCTCTTAACTACTTTAAAAACTAAGTAAAGATTAGGTGCTTAAAGCATCTTCGACATCTATAACTGATTTATCGAGAAATAATTTAGAATTATTTTTGCATATACGATCAACCATAAAACTGAAACTAAGATTAATCCTTTGATTGAAATCATCTCCTATTGGTTTTCACTTATAGATTTAATTGCTTTGTTTCTTTAAAGTTAATTTAGTTTATTTTCTATTACAATCAAACCCCTCATTTTATTTTTATCTTTGTTTTTATTTTCTTTCTATTCAATAGAATTAATTTCCTCCCACTATCCGTAGGATTGATTTTACTTACCACTATCACAATTTATTTTATTTTGGAAAAGCATGAATTTTTTTGTAACTTCAATACTCATCAAATTTTGACGGCATTGTCTGGGAGTGGTTTAATTGGTTTTTAATTCTTTTGAATAATTTGATTTAATTTTGCAACTAAAGCTTGGAATTGGTTATAGAGATGTATTGTTGCAACGAAATGTATCCAAATCTAGGTTGTTCTAAATCATATTTATCTTTCTTTGCATAACAACTTTCACAACTAACCAATTTGGTTCAATGTATTGCTACAAGAAACTTGTAATAGCATGTAAATGCAATGGGTTAATTTTTCAATCCTCCACAAAGACAATATGATGCTTACTTGAACACTTACAATCAAGAATAAGGTTATCATCCAAATTTCAGCTATGGAGCAATGCCAATCTGTTTTCAAAATTTTTGGCAACCTCAGCAGTAACCAACATCTTCAACTAATCAAGGTATGTCTCTTGAGGATATTGTTAAAAGTTTAGCCACTAATACTCAATAATTTCAACTAAAATCAAAAGCAAGTGTTCAAAATTTGAAAACCCAAATGAGCCAACTAGCTACATTCTTAATCAAATTAGAGTATTGATCAAACATAATTTAGCTACATTTTTATTATCATTATTACAATTTAAATATGCATTTTTCTAGTTTAATTTATGTTTTTATGATATTCTTGCAGAAAATGAGAAAAATGGAAATTTGGAGAAAATTTACAGAAAAAGCTGAAAAATCGATTTGGCCGAAGCGATTTGGCCAAATCAAATCCAAAGGATGACTGAAGCAGCTGCACGAGGAGGAAACTTGACACTCAAGACTTGATATGCTCCTTACAATCTGCCCAGATGGATTGGCCAAATCACTTGAAGAAAACTGAAGCAGAAGACTGAAAGTGACTCGTAGAAACAATTTGCGCAAGTGATTTGCCCAAATCAAACTAACTCTAGCAAATTACAGCAGTGCCGGAAAAGCAGAAAATTCAAAATTCCAAAAGTGTTAAAGTCTTATCCTACTTCAAACACCACAAAGACCAATCCTATGACAACTCCAAGAGCCACACCAAAAGAAAGTCCTTCACCAAAGGAGTTTTACTCATGATAAAATTCAAAGGCAAAGGAGGAATTAAAAGACCATCAAAAGACCAAGTCAAGATATGATTCCAATTTCAAGAAGGATGAGAACTTCTCACCTATAAAAAGGGACAACAACCAAATAGCAAGCACATTCAGATTTTCGACAGCAACACAGCAACTCTCTCTCTACTTTTCTTCTTTTCTCTTTTATGTGTTCTTTGTCCACCATGAGTGGCTAAAAACCTTTGTCTCTAGTTGAAGTTGGTGAAATTTCAGTTTTGTTATGAATTAGGAGATCTGAAACTCCATTGTTAAACTTCTATTTTTTAATATTTATGTAACTTGATCTTCATGTTATTGTTGCCTTGATTTTAGAATCAATTAAGGCCTGTTGCTTTTAATTGTAAGAGTAATATATTGTTAGTTTGAATGATTTGTGTAACGACCTGAAAATCGGACCGCTACCGGCGCTAGGACCTAGGTCGGCTTAAGGTTGCCGGGACCCGTAGCAAGCCTGACATGCAACCTGAAAACCTGTTTAATCCCATACATGATCAACAACATACATAGAAATTTAAACTTTTCTTTCATTCATATACCAAACTCAACCTGTGCATGCACTGTACATAATCATGACCCCTCTGTGGGATCTCAACAATGCCCCAATGGGCGATACATTATACGTTGAGTTGGTTTGCATAATCATCATAAAATATTTAAGATCATGTATTAAAAGGGATATCTTATACATATAGTCAAGCACAACCTCTAATCCTCACATCTCATTACATGACTAAAACTGTACTTTTACATAACATTAATACATTTATCATGTCCACACTATCTATTACATACACATGACTTCATTACTCTTACGGACCTCCTGGTCTACCCTGTACCTGCAATCCTGGGGAAAAATGGGAGAGGGGTGAGCTACTAGAGCCCAGTGAGCAGAATAATAAAAACATTTAAATCATATGGCATCATGGAATGCATCACATCACAGCTAATCACATCAAGAATGAACTTGTCACCAATAGCCCTCTACATAGTCCAACTATGCCAGAACGTAGAATGGGTCCTGGTCTTTCTCTTACATAACATAGCATAACATAACAGTCCAACTGTGCCAGAACGTAGAATGGGTCCTGGTCTTTCCCTTACATGGTGCCAGCGAACGTAGAATGGGTCCCACTAGTCTTACATTCCGTACTGTACATATCACATCGTCATATCATAGATCAAGGGCTTTGGATCATCCAACGTTCATCCACATCAATCAACAATAAAGTATGTAATGCAACATATTCGTGAATTCTAATGCAAACAACCTAGTACATCTCATGGCATTCATGATGCGTGAAGCATGCTAAAAAGTCCATTAATTGCTTTAAAACAAAATGAGTTATTCCACTCACCTCTGGGTAGCTCTGACCAGACACTGGAGCAGCTGACTCACTGCTGGGGTCCTCGGTTCCTCGGGTCCGAACCTACACAGGTGGACTCAAATGAGGGACCAAACAACATGAACATAACTCTAAACTACTCCCCAAAAACCCCCTAAAACATCATAAAATAATCATAGAAAAACATGCAAGAGAGGGCTGGACAGGGCACTTTCGGCGGCAGGTTCGGCGGCCGAAAGTCCCTCCAGAGCCGAAAGTCAGGCAGGTTCGGCGGCACCTTCGGCGGCCGAAACTCCCAAACAGAGGCGAAACTCATGCATGTTCGGCGGCACTTTCGGCGGCCGAAACTCCCAGACAGAGACGAAAGTCTCCTTTCGGGGGCAAGCTTCGGCAGCCGAAGGCTGCTTCCACAAGCATGTTCGGTGGCCGAAAGTTCCTTCGGCTGCCGAACCTGGTTTCTCCCTTAGTGGCAAAAACTCAGCTCTCCTATGCACATTGCCTCCAAAACTACCCAAATCATGCATAACCTATTCTACAACATTCCCAAACATACACAAACAAGTATACAAGTTCCTAGGGGCATCAAACCATCAAAAACCCCAACTACAACACATCAAGCAACTCACATTATTCATAACACATATAAAACCCATAAACCTAACCATGAGCTAAACATGCATTCTACCCCATAGATCTACTTAAAACTTGCTTAAAACATGCAATGAGCTTAAGATCGGCTCTTACCTCGTGGAGATCAAGAGAGAGACGTCCTAAACTCGAAAATGGGAGGGGTTGAGTTCCTTTGAACCTCAAAGCTCCAAAACTTTGCTCAAAGCTTGAAAATCTTCAAAACAAAGTAAAAACTCATGAAAATCGAGTAGGATTGGAAAGAAAGAACTCAAGATTGGTGAGGGACGGCGGAGAGCTCACCTTGGCCGAAAATGGGGAAAAAGCTCGCCCGTTTTCGGCTAAGGGACCCTTTTATAGTGGCTGGCCAGGCCACATTCGGGGGCCGAACGTGCCTCCGCATGCATACCATGTTCGGCGTCCGAACTTGAGGTTCGGCGGCCGAACCTGGACTTCCCTCACTTATGCTTTCGGGGGCCTAAAAGCGCTCCCGAAGGCATGCATGTTCGGCGGCCAAACTTGAGGTTCGGCGGCCGAACCTGAGTTTTCCTCCAAGGTTGTTTTATGCAAAAACTCATTTCCATTTTTCTTAAAACCATAAAATACCTTAAAACATTTTATGAAGACATGTTTCTACCCTACTAGAGACTTCCGACATCCGAGGTTCCACCGGACGGTAGAAATTCCGATACCGGAGTCTAGCCGGGTATTACAATTTGGGTCCGTAATTTCTTAGATTATTTGAACACAAACACAATTGGTTGCATAATCTAAACTTAACTACGCGGTTGGCAAGGTTAGAATTAGATTTTTCTATGTTTTAATGCAGTTAACAGTTGAAAAGTAAAAACTCCAAGGACGTTCCTTGGCAACTTATTAACTAGTGTTTGATTAGCGAATGTTTCCTAATCAAACTAAAACTAAGGAGGAATTTGGTTGTGAGAAGCGTCTTTCACAACCTAAACTAATTTATTGAAATAAATTGTAATACCCGGCTAGAGTCCGGCATCGGAATTCTACTTTTCGATGGAGTTTCGGATGTCGGAAGTCTCTAGAAGGGTTCGAGTGATGTTTTTCTAACATGTTTTGGTATGTTTCATAATTTTAAAGCATAAGGAAATGAGTTTTTGAGTGAAATGAACCAAGGCAGAAAAGCCAGGTTCGGCCGCCGAAGTTGAGGTTCGGCGCCGAACATGCATGGCTTTCGGTTTCACGATAGGCCGCCGAAGGTGGTCTGGCCAGCCACCTATAAAAGGCCCTCAGTTGGTTGAAAGGATAAGGCACGCCGATTCCTTTCAAT